>NC_086445.1:51665862-51978362 GCF_028390025.1 Pseudophryne corroboree
ATGTGATTGTTGTAACTGGAAACAGGTGAGTCCAGAATGGATTGGAGAGTCAGGCTACACCGCAGATGGAATGCTGGTGCGGGTCTCTATAGCAGAAGTCTGGAGACAGGAGCTGGAACCTGGAAGACAACCACAGGAGAGAGACAAACTGGAACTAGGTTAGACAACCAAAGCACTGACGCCTTCCTTGCTCAGGCACAGCTTACTTATACCTGCAGCAAGGAAGGGGTTGGCTAGGCAATTATGCAAATCAACAATACAGACAGCAGATTGGTGGAAATGCTCAGATGACAAAATCCAAGATGGCTGCGCCCATGCAGACACTTGGAGGGAAGTTTGGTTTGTAATCCATGTGAGAATTGAAACAGTAATGGCGACGCCGGCCACAGGAGACAGGAGACGCCAGACTGACAAGCGCACATTTAACCACGCGGGCACAGCGGAGGCCGCGGCTGATGAAATCACCACTCTGACATTCTGCATGTGGAAACTCAGGAACAGCGGGATCCGGTCCTGGAACGCTGAGCCAGCCTTAGGAGGCATCTGAAGGGTAAGTAATGGCGTCCAGATACCCGGATCGTGACAGCACCCCCCCCTTTAGGAGTGGCCCCAGGACACTTCTTAGGCTTTAAAGGAAACTTTTCGTGGAAATTTCGGACCAAGGCAGGAGCATGGACGTCTGAGGCATTGGTCCAAGAGCGTTCTTCAGGACCATAGCCCTTCCAGTCAATGAGGTATTGTAACTGACCGTAACGGAAACGTGAGTCCAAAATCTTGGCCACCTCGTACTCGACTCCCCGTTGAGTCTGAACTTTGGGAGCTGGAGGAAGTGCGGAATGAAACCGATTCAGGATCAGCGGTTTCAACAAAGAAACATGAAATGTCCTAGGTATTTTCAAGAAGGATGGTAACTGTAACCTGTAGGCAACAGGATTGATGACTTGTTCAATCTTGAAGGGTCCGATGTAGCGAGGTGCAAATTTCATGCTGGGAACTCTCAACCTCAAATTCTTCGTGGACAGCCACACACGATCACCCACCTTGAGAGCAGGAACCGCTCTACGCTTCCTATCGGCAAACTTCTTATACCTGAATGAGGCTTTAAGCAGGGCTGCGCGGACGTTCCTCCAGTTATTTGAAAACTGACGCAAGGTGACATCCACTGCTGGAACAGAAGTTGCGGGAAGCGGTTGGAATTCTGGGACTTTAGGGTGGAATCCATAATTAATGAAGAATGGTGTAGAAGAAGATGAGGAATGGTATTGATTGTTGTGGCTAAACTCGGCCCAAGGAAGGAGTTGAACCCAGTCATCTTGAGAGGAAGACACATATATACGGAGGAAGGCCTCCAAGTCCTGATTCACCCTCTCGGTTTGACCATTGGTCTGAGGATGGTAAGCCGTGGAAAACTTTAACTTGACTTGGAGGGCTTGACACAAACTTCGCCAAAATTTGGCTACAAATTGTACTCCACGATCCGAGATGATCTCTTCAGGAAGACCGTGAAGTCGGAAGATCTCTTGTATAAACACTTGAGCCAACTTGGAAGCTGACGGAAGACCGGTGAGAGGGATGAAATGTGCCATCTTGGTGAACCGGTCAACTACCACCCAGATGGTATTAAACTTGTTGCAGATAGGTAGATCGGAAACAAAGTCCATCGACAAATGGGTCCAAGGTCGACGGGGAACAGATAATGGAACCAGTTGCCCCGCAGGCGACTTGCGGGAGACTTTGTGTTGGGCACACTTTGGGCAGGAGGCAATAAATTCCATAACGTCCTTCTTCAGAGTTGGCCACCAGTAGGACCTAGAAATAAATTCAAGGGTTTTCTGAATGCCTGTATGTCCAGCAAAACGGGAAGCATGGGCCCAATGCATGAGCTTCTTCCTCAGAACTGGCTTAACAAAACTTTTCCCTGGTGGAGGCGTAGAGTCCATCCCTACCGTGGAGAATGCCAACGGATTAATAATAGGATGCTTGTCTGCAGACTCGGACTCATTTTCTTGCTCCCATGAGCGTGAAAGGGCATCGGCCTTACGATTCTGAGAACCCGGACAGAACTGGAGTTTAAAGTCAAACCTAGAGAAGAAAAGTGCCCATCTGGCCTGACGAGGATTCAGACATTGTGCGCCTTTGAGATATAAAAGATTTTTGTGGTCGGTAAGAATGGTGATTGAGTGGGAAGCTCCCTCCAACAGGTATCTCCACTCCTCCAGAGCGAGCTTGATGGCTAGCAACTCCTGATCGCCAATGGCATAGTTGCGCTCAGCTGGGGAGAACTTCCGGGAGAAGAAACTGCAAGGATGTAGATGTCCATCTTTGGCCCTCTGGGATAACACTGCTCCTACTCCAACGGAGGAGGCATCTACCTCTAAGATAAAAGGAGAGTCGGTGTCGGGCTGTTTCAGAACTGGTGCAGAGATGAACCGTTGCTTCAGAAGGTGAAAGGCCTGTGTAGCTTCCTCGGACCACTTGGACGGATTAGCACCTTTCTTGGTTAATGCAGTGATAGGCGCCACAATGGTGGAAAAGTCTCGTATAAATTTTCTATAATAATTGGCGAACCCTAAGAACCTCTGGACCCCTTTGAGGCTTAAGGGTATAGGCCAATTCTGGATTGCTTGGAGTTTCTCAGGATCCATCTCTAGTCCGGAACCGGACACAATGTAACCTAGAAACGGAATGGTTTTAACTTCAAATACACACTTCTCCAATTTACAATAGAGGTGATTGACACGGAGACGGGAAAGAACCTCTTTTACCCAGAAACGATGATCTTCGAGATTATTAGCAAAGATGAGGATGTCGTCTAGATAAACCACGACATGGCGGTACAAGATGTCCCTGAAAATCTCATTCACGAAGTGCTGGAAGACTGCTGGAGCATTGCTCAATCCGAAGGGCATGACGAGGTACTCATAATGTCCGTCACGGGTGTTAAAGGCGGTCTTCCACTCGTCACCCTCACGGATTCGGATGAGATTGTAGGCACCCCTCAAGTCCAGCTTTGTGAAAATAGTTGCACCACTAACTCTATCAAAGAGCTCGGTAATCAGGGGTAAAGGGTATCGGTTCTTGACGGTAATGTCGTTCAGACCTCTGTAGTCGATGCACGGACGCAGACCACCGTCTTTCTTCTTAACGAAGAAGAAGCCTGCGCCGGCTGGAGAAGAAGATGGTCGGATGAAACCCTTCGCCAGGTTCTCTTTGATGTACTCTTCCATGGAGTGTGTCTCAGGCAGAGACAACGGATAAGTTCGGCCTCGCGGTGGAACCTTCCCTGGAATGAGGTCGATTGGGCAGTCCCATTCTCTATGAGGAGGAAGGATATCAGCAGAGGCTTTACTGAACACGTCCGTGAAGTCTTGATATGGAGGCGGCGGAACATCAGATGACCTGGGGAAGGAAGAACAAACAGGAAGAACTTTGGCTAAACAAGTCTCAGCACAGGAGGGACCCCATGCCAGTATTTGCGTAGTCGTCCAGTCAATTGATGGGTTGTGGAGACGGAGCCATGGAAGGCCTAAAACCACTGGATGTGTGGCTCTTGGAATCACTAAAAAAGAAATATACTCAGAATGAAGAACTCCCACTCTCAGACGAACTGGAAGAGTCCTTAAGGAAATGACTGCGTCAAAAATCTTGCTGCCATCCACGGCAGTCAAAGAGATGGACGAGGACAGTCTCTCGGTGGGTAGGGACCACCGTTTAACATAAGCTTCGGTTATGAAATTCCCAGCTGCTCCGGAATCAAGGAGGGCAATGACGTTCCTGTAACGTTGAGCAATTTGGAGCGACACTGGGAGGTTACAGTCATGAGGAGATGGAGAGGAGATCATTACTCCTAGCCGGCCCTCTCCTTGGCGAGCTAGGATCTGGAGTTTCCCGGACGTTTGGAACAGGCATTGATAGTGTGCGACGGAGCTGCACAGTAGAGACAGAGAGACTCAGAGAGACGTCTTCGGCGCTCAGCGGGAGATAGACGAGAACGACTAATTTGCATAGGCTCATCCTTGGATGGAGATGGTTGACGAGGAGGAGGAGCAGAAGATTTAGGAGTAGATGATCTTCCTCGCTCAGTTGCTCTCTCTCTGAAACGTAGATCAACCTTCGTGCAAAGAGAAATTAGCTCATCCAACTTAGAGGGCAAGTCTCTGGTAGCTAACTCATCCTTGATGCGTTCTGATAAGCCATGCCAGAATGCAGCATACAGGGCCTCGTCGTTCCATGCCAGTTCGGATGCCAGGATTTTAAACTGTATAAGATACTGTCCCACAGTACGTGTTCCCTGGCGTAAACGGAGAATCTCAGATGAAGCAGATGTTATCCGGCCTGGCTCATCGAAGATGCGCCTGAATGTAGCTACAAAGTCAGTATAGGAGGATAGCAGGGGATCAGACTTCTCCCATAAAGGTGATGCCCAGTCAAGGGCTGAGCCACTGAGAAGGGAGATGATATAGGCAATTTTGGTACGGTCACTGAAGAAATTGCCAGGTAGAAGCTCAAAGTGGATTTCACATTGATTGAGAAATCCCCTGCAGAACCTTGGAGATCCATCAAATTTTGCTGGCGTTGGAAGATGAAGATGTGGACTGGAAATGGGTAAGGTGGGTGGGGTTACAGCTGGTGTCACTGTAGTGGACGCACCGGACGTGCCAGGTCCACGGAGGGTCGTTTGAATCCCATCCAGCCGTGTAGAGAGATCCTGGAGACAGCGGATGATGTGGCCCTGTGCAGCCTCCTGATGTTCAAGTCGGGCTGCCAGTTCTTGCATTGGCCTGGCCGCTTGATCCTGGTCTCCGGCTGGATTCATTAGGTCAGTGCTTACTGTCACAACTGAGGGCCTGAGCTGACGGGAGGCAGCCTCAGTTGTAGGGGCTGAGATGTAACGGAACCTGGGAGGTTGTATCAGACCCCTAGACATGTAAGTAACATGTAGAATAACTGCCCGAAGGCGTGACCACGACAACCAGGATAAAAGTCAATGATGTTTATTATGACAAACTCCGTAACACAGCAGCAGTAAAGGAAACATAAAAGTCAACAGAGGATAAATACAATTCCTGGGTACTACAGGGTGGCAAGGGCCACAGGCACTGGTAGAGTGAGACAGTTCTTATAATCTTCTAGTTGGAAAGTCCTTACCAGACCTGACTGTAGCAATGGAGAGAACCCAGGATCGTACCAGCTGGTGTTCCAGGAAAGGCTGGGTTGCTGAAGATAAAACGGCTGCTGTGGATACTGGCTGGAACCAGACTGTTGTTGGTACGGAGTGGATACTGGCTGGAACCAGTTAAATAATAAACGAACTTGAGAGCGATGAAATAATAATGAAGTTTGGAGTTTGAGAGCGGTGAAATAATAATACCGGTGGAGAGTGGTAAACTGCAGAAAGGACACCGGCCCTTTAAGAGAAGCTGTACACTGCTGGAAGCTGGGCTGGAAGCAGGTGATTGATGAAGTTTGGAGTTTGAGAGCGGTGAAATAATAATACCGGTGGAGAGTGGTAAACTGCAGAAAGGACACCGGCCCTTTAAGAGAAGCTGTACACTGCTGGAAGCTGGGCTGGAAGCATGTGATTGTTGTAACTGGAAACAGGTGAGTCCAGAATGGATTGGAGAGTCAGGCTACACCGCAGATGGAATGCTGGTGCGGGTCTCTATAGCAGAAGTCTGGAGACAGGAGCTGGAACCTGGAAGACAACCACAGGAGAGAGACAAACTGGAACTAGGTTAGACAACCAAAGCACTGACGCCTTCCTTGCTCAGGCACAGCTTACTTATACCTGCAGCAAGGAAGGGGTTGGCTAGGCAATTATGCAAATCAACAATACAGACAGCAGATTGGTGGAAATGCTCAGATGACAAAATCCAAGATGGCTGCGCCCATGCAGACACTTGGAGGGAAGTTTGGTTTGTAATCCATGTGAGAATTGAAACAGTAATGGCGACGCCGGCCACAGGAGACAGGAGACGCCAGACTGACAAGCGCACATTTAACCACGCGGGCACAGCGGAGGCCGCGGCTGATGAAATCACCACTCTGACATTCTGCATGTGGAAACTCAGGAACAGCGGGATCCGGTCCTGGAACGCTGAGCCAGCCTTAGGAGGCATCTGAAGGGTAAGTAATGGCGTCCAGATACCCGGATCGTGACACTTAGTATACTTATGGACGACGAGTGACGACACAGAGGTAGGTACAGCAGTGGCCTACCGTACTGCTATATACAGTATAATAGACCTGGTGGTGTCACAACTGAGGGCCTGAGCTGACGGAAGGCAGCCTCAGTTGTAGGGGCTGAGATGTACCGGAACCTGGGAGGTTGTATCAGACCCCTGGACATGTAAGTAACATGAAGAGAAACCGCCCGAAGGCGTGACCACGACAACTTGAGTAAAAGTCAATGATATTTATTTATGACAAACTCCATGCATCACAGTAGCAGTAAAAAGAAACATAAAAATCAGCAGAGAAATAATAATACAGTTCCTGGGTACTACAGGGTGGCAGGGGCCACAGAGCTCTGGTGGTATGAGACAGTTCTTATTATCTGCAAGTTGGAAAGTCCTTACCAGGCTCAACTGTAGCAATGAGGAAAGCCCAGGGTCGTACCAGCTGGTGTTCCAGGGAAAGCTGGACTGCTGTAGATAAAATGCTGCTGTGGGTACTGGTTAGAACCAGACAGGTGTTGGCACGGAGTGGATACTGGCTGGAACCAGTTAAATAATAAATAAAGCTTGAGAGCGATGCAATATAGATGAAATGTAGAATTTGAGAGCGGAGAAATAATAATACCGGTGGAGAGTGGTAAACTGCAGAAAGGACACCGGCCCTTTAAGAGAAGCTGTACACTGCTGGAAGCTGAGCTGGAAGCAGGTGATGTTGTAGCTGGAAAAAGGTGAGTCCAGAATGGATCAGAGAGTCAGGCTACACCGCAGATGGAATCTCCGGACCAAGGCAGGAGCATGGACATCAGAAGCATTGGTCCATGAACGTTCCTCAGGGCCATAACCCTTCCAGTCAATAAGATACTGAAGTTGACCGTAACGGTGACGTGAGTCCAGGATCTTGGCTACTTCATACTCAACGCCTCGTTGAGTTTGGACTTTCGGAGTTGGAGGAAGTGAGGAATGAAACCGATTCAAGATTAGCGGTTTCAACAGGGAAACATGGAATGTCCTGGGTATTTTTAAGAAGGGAGGCAACTGGAGTCTGTAAGCAACAGGATTGATGACTTGATCAATTTTAAAAGGACCGATGTAGCGAGGTGCAAACTTCATACTGGGAACTCTTAACCTCAAATTCTTCGTGGATAACCATACCCGATCACCCACCTTGAGAGCAGGAACTGCTCGACGCTTCTTATCCGCAAACTTCTTGTACCTGAACGATGCCTTGAGCAGAGCTGATCGCACGCTCTTCCAGATATTGGCAAACTGATGCAAGGTGATATCCACTGCGGGAACAGAAGTTGCTGGAAGCGGTTGGAACTCAGGGACTTTAGGGTGGAATCCAAAGTTGGTGAAGAATGGTGTTGAAGAAGATGAAGAATGATACTGGTTGTTATGACAGAACTCGGCCCAGGGAAGTAATTGAACCCAGTCATCTTGAGAGGAGGACACATAGATGCGGAGGAAGGACTCCAAGTCCTGATTCACCCTCTCAGTTTGACCATTGGTCTGAGGATGGTAAGCCATGGAAAACTTTAGCTTGACTTGGAGGACTTGACATAAACTTCGCCAGAATTTGGCTGTGAATTGAACTCCTCGATCTGAGATAATTTCTTCTGGAAGACCGTGGAGTCGAAAGATCTCTTGTATGAATACTTGAGCCAACTTGGAAGCTGACGGAAGACCGGTAAGAGGAATGAAGTGTGCCATCTTGGTGAACCGGTCAACTACCACCCAGATGGTATTAAACTTGTTGCACATGGGCAAATCTGTAATAAAATCCATCGACAAATGGGTCCATGGTCGACGGGGAACAGATAGTGGAACCAGTTGCCCCGCAGGCGACTGGCGGGATACTTTATGTTGAGCACACTTTGGGCAAGATGCAATAAACTCCAAAACGTCCTTTTTCAGAGTTGGCCACCAATAGGACCTAGAGATAAACTCCAGGGTTTTTTGGATACCTGTATGTCCGGCAAAGCGGGAAGCATGGGCCCAATGCATGAGCTTCTTCCTTAGTGTCGGCTTCACAAAACTTTTCCCTGATGGGGGCGTAGAGTCCATCCCTACCGTGGAGAATGCCAACGGATTTATAATAGGATGCTTGTCTGAAGACTCTGACTCATTTTCTTGCTCCCATGAGCGGGAAAGGGCATCGGCCTTGCGATTCTGAGAGCCCGGACAGAACTGGAGTTTAAAGTCGAACCTGGAAAAGAAAAGTGCCCATCTGGCCTGACGAGGGTTGAGACATTGTGCGCCTTTCAGATATAGAAGGTTCTTGTGGTCTGTAAGGATGGTGATTGAATGAGAAGCTCCCTCCAACAGATATCTCCACTCCTCTAGAGCGAGCTTGATGGCTAGCAACTCCTGGTCGCCAATGGCATAGTTGCGCTCCGCTGGGGAGAACTTCCGTGAGAAGAAACTGCAAGGATGTAAATGGCCATCTTTAGCCCTCTGAGATAACACCGCTCCTACTCCAACGGAGGAGGCATCCACCTCTAAGATGAAAGGAGAGTCGATGTCAGGCTGTTTCAGGACAGGCGCAGAGATGAACCTCTGTTTTAAAAGATGAAAAGCTTGCATGGCTTCTTCAGACCACTTGGACGGGTTAGCACCCTTCTTGGTGAAAGCAGTAATAGGCGCCACAATGGTGGAAAAGTCTCGTATAAACTTTCGGTAATAATTGGCGAACCCTAAGAACCTCTGGACCCCTTTGAGGGTTAAGGGTACCGGCCAATTCTGGATTGCTTGTAGTTTCTCAGGATCCATCTCTAGTCCGGAACCGGACACAATGTACCCTAGAAACGGAATGGACTTGACTTCAAAGACGCATTTCTCTAATTTGCAATAGAGATGATTGACACGGAGACGGGACAGAACCTCCTTTACCCAAAAACGATGTTCCTCTAAATTGTTGGCAAAAATGAGGATATCATCTAGATAGACCACGACATGACGGTATAGAATGTCTCTGAAAATCTCATTGACGAAATGCTGGAAGACAGCTGGAGCATTGCTCAATCCGAAGGGCATGACGAGGTACTCATAATGTCCGTCACGGGTGTTAAATGCGGTCTTCCACTCGTCACCCTCACGGATCCGGATGAGATTGTATGCACCTCTCAAGTCCAGCTTTGTAAAGATGGTAGCTCCGCTAACTCTGTCAAAGAGCTCAGTAATCAGGGGTAAAGGATAGCGGTTCTTGATGGTAATGTCGTTCAAACCTCTGTAGTCGATGCACGGCCGCAGACCACCATCTTTCTTTTTTACAAAAAAGAAGCCTGCGCCGGCTGGAGAAGAAGAAGGTCGAATGAACCCCTTTGCTAGGTTCTCTTTAATGTATTCCTCCATAGAATGCGTCTCAGGCAGAGACAACGGATAAATTCGGCCTCGAGGTGGAACCTTCCCTGGAACGAGATCAATCGGGCAGTCCCATTCTCTATGAGGAGGAAGGATATCAGCAGAAGCTTTACTGAACACATCCGTGAAATCTTGATATGGAGGAGGTGGAACATCAGACGACCTGGGGGAGGAAGAACAGACAGGCAACACTTTAAACAAACATGTCTCAGCACAGGAGGGACCCCATGCCAGAATTTGCGTAGTCGTCCAATCAATTGTAGGATTGTGAAGACGGAGCCATGGAAGGCCCAGGACCACAGGATGTGTGGCTCTTGGAATCACTAAAAGTGAAATAAGTTCGGAATGAAGAACTCCCACTCTCAGACGAACTGGTAGAGTCCTTAGAGCAATAACTGTATCAAAAATTTTACTGCCATCCACGGCAGTTAAGGAAAAGGAGGAAGGAAGTCTCTCGGTGGGTAGGGACCACCGTTTAACATAGGCTTCGGTAATAAAGTTCCCAGCTGCTCCGGAATCCAGGAGGGCAATGACGTTCTGAAATCGTTGAGCAACTTGAAGCGAGACTGGGAGATTACAATCTTGAGGAGATGGAGAGGAGATCATTACTCCTAGCCGGCCCTCTCCTTGGCGAGCTAGGATTTGGAGTTTCCCGGACGTTTGGGACAGGCATTAATAGTGTGAGACGGAGCTGCACAATACAGACAGAGAGACTCAGAGAGACGTCTTCGGCGCTCAGCAGGAGTTACACGGGAACGGCCAATTTGCATGGGTTCATCTTTAGTTGGTGACAGTTGGCGAGGAGGAGGAGCAGAAGATTTTGGAGCAGATGATCTTCCACGCTCAGTTGCTCTCTCTCTGAAACGTAAGTCAACTTTCGTACAAAGTGAGATTAGCTCATCTAACTTGGAGGGTAAGTCTCTGGTAGCTAACTCATCTTTAATACGCTCGGATAAACCATGCCAGAATGCAGCATACAGGGCCTCGTCGTTCCATGCCAGTTCAGATGCCAGAATCTGGAACTGTATAAGATATTGTCCTACAGTACGTGATCCCTGGCGTAAACGGAGAATCTCAGACGAAGCTGAAGTTACCCGGCCTGGCTCGTCGAAGATGCGCCTGAATGTTGACACGAATGCAGTGTAAGAAGATAGCAGGGTGTCGGACCTCTCCCATAACGGTGATGCCCAGTCGAGGGCTGAGCCACTGAGAAGAGAGATGATGTAGGCAATTTTTGTACGGTCACTGGGAAAATTGCCAGGTTGTAGCTCAAACTGAATCTCACACTGGTTGAGAAATCCCCTGCAGAATCTTGGAGATCCGTCAAATTTTGCTGGCGTTGGAAGATGAAGACGTGGAGCAGAAACGGGTAAGGTGGGTGGGGTTATAGTTGGAGTCACTGTGGTTGACGCCCCAGATGCGCCTGATCCACGGAGAGTTGTCTGAATCCCATTCAGCCGAGTAGAGAGATCCTGGAGACAGCGGATGATGTGGCCCTGTGCAGCCTCCTGATGTTCAAGTCGGGCTGCCAGTTCTTGCATCGGCCTGGCCGCTTGATCCTGGTCTCCGGCTGGATTCATTTGGTCAGTGCTTACTGTCACAACTGAGGGCCTGAGCTGACGGAAGGCAGCCTCAGTTGTAGGGGCTGAGATGTACCGGAACCTGGGAGGTTGTATCAGACCCCTGGACATGTAAGTAACATGAAGAGAAACCGCCCGAAGGCGTGACCACGACAACTTGAGTAAAAGTCAATGATATTTATTTATGACAAACTCCATGCATCACAGTAGCAGTAAAAAGAAACATAAAAATCAGCAGAGAAATAATAATACAGTTCCTGGGTACTACAGGGTGGCAGGGGCCACAGAGCTCTGGTGGTATGAGACAGTTCTTATTATCTGCAAGTTGGAAAGTCCTTACCAGGCTCAACTGTAGCAATGAGGAAAGCCCAGGGTCGTACCAGCTGGTGTTCCAGGGAAAGCTGGACTGCTGTAGATAAAATGCTGCTGTGGGTACTGGTTAGAACCAGACAGGTTTTGGCACGGAGTGGATACTGGCTGGAACCAGTTAAATAATAAATAAAGCTTGAGAGCGATGCAATATAGATGAAATGTAGAATTTGAGAGCGGAGAAATAATAATACCGGTGGAGAGTGGTAAACTGCAGAAAGGACACCGGCCCTTTAAGAGAAGCTGTACACTGCTGGAAGCTGAGCTGGAAGCAGGTGATGTTGTAGCTGGAAACAGGTGAGTCCAGAATGGATCAGAGAGTCAGGCTACACCGCAGATGGAATGCTGGTGCGGGTCTCTATAGCAGAAGTCTGGAGACAGGAGCTGGAACCTGGAAGACAATCACAGGAGAGAGACAAACTGGAACTAGGTTTGACAACCAAAGCACTGACGCCTTCCTTGCTCAGGCACAACCTATTTATACCTGCAGCAAGGAAGGCATTGGCTAGGCAATTATGCAAATTAATAATACTGACAACGGATTGGTAGGAAAGATCAGCTGACAGAATCCAAGATGGCTGCGCCCATGCAGACACTTGGAGGGAAGTTTGGATTGTAATCCATGTGGTCTGGAAAACAGTAATGGCGGCGCCGGCCACCGGAGACAGGAGACGCCAGGCTGACAGATGCACATCTGACCACGCGGACACAGCGGAGGCCGCGGCTGACGTAATCGCCACTCTGAATGCAGAAGCTCAGGGACGGCGGCGGAGGCCGCGGGAGACGCCATGCCAGATGTATAAGGCGTTACTGTGACTGCGTCCAGAGAGACAGGAGAGGATGCGGGAATGTGCACATCAGGATAACAGATGGGATCCGGTCCTGGAGCGCTGAGCCAGCCTTAGGAGGCATCTGATAGGTAAGAAATGGCGTCCAGATACCCGGATCGTGACAGGTGGACACTGTCAGCAGACTGCGTTTATAGTATAAAGAAAAAAAGACACCACAGGTATACAATGTAGATGGATGGATAGTATACTTATGGACGACGAGTGACGACACAGAGGTAGGTACAGCAGTGGCCTACCGTACTGCTATATACAGTATAATGGACCTGGTGGACACTGTCAGCAGACTGCGTTTATAGTATAAAGAAAAAAAGACACCACAGGTATACAATGTAGATGGATGGATAGTATATTTATGGACGACGAGTGACGACACAGAGGTAGGCACAGCAGTGGCCTACCGTACTGCTATATACAGTATAATGGACCTGGTGGACACTGTCAGCAGACTGCGTTTATAGTATTAAAAAAAAAGACACCACAGGTATACAATGTAGATGGATGGATACTTAGTATACTTATGGACGACGAGTGACGACACAGAGGTAGGTACAGCAGTGGCCTACCGTACTGCTATATACAGTATAATGGACCTGGTGGACACTGTCAGCAGACTGCATTTATAGTATAAAGAAAAAAAGACACCACAGGTATACAATGTAGATGGATGGATAGTATACTTATGGACGACGAGTGACGACACAGAGGTAGGTACAGCAGTGGCCTACCGTACTGCTATATACAGTATAATGGACCTGGTGGACACTGTCAGCAGACTGCGTTTATAGTATAAAGAAAAAAAGACACCACAGGTATACAATGTAGATGGATGGATAGTATACTTATGGACGACGAGTGACGACACAGAGGTAGGTACAGCAGTGGCCTACCGTACTGCTATATACAGTATAATGGACCTGGTGGACACTGTCAGCAGACTGCGTTTATAGTATAAAAAAAAAAGACACCACAGGAGTGTTTTTCAGGCAGACAAACGTATACTGGTGGTCACTGTCAGCAAAACTGTGCACTGTACTCCTGCTATAGCTGCTCCCCAGTCCCCACAATTAAGCAGTGTGAGCACTCAGCACAGATATATCATGCAGCACACTGAGCACAGATATGGTATGGAGCGTTTTTTTCAGGCAGAGAACGGATAAAAAACTGGTGGTCACTATTAGCAAAACTCTGCACTGTACTCCTCCTAACAGCTGCTCCCCAATCCTCCCCACAATAAGCTAAGCAATCAGATCAACTGTGTAGTATATAACTATATAAACGGAGAGGACGCCAGCCACGTCCTCTCCCTATCAATCTCAATGCACGTGTGAAAATGACGGCGACGCGCGGCTGCTTATATAGAATCAGAATCTCGCGAGAATCCGACAGCGGGATGATGACGTTCGGGCGCGCTCGGGTTAACCGAGCCATACGGGAGAATCCGAGTATGGCTCGGACCCGTCTAAAAAGGGTGAAGTTCGGGGGGGTTCGGTTTCTCGGAAACCGAACCCGCTCATCACTAATAAATATATGCAGTATGTGTGTGTATATACAGCTGTCACCTTTCCCTAATATCCAGGAACAGCACCAAGTGTTTGTCCTTGGAACTGTCCCTACTTTTATATATTGACCAACAGCACATTTTACATGTTAGATGCCACCAGGGCTGCCACCAGGGGGGAACAGCCGGTACATTAGTCCTAGACCCGGACCTTGAGGGGCCCAAGTGACAGGACTGTTAATTTATCAGGACCACCAGCAGATGGAGGGACAGACCCTGCAGCGCCGCAGCGGAATATTGAATTCAAAGCCTGATGTGAGCCAATCGGAGCTTGCAGACCGGCAGCCAAACAGGAGCTGGCAGGTAGCTGGGGCTTATGGAGTGGCACCATCGCTGCATGTGGCTTGCAGCAAGCCTGGAATGGACCTTGCAGCCAGAAGAGCCACCAGGAGTGTCCTTAGAACACTCCATCTGCTGCTCTTCTTCTTGGTTCCGGCAGCCCCGCCCCCTCAGCGTGACATGATGACACAAATAGGTTCCTGCCTACAAGTAAACCAGTACTTTAGTAAGTGTAAAATATGCAGGCCACTTGCACACAGGGAAGGCGACAATTTCAGAGGTGAACCAGCTGTTATGAGAATACAGCCTATCCGAACTAGTGACATCAGGGAGGCAGGAGGTACACCATGGCTCGTGCCTCAGGGGCCCATTGTCATTAGGTATTTGTGGTATTTTCCCGAAAACAACAGTTTTTGGGAGGTATTTAGTATCACCCCCATGTATCACAGAGGGACCGCAGCAGCAATCTCAGATATCTGCTGCGATCCCTCCATTTCCGACAGCAGCAGGAGCCATTATAGGTTTCTATGGGGGATGCGATGCTGTCAGATTTACCGAGCTCTGGATTGTGAAGCATTCCCGAGCTGTCCCCCAACAGCTAAGCCTATTGGCTACAATTCACGGAAAGCACTGGGAGAGGATTCCTCCGGACCCTCACCGGCAGTGGCCGCCGCACATGTGTGGTCAGCAGGACCGTGCAGGAGTTCCGGTGCCTCCCAGTGAGATCGCTGGTGCTTATTACTTCTCAATAGTCCCATTTATTTTCTGCCTCCCAGAACAGGGTAAATGACACAGGTGACATAACGTGTACACGTCTATGCTGGAACGCAGAGCATGACAAGGCCCTTAAAGTAAACACTATAGATTCCTGAGGCATTAACGAGCTGACATGAAATCTTATCTCTGAGTTTTAGGTTCCATATTAAAGCTCTTCAACCTTGTGCAGTATGAATTCTGTGAGAGCGGAGTCAGACCAGGTGAGTCACAAAGAGATAATGTTTTCTCCTAATGTCACGTTTCAAACGGTGTAAGAGGTAAGCGGTGAAAAGTCAGAGGGTGTTTAAGGCATGGCAGCATGTCATAGGATTATATGTACGGCTGCAATTGTCTTTCCCTTCATGGTGTAAATCAGGAGACACTAATAGCAGTTAATCAGATTATTTCTGCACAGACATCGGCCATTTGTGTAACTATCCGTACCGCGTGACTGAATCAGGCCAAATAAGTGCTGTGTTATTACCAGCTTGTTGTTTCAGATCATACCAACAAGAGGTGACAAAATGGAGGGGGGATTCTATCTGGGCTTTTTGCACAGTGAGCTGGAATACATTCCTTACACAGGTCTGGTTCTCACCTATCAGCTGTAGATAAGATCAGCTGCGCATAAAAAATGCACTCACAATAGGATGAATGATTTGCTATGGGCGCGTCCCCACCATTGCTTTCTAAACTATTAACGCCGATCATAACACGTTAGCATGCAGCATGACCAACTTATTGCCTGAGATTTCCTCTACGGGCCAGATGTACTGAGGGGGGGTATGCAATTAGCTCCGTTCGTTTCGGAGCTAATAAATTCGCCCCCCCCCTAAGTATTCAATTGCGGCCTGTTATCGTCCATTTTGAAGGCATTTTCGCCGATGTCTTTTCAACTATTTTTTTAAAGTGAAAAGACATTGGCGGAAAATGCCTCAAAATTGGCAAAAATGGCCCACGTTGCTACAGAAAACACATGGATCGCTAATCCATGTGTTTTCCACCACCTGCCGCATTTTTCGTGTAGACAAAAAAAAAACGGCCCTGCTATTGCATAGGGTGAATCCCCATTCGCTTTAAAAATAGCGAAAAGCCTAGGCGAAAAAAACTGAGCTAATTGCACACCACCTAAGCCTTGAAAAGTTATACATTGCACAGTGATAAATTGCCAACCAAACAGCTCCTGTCATGTCACAGGCTGTGTTTGAAAAATGACAGTTAGGAGCTGATTGGATGGTAGTTTATCACCGAGCAATTTATCACTCTCCAAGGCTTGATAAATCTGTCCCTCAGTCTGTAACATGGCAGTTAGGAGCTGATTGGCTGATACTTTATCACAGTGCAATACATCATTTTTCAGGGCTTAGTACACCTCTCCTTAAATGAGTTATCAGACCAATTTTAACACGTGTATTACATCTCAGTTGGACTGATGATAACCTTTTTATTTCTATAATATCTGTTCTTCTTTGAGGATATATTATTTATTTATTTATTTATTTATTAGCAGTTTCTTATATAGCGCAGCATGTTCCGTTGCGCTTTACAATTAGAACAACAGTTATAGAACAAAACTGGGCAAAGACAGACAGACATAGAGGTAGGAAGGCCCTGCTCGCAAGCTTACAATCTATAGACCCTTTCTTAATATTAGGTAATGACTGGTTGCAGTGAGATAGTGCTGGTGGAGAGTGTGTAGGGCATTAGATTTGAAGCACCTGTTTGTTTTTCTTTTGCCTGTGGATATTGGTGGTCATTCCGAGTTGATCGCACGTAGCAACTTTTTGCTGCTCGTGCGATCAACCTGACGCCGCCTATGGGGGAGTGTATTATAACATAGCAGGGCTGCCATCGCTTGTGCAGCCCTGCAATGCTAAAAGAGTTTCCTGTAAAACAAGACCAGGGTCAGACCTACTTACCCTGTGCGACGGATCCAGCGACTAAGGTCCCGGGATTGACTTCAAACATCCGCCCTCCAAACGCCTGGACACTTCTGCGCTCGGATCTCCACGCCCGGAAAATGGTGAGTAGACGCCCTGGAACGCCTCCCCGCCGTCAATCTTCTTGCGATCGCCGCTGTGATCACTTACAGCGCTGGCGGCGTCGCTGCCCGGCGATGACCGTCACCAGGCAACGAAGCGCGTGCGAATTGCAGGTGCCGCGCAGCCGCAGTCCCGACCCGTTCGCACCGCAGCGAAGAACCGCTGCGTGCGAACAGATCAGAATGACCCCCATTGTTAAACCATCCTGAAGCATGGCTACAACAGTATTGTTACCCCTAGGCAAGGAAATCCCGGGCCATAGTAAAATTATTGCAATTGTCCATCCAGGGGTCCAAGAATTAGATGTGATCAGCTAGCATCCAGGCCCAGAGACTTGGTGACCATGTATATGGATGTCAGTACTAAGACTTGGCCTGAGTCTTGGTGGGTCTCGTGATAATGTGCCCACCATAAACAGGGGGACAATCAAGCAGCGCAAACAGTTTCCTTGCCAGCAATAATGGGACAGTAGGCTCACAGCCGTGGATTAAACGTCAAGCGGATACCCACACTAGAAGCTTAGTATTGGTCTAACGGTACTTACAGTATGTTAAGTCAGAGTGTCGACGCAAGATTGTCGCCGTATAATGTCAACATTTAATATGCCGACAATCGCAATGCTGACAATGACAGAATGTTGAAATTCTGAAAATCGACAATAGAATGTTGGCAGAAGATTTTTGGATGATTACCGGGTTATAGTTAGGTAACAGCCTGTGGTATTGTGACAATGATATCCAGACTTGTAATGATAAATAGCGCGGTGCGTATGGGAGTCTCCATCCCCTTCATTACAAAGTAGCAGTCCGCAATCAAGCAATGCATGGTGCATACCAACGTGCAGCAGCTGCCAATCTGGTCCATGCAGAAAATCAGGTTAGAGAAAGTATACATTCTCAGTAATACTGACTGTGACCCCGAGGGGACTCGTTGCTGTTACTGTCTATTGCACCCATGAGAAAACTGCACTGATACGGGCAGACATGGGTGTATTTGCTTTCCCGGCTGAAACAGAATTGAGGGAACTGGGAACATTAGTGATCTACAGTATATGGCAATTTCTGCAGAAGATACATGTCTGCTTACCCCACTTACACCCATGCATCACTGCCAGATAGGGACATCTAAGGTAGTATATAAAGATACATCTTTATTTTGTATGTGAGGAGCCGATTCATTATATCCTGCATATTAAATGCGGTGCGTATATAATGATATTGCACAGCATATTATGCATGCGTCATCTGGGGCAGATGGAAAGAATATGCAATATAATAGCCCATAGGCTACTATAGGCTAATGTCAGCTTCAGATGGCATTAGCGGCTGGAGCAAAACTCAAGCTTGGTAAAGCTAACTGCATAGCAACCCCCATAGAAGCTGGAGGGACCGTGCCAGATATTGGAAGTGTCTACTGCGCTCCCTCCTTCTCACATCCTGGGAATGCTTCATGTATGCGACTATTCCCCCAAAAACGTGTGTTTAACCTCTTCGCTGCTGAGCTTATTTCGGTACTTTTTGGGCTGCTCACATTCCACCATCAAAAATAGCAATTGTTTCGGCAGAACCCACTCAAATTATGGGGGTCATTCCGAGTTGTTCGCTCAGTGCCGATTTTCGCAACGGAGCGATTAAGGCAAAAATGTAGTATGCGCTAAGTAATTTAGCACAAAACTTAGTAGATTTACTCACGTCCGAACGAAGAACTTTCATCGTTGAAGTGATCGGAGTGTGATTGACAGGAAGTGGGTGTTTCTGGGCGGAAACTGGCCGTTTTCTGGGAGTGTGCGGAAAAACGCAGGCGTGCCAGGATAAAATGCAGGAGTGTCTGGAGAAACGGGGGAGTGGCTGGCCGAACGCAGGGCGTGTTTGTGACATCAAACCAGGAACGAAACGGGCTGAGCTGATCGCAGTGGCAGAGTAAGTCTCGAGCTACTCAGAAACTGCTAAGAATTATTTATTCGCAATTCTGCTAATCTTTTGTTCGCAATTCTGCTAAGCGAAGATATGTAACGGGCCTGGACCGTGGTACAGTGCCTGCTGTCATGCAGGTGTCGTCACTCTACCCACCTGTGGCACCCTGTCACATACGGTACCCAGAAGCGTCAGGGAACTCCGCCTTCCAGATTGATTGCCGACACGAACACCTCCCTGCAGCGGTCGATGAAGAACCTAGAAGGAAGGGACGTACCGGTTAAGTCATGCGTGCCAACCTCCGTCGAAAGAGCAGGGCATGTCAGGGGTAGTTGCGACCTTCACCGGCTGGGCGCAAGGTCATCACTGGCCAAAAGGCCTCAGCTACCCAATTCTCACACACTCGCAGTCTCGCACGTTGTGTGGTGAGAGGGGTCCTTACGTCCGTGAGCGCAACCCCTGACCGGTATACGGGGACGATGACAAACGGACACAGAGTAATACTCACTCCCGACTCGCTGGTCACCTTGATGGTCGCACCTCTCTGCTTCTGTTGGGGCAAGAAGAGCAGCCTCCCTAACTGCAGGCTACACTAACGGCAAACAACAAATTACAGCCAACTATGCCTGCCTGAGCAAACTAACTTCAGCAACTGAGGCTACTGGTTCTATTCCAAACTAGCAGAGACCGGACTAACTAAACACCGTCACTAACCAACGAGTCAGTAGAATAATCCCCCGGCACAACAGGTGAACCCCGAATAACCAATTCCACTTATCGAATGCTGGTCACTAGCTACTTCCTTCCGCTCTTAACTGAGAACGCGAGCGGGGTCCAGAGTGGACGGCCGTCCACTCCAGATTACCGGGAAACAGAGGCGCGTGGGACGGGAACGTTACTCCACACTCTCTAATCCCTTGTATTATACACCGCGTGGGGCCAGCCGGCTCCTCACGCCCGACCAACCGCGAACCCCTCGGAAGCTGCCGCACGGACCCACTCCCAACCGATCCTGTCCGGGCCGGTCTGTACAATACCACCCCGAGTCCTGTAAAATGCAGTAGGTGACGCAGACCGGAGGCCTGGGTGAGGGCGCAGGCCTGGAAGCCTGAGTGGGGGCGCAGGCCTGGAAGCCTGGGTGAGGGCGAAGGCCTGGAAGCCTGAGTGAGGGCGTAGGCCTGGAAGCCTGGGTGAGGGCGCAGGCCTGGAAGCCTGCGTGAGGGCGCAGACCTGGAAGCCTGGGTGAGGGCACAGGCCTGGAGGCCTGAAGTGGGGCACAGGCCGGAAGGCCTGAAGTGGGGCACAGGCCGGAAGGCCTGAAGTGTGGGCACAGGCCGGAAAGGCCTGAAGTGAGAGCACAGGCCGGAACGCCTGAAGTGGGGCACAGGCCGGAGGCCTGAAGTGGGGCACAGGCAGGAGGGCCTGAAGTGGGGGCACAGCAGAGGTGTATCTAGCACGGGGCGAGCAGGGCACGTGCCCTGGGCGCCGTGGAAGCCCCAACAGAGGGGGCGCCACCGGCATGGCCCGCTTGCCCCATGCGACAGGGATTCTGCCGGCGCTACCTGCGGCGCTCTCCCTGTCTCCCCGGCTGCTATGCCTGTCACACTAGATAGGCAGCGGCAGCCAGGAGCCTCCCCTCCTCCCTGCACATTGCGCGATCGCGCGTGCGCGCGACCGCAACCTCGGAGGTACGCGCGTGCGCATCCGCGGTTTGCTGGGTTAAACAGGTGAGCGGACTTTATACTTTTTAAAGATGTTTATAGTTTTCTGTCGGAAGAGGGGGGTGCGGGACAGTGTGTGTGTGTGTGTTAATTGTGTGAGTGTGTTAATTGTGTGTGTGTGTGTGGGACAGTGTGAGAGTGTGTTAATTGTGTGAGTGTGTTAAGTGTGTGTGTGTGTGTTAATTGTGTGAGTGTGTTAATTGTGTGTGTGTGTGTGTGTGTGTGTGTGTGTGTGTGTGTGTGTGTGTGTGTGTGTGTGTGTGTGTGTGGGACAGTGTGAGTATGTGTTATTTGTGTATGTGTGGGACAGTGTGCGTGTGTGTTAATTGTGTATGTGTGGGACAGTGTGAGTGTATGTTAATTGTCCCGGCGGTGATTGGCGTCTGCAGTGTGCGCCCCCCCCCCTGTCCTCCTTCTCCGCCGCTGACAGGAGCGGTGTTTTGCGTCTCTCCCCCTTCTCCGCTGGCTGCGTCCTCCCGCTGACAGGAGCGGCGGTGTGCGGTTCTCCCCCTACGTCCTCCCGGCATGGCCCTGCAGTGTGTGCGGCTCTCCCCAGCAGCAGCAGCAGGTTAGTGTCTCTCCCCCTCCCCCTCCCCCCCTCTCCCTCCCGCTCCCCCCCCCTCTCTCTCTCCTCCTCCTCCTCTCTCTCTCTCTCTCTCTCTCTCTCTCTCCTCCTGTGGATTGAAGTTTGTAAGTATAATTTTCATTTTTACAGGTGCCCCTATTGGATTCTACTGGACAAGTGGACGTGACCGGCGTGGGATATAGGTAAGTATGTGTGAGTGTGTCAGTGTGTTTTAATACATTTTTACTGTCACGGTGTGCGAGTTGTGTTTTTATTTGGGTATTTTTTCTGTTGTAGAACTACAGGTACCAGCGGGCCCGTTATTTCCCCGCATGCTGGTACTTGAGGTTCTCCAAGTACCAGCAAGCGGGGGAGGCTTGCTGGGCCTTGTAGTTCCACAACAAAAAACAATGGCCCTCATTCCGAGTTGATCGCTCGCAAGGCGATTTTAGCAGAGTTACACACGCTAAGCCGCCGCCTACTGGGAGTGAATCTTAGCTTCTTAAAATTGCGACCGATGTATTCGCAATATTGCGATTACAAACTACTTAGCAGTTTCAGAGTAGCTTCAGACTTACTCGGCATCTGCGATCAGTTCAGTGCTTGTCGTTCCTGGTTTGACGTCATAAACACACCCAGCGTTCGCCCAGACACTCCCCCGTTTCTCCGGCCACTCCTGCGTTTTTTCCGGAAACGGTAGCGTTTTTAACCACACGCCCCTGAAACGCCGTGTTTCCGCCCAGTAACACCCATTTCCTGTCAATCACATTACGATCGCCGGAGCGAAGAAAAAGCCGTGAGTAAAAATACTATCTTCATTGTTAAATTACTTGGCGCAGTCGCAGTGCGAATATTGCGCATGCGTACTAAGCGGAATTTCACTGCGATGCGATGAAATATACCGAGCGAACAACTCGGAATGAGGGCCAATATTCTTTTTTTTAATTACATGGCTATCAGCCTCCCATCCACCGCCCACGGATGGGGGGGACAGCCTCGGGCTTCACCCCTGGCCCTTGGGTGCCTGGAGGGGGGGTTACCCCTTGATTTAAGGGGACCCCACTCCTTCAGGGAACCCCGGCCAGTGGTGACTAGTTGGGGGGGGTAATGCCACGGCCGCAGGGATCTACATAAATGTGTCCCCCGGCTGTGGCATTATGTCCCTGGCTAGGGGAGCCCGGTGCTGGTTTTAAAAATACGGGGGACCCCTACATCTTTTGTCCCCCGTATTTTTGGAACCAGGACTGGACTAAGAGCCCGGTGCTGGTTGTCTAAATACGGGGAACCCCTGTCCAATTTTTTCCCAGTGTTTAAACAACCAGGACCAGCTCAAAGAGCCCGAGGCTGTTTATACTTAGGAGGGGGGACCTCACGCATTTTTTTTTTTTTTACATTTTTTAACCCATTCAGACCTTTTCCGTTAAGATAATGGAATCCCTGGACAACAAAATTGAATTCATGTCCTCCTCCCACTCCCTTCCCAGTCCCAAACACTAATTATTATTTTTTTCTATAAAAATGTACAATATATCACAAGTATTATGAGCAGGCAGGCAGCGGGCATTGGCGGCATCGGACTGAGATGCAAATTAGTGGCGGAGGGCTGGGTCAGTTGATGGTGGGCGGGTTTGTAAGCCATTGGCGGTGGCAGCGGACATTGGCTCAGAGGCAGTGGTGGGCATTGGCTCGGTGGTGGTAGGGGTCATCGGCAGGATTTGGCGGACATTATGGCTGTAGTGCCTCACCAGCCACTGACCTCACCGCATCCACTGGTGTGTGGGACAGTGTGCGTGTGTGTTAATTGTGTGTGTGTGTGGGACAGTGTGAGTGTGTGTTAAGTGTGTGTGTGTGTGTGTGTGTGTGTGTGTGTGTGTGTGTGTGTGTGTGTGTGTGTGGGACAGTGTGAGTGTGTGTAAATTTTTGCAGTCCAGTGTGTGTGGGGGAGGGGAAAGTATGAGAATGTGTGTGTAGTCTGAGTGGATGTGTATGGGGTTTGGGGGTGGCCAGTCTGTGTGTGTGTAATCTACAGCGTGTGTGTGTAAGTAAGGGGGTGTGGCAGTCTGTGTGTGTGTGGGCGGGATGTACTAATGGCCATTTACCGAAGAGGGATATGTATTAAACCACGGACACTGAGATGCCCTTCTCACTCACCATCCAGCTGGGTGGGCGAGCCGGGTAGGTGGAAAGTCAGCAGCAGGGGCAGCATGCCGGATATCAGCAGCCGAGGGTGCGGACTGTAAGGCACGTGCGGAGCAGTGCGGAGCCCAAAGCCGGAGATCGACAGCATGTTGACCGGCAACAAGCGGCTTCTGCTTCCGCGTTCAACATGCTGCCGATCTCCGGCTTTGGGCTACGCAGGGTTCGGGGGATGGGTGTCCTCTGCCGGTGTACTGCAGCTCCTGCAGCAGGAGAGAAGATCCCCCTTCGGAGCACAGCAGGCCACACTGAAAAGGGTGCATCCCCGGTGCGGTGCTCTGCATCCCGGGTGGTGCCGAAGATGTGGAGTGTCGGAGGTGGCAGAAGCGCCGCAGCTTGGGGTGAGAAACCACTGCAGCCCTTCCTCTGCTAAACTCTGCAATTAGTCTATTAAGGGGGTGGGCTCCCCTCACCATAGTGCCCCACAGGATTAGTTAATTAAGGGGGTACGATCCCCTCACTCTATAATGTGAATTTTGGCTCATACCCTGTGCTATAATGTGAATTTCGGCTCATACCATGTGGGGTAATGTGAATTTCGGCTCATACCGTGTGGGGCAATGTGAATTTCGGCTCATACCGTGTGGGGTAATGTGAATTTTGGCTCATACCGTGTGCTGTAATGTGAATTTTGGCTCATACCGTGTGCTATAATGTGAATTTTGGCTCATACCGTGTGCTATAATGTGAATTTCGGCTCATGCCATGTGGGGTAATGTGAATTTCGGCTCATACTGTGTGCTATAATGTGAATTTCGGCTCATACCGTGTGGGGTAATGTGAATTTCGGCTCATGCCATGTGGGGTAATGTGAATTTCGGCTCATACCTGTCACGATCCGGGTATCTGGACGCCATTTCTTACCTATCAGATGCCTCCTAAGGCTGGCTCAGCGCTCCAGGACCGGATCCCATCTGTTATCCTGATGTGCACATTCCCGCATCCTCTCCTGTCTCTCTGGACGCAGTCACAGTAACGCCTTATACATCTGGCATGGCGTCTCCCGCGGCCTCCGCCGCCGTCCCTGAGCTTCTGCATTCAGAGTGGCGATTACGTCAGCCGCGGCCTCCGCTGTGTCCGCGTGGTCGGATGTGCATCTGTCAGCCTGGCGTCTCCTGTCTCCGGTGGCCGGCGCCGCCATTACTGTTTTCCAGACCACATGGATTACAATCCAAACTTCCCTCCAAGTGTCTGCATGGGCGCAGCCATCTTGGATTCTGTCAGCTGATCATTCCTACCAATCCGTTGTCAGTATTATTAATTTGCATAATTGCCTAGCCAACGCCTTCCTTGCTGCAGGTATAAATAGGTTGTGCCTGAGCAAGGAAGGCGTCAGTGCTTTGGTTGTCAAACCTAGTTCCAGTTTGTCTCTCTTCTGTGAATGTCTTCCAGGTTCCAGCTCCTGTCTCCAGACTTCTGCTATAGAGACCCGCACCAGCATTCCACCTGCGGTGTAGCCTGACTCTCCAATCCATTGTGGATTCATCTGTTTCCAGCTACAACATTACCTGCTTCCAGCTCAGCTTCCAGCAGAGTACAGCTTCCCTTAAAGGGCCGGTGTCCTTCCTACACTTTACCACTCTCCACCGGTATTATTATTTCTCCGCTCTCAAATTCTACATTTCATCTACATTGCATCGCTCTCAAGCTTTATTTATTATTTAACTGGTTCCAGCCAGTATCCACTCCGTGCCAGCACATGTCTGGTTCTAACCAGTACCCACAGCAGCATTTTATCTACAGCAGTCCAGCTTTCCCTGGAACACCAGCTGGTACGACCCTGGGCTTTCCTCATTGCTACAGTTGAGCCTGGTAAGGACTTTCCAACTTGCAGATAATAAGAACTGTCTCATACCACCAGAGCTCTGTGGCCCCTGCCACCCTGTAGTACCCAGGAACTGTATTATTATTTCTCTGCTGATTTTTATGTTACCTTTTACTGCTACTGTGATGCATGGAGTTTGTCATAAATAAATATCATTGACTTTTACTCAAGTTGTCGTGGTCACGCCTTCGGGCGGTTTCTCTTCATGTTACTTACATGTCCAGGGGTCTGATACAACCTCCCAGGTTCCGGTACATCTCAGCCCCTACAACTGAGGCTGCCTTCCGTCAGCTCAGGCCCTCAGTTGTGACAATACCGTGTGCTATAATGTGAATTTCGGC
This sequence comes from Pseudophryne corroboree, assembly GCF_028390025.1. NCBI lineage: Eukaryota > Metazoa > Chordata > Amphibia > Anura > Myobatrachidae > Pseudophryne > Pseudophryne corroboree. The sequence goes on from NC_086445.1 coordinate 51,691,395, forward strand.
TCATGCCATGTGGGGTAATGTGAATTTCGGCTCATACCATGTGCTATAATGTGAATTTCGGCTCATACCGTGTGGGGTAATGTGAATTTCGGCTCATGCCATGTGGGGTAATGTGAATTTCGTCTCATACCATGTGCTATAATGTGAATTTTGGCTCATACCGTGTGGGGTAATGTGAATTTCGGCTCATACCGTGTGCTATAATGTGAATTTCGGCTCATACCGTGTGGTGTAATGTGAATTTCGGCTCATACCATGTGCTATAATGTGAAAGGGGCACCAGTACTAGATAGTATAAGGGGTCCTACTACACTGAAGGACATGCCCCTTTTGAGTGACCACGCCCCTTTTCCGGAGCGCACACGCCTTCGGCGCGCGCATAATTGCTATCTGCACTCTTTCATTCCGCCTTCAAAAATTCAACCTCGACCATTGCACCTACATCTATACATACACACCCTGACATCTTTATATACAGTGACACCGGTGGCGTCTGCACATACTTTCCTTTTGTATTTATTTATTTTTTTTGTATTTTTTATTTGTATTTTTTTTTGGGGGGGGGGGGGGGCGCGCCATTATTGATCTTGCCCTGGGCTCCAAAAACCCTAGCTACGCCTCTGGGGCACAGGCAGGAGGCCTGACTAAGTGGCCACAGGCCGGAAGGGCCTGGTTATGCCCGCAGGCCTAGCGCCTGTTCCTGGTCCTCTTGGGTGGATTATAAATAAGTGAATGTGGCCCAAGGCCGCCTACCCGTCACGGTGGGAGAGGCCGCAGCAGGGAGCTTCGTTAGCTCTTTTGCTTCCCACGCGCTGCGGCACTCTCCGCCGGACTCCCGTCGCTGGGCGTCTTCTTCCGTCGTCTTCTTCTTCTTCTCCGCCATCACCGCTATCTCCGCCGTCGCCGCTATCTCCGCCCCTCAGTCTTTTTTCTTCTTCTTGAGCTCCTCTCCTTTCCGCGTCCGGCGCCCGACTGAGCTCTCCCGCTCCGCAGTATCTCGTATATATGATGCCAGGTGCGGGCGGAGCTATGACACGGCGAGCTCTGATTGGCTCGCCGCGGCGTCTTCCCATTGGCTGCCAAGGCGCGAGCTCCGATTGGTTCGCGCTTGGCGCGCCATTTAAAATGCGGCAACAAGATTGGAGGGGCTTGAATCCCTAGGGATGCAAGTCCCTCCAAGTCGGGACCTAGCCGCCGAATCCCGTCACGCCAGAGGGAAATGGGGGACAACCCCCTTCCCATTTCCCCCCCCCCCCCTTTGTCCTTTGTGGTCCCCACAAAGCAAGAATCCGACCACACAAAGTTAGGGTCCGCGTAGCGGGGGCCCGGAACACCCTGATTAGAACGCTGTCACTGACCTGGGTTGGGGGTGTTGTAAACTCGGGGGTTCTTCCGATGATCGGGAAGAGGAACCACAGCTGGGTCGGAGCAGAAATGGACGGATATAGGTTTTCCTCATACAGGACTCTGACAGTTAGATTTGGTGTAAAATGCTGAAGGACTTTATTATGGGAAGGGGGTAATACAGCGAAACATAAACAGAAGTGAAGTTGTGGGCAATGTCCAAGGTTACTGAATAGTTAGTGAGCAATGTCCACATTGATAAAGCTAAATATTTATCGTATATAATACCCTTTATGAGGTCTAAGAACACTGTACGCTATTTATGTATGAAGTACCGTAAGGGTACGCTAGTTGCGTAACAATCGCTTTGCCGTGATCGAGACGCTCAAGCGTCACGTTCACTCACGGCCAAGAGATCACAGGCAGGCACGTTATTGGCTGTTGACTAAAGTAATGATTCGCTATAGCGTAGCGAACGCTCGGGACCACGAGGAGATCACCAGCGGCGCTGACGCTCACTATATTAAACCTTTGTATCTAAAGCATAAACAGTGTATTGTGCAGTAAAACCTTAGTGTAATGTTAGAGAGTAAATGCAACACAGTATAACCTTATTACCTTAAAAGCTGTTTGAGCGTCACCGACGCTCTGAGAATACTTAATACTATAAGAAACACACAGATACCGTGCTCAGGGTCCAACGCCTAAAATATATATTATGAATGCTATACTTGCAAAAGAGTTAAACACAATACAAGTCATACACTACAATATAACATAGACTACCTAACCAGATAACTACACAAGAAATACAATACAATACAATTTAAGGGAAAAATGAGTGAGAAAGAGAAGGAGAGAGAGAGAGAGAGAGAGAGAGAGAGAGAGAGAGAAATTGAGAGAGATTGGCCCACAATAACAAGAAGATCAATATAGCTGCGGAGAAACACTTACGCACAAGGGGAAACGATCGCATGCGCCTCGATATCCAGCTCCCGATTATCAGCAATGAGAACCGTTGAAGAGAGTGAACTGGATATGGTCGGCCTGCCTATTTATGCCCCACACACAATACAATTCAATGGTCCCTACAATCTCATTGTTCATTGGACACAGGAATTCGGCTTCGCATTATAACAAAAGGTCATAGGTTGATTCATACAGGTGGGCTGTGACTATTTCCAACTGCTCAGGTGGGAGGGAAACTGGGTTTCCCGCCGCATGGGTAATAAAGTGCAAATAAAGTAAATGTTCATAAACTTCTTATGTCCATAACTATTCGCACGAGCGATTGATCTGCTTCAAACCAACACCGGAATATTTCTAATTAAATATTCTTCCGATGGATACTAAACACCACTGTATTACTCCTGTCTGACCCTTCGTATCAAACAAAGAGGGATTTCTCTGTTCATGAACATTCTATATTAACCAAACTTTCAGAATCTATCAAAGGGACCATGATCTACAAAATACATTATTACTGAAAATATGTAACGAATGAGTCGCACGCTACGATTACATAAACTCTACCGTAAATACGCATACCGTGCGCCTGCGGGTGCCCGCGACTGTGAGTATGTGCACGTACGGGAGAGCGTACGCATGCGCAGCGCGGACCAGTATGAGGTGCAAATATGGCAGTGTGTGTAGAGATATTTTTCTGGCTTTGACAGTCCACCCTTTGGCAGTCAATAATAACTGCCACCTTCTGAAAACATTTCAAAAAGAGAAAAATATATGTTAGGGGTTAATACATTTACATGGTTGGGTAAGGGAGGAGAGGAGATGGTAGGAAAAGGGCATGACCTAGTGAGATAGCAGAAGCATGTGTGTATGAATCCGTGCTTGGGGGTCATGTATCATCGTGCCGTACGTGTTTTAAATCAAGCTTCGAGGTATTGCGAAGTATACATGTGAATTCCTTCTTATCCCGTGGTACGGGTCTGTGGATGGGCTGTCAAACTTTACCGAGCTCTTTTCGGCTTTGGTTGTAACAAAATGGGGGAGCACATTTTAGTTGATGATACATGAATGGGGGAGATATGTGATTGCTGATATCTGTGCCTGTATTCCCTATCGACTATGTGTGTCATTACTTGTGGGTTGTAGAAATGAAGAAAAGACATAATTACGGTAAATGCGGTGGTATTCTATGTCAGGTAAATGTACAGTCGTCGATTGAGGTTTTGTTCGGTATCAGTTGAAAGTCGTCTTCTTTGCGCTGTTTTGCCCATTAGGTGCGAGCAAAAAGCTTTGTAAATGCCAATAGATTTACAAAAATGTTGGGCTAGCGTGAGTTTAAGAATTCTAGGGAAACTGGGGATCCATGGCAAAGTTCATCAAATGTCCGTATCTAAAGTGGTCAAAACTTCTTCTTTGGTCAATCCGTTGTCTGTATAGTGTCTTGTCAACTTCCTCGTCCAAGGGGGTCTTTTTATCTTGGAGAAAAACAGAAAAACAGGTGAAAGAAACGGACCGTAGAAATCGCATTTTCATCACATCATTGTTTCTACATTTGGGTCATAAATCAAGTCCAGGTTAATTACAGTTTCCTCACTCCTTAAACTCATTACCCTAGTACGATGATTGCACTTCATTAAAGCCTGACCGCATCTAAATATCAATCCAATCGATATGACAACACCTAAGATACATAGGAGAAACTTCCCAACATCCATTATGACTCCTTGAGCCCAGTCTCCTAAACCAGAAAACCAATTTCGCGGGTTCAACCATGACACCCAACCAGTCAGCTCATTACCTACAGCAGCAAGAGTGAGATTGTGTCTCCTGCGAAATTCCCACTTCAATTGGAGAATATCGTCCATCTTTTGGTCTATGACCTCGACCGGATCCTCGGTGCTATTTGTAATATATGTGCAACATTTCACGCCGTATTGTGTTGCCAGTGTGACACAATATCCGCCTGTCACTGCTGTGAGGTAATTGAGAACCATTCTATGCTGTACCAGTTCTGTTTTGTAAGCCTGAAGTTCTCTTCCAGTATACCTAAACGTGTCATCATACATTTCAGTGATATTATCTAACAAATTTGCGAGCGCCGATATGTATTTATAATTCAGCACTCCTCTAGCGGTGCGGGTGAAATCTAACGCGATTAAGAATTAAATCCCGGTGGATTCACTTATCAGATCAGAGGCCGGATGCTCTGTCTTCTCTATCAGGTGCCTTTTAACAACGTGCTCGTAATGGGTGTGAGTATAAGGAGCTTGGGCACCACGGTGTATATCTTTCATTTTGTCATGTGATACAGTCATTACTTCAGGCAGTACTTTTCCAATATAACACAATCCTTCAGAGTTTGGGGCAAGCCACTTGTACGCCTTTCTCCCGCATATGAAATATGCATCATCGGGGAGAACATATGGGACGGAGTAGGACATAACCATATTACACACCTTCCATGTGAAATCTCCTAACCCTAATTCTTCCATCTGCTTAGTACACGTATCAGGTTGTACGATATGTGCACAGTATCCTGGTGATACCTCTCCAACTTTAGTAATCCTATTTCCTAAGGTATACCTATACCGGAAAGATTTTCCTCTACTGGCTATGTGGCGTACAAGCTCTGTATCTGTAGGCATTCTATCTGCTCTATGCGAAAAGGTCATGGTGTGGTTACTCCATGACACTTCCCAATTTCCCGGTTTTCGGGGATTGGAGATGTTGAAACATAATAGGGACCTATCCACATGGTATTGGTGGAGCTTCAAACTAGGAGGGCTGGAGATATTAAACCTCCGGTCCACCGGTCTCCCACCATTTAACTCAAGTACCTCCTCTATCGTTAAAGGAAATGGTACTAGCCCTGATTTGCTATGACCCTGAGGTACTTGAGAGCATACCCAACAATCTGTTTTGTTTAACACATTACCCACTAAGGAGTGATAGTCACTCAATGGATGCCGGTCCATATGGATATTAAAACTGGATTGGCATTTCTTAATGCACCCATCCTCAATGACATTGTTACAGAGCCTACAGATACAGTTTTCTTCAGCTAACAATCCTTCACAATTCCTTCTATGGTCAATGCTATCGGATCGTTTTCTGATACTCGCCTTTGCTTGTTGATTATGTTGTTCTCGGAAAACTACGCCTCCATCTTTATCATCAGAACCCATTCCAGAACCTCTCTCGACCTCCATGGTACTCTCGCCGGAACAGACTGCTCTGGTCAACATCATGGTTAACAGGAAAATCCGGATCACAGTCTCTTGGGGCAAGTCCATCTTATAGGAGGAAACGGAGAAGAATGAGAAGGGGGAAAAAGAAATTTTAGGGAGAGGGGATGGGAAGTGGAGAAAAACAATAAAAGGGAGTGGGGAGTCGACAACAGCTCTTGGTCTTGAGATTTTCACGGCTCAGGTGCCGCCTCAGTCCTCCTGGAACAGACACTCCAGTGATACAACCTCTACCGTCTGTTCCTTATCACGGGACTTCTCTGGATCAGCAACCTTCTTGCAGTGGGATGAATGAACCCAAGTCTCTCTCTCAGCAACCTTCAATGCTGTAGTGCTAGTCAATAAGACCTGGTATGGTCCTTCCCATCTGTCAATAAGGCAACCTGAGCGTAGAAAATTCCGTATCATTACATAATCCCCAGGTTCAATGTCATGACAATTACTATCTGGTAAATCAGGAATCACTAACTTCAGATTATCATTTTGATTCCTCAACTGTTTACTCATGTTAATCAAGTATTTTACAGTTACTTCATTGTTACACTTCAAATCATCCTGAGGGTTAATCATAACATGTGGTTGTCGACCAAACAAGATTTCAAAGGGAGACAGATTAAGAGGGGACCTGGGAGTGGTTCTGATGCTGTACAGTACAATGGGTAAAGCTTCTGGCCATGTCAATCCTGTCTCTGCCATCACTTTACTCAGTTTATTTTTAATAGTGCTGTTCACTCTTTCGACCTTCGCACTCGCCTGTGGACGGTACGGAGTGTGCAGCTTGCTATCAATTCCCATCAATTTACACATTCCTTGAAAGACATCACCTGTAAAATGGGTACCCCTATCACTTTCGATAATTCTAGGGATACCATATCTACATACAAATTCCTGCACAATTTTCTTCGCAGTAAACATAGCGGTATTTGTGGCCGCCGGAAATGCTTCGACCCAATTTGAAAAAACATCTATACAAACAAGTACATATTTCAAATTTCGACAAGGGGGTAATTGAATGAAGTCAATCTGTATTACCTGGAAAGGGCCGCCGGCAGGTGGGATATGGGATGGTTCTGTAGGTATTGCCTTTCCAATATTCTTTCTCAAACAGGTAAGGCACGACATGGCTCTTTTACTCGCATGAGAGGAGAATCCTGGGGCGCACCAATATGCTCTTACCAACTTGCACATCCCTTCCTTGCCTAGATGAGTCAGCCCGTGAGCTGCTTCAGCCAAACATGGAAGATATGCTCTGGGGGCCACTGGTTTACCATGTCCATCCGTCCAGAGTCCTGAGGACTCCTGGCCATATCCCTTTGCCTTCCAGACTGCCTTTTCCTGTGTGGAACACAAATTTTGCATCTCACACAACTTCTGTGTGTTGATGGTATTAAATACCATCAGTTGTGTGGTGTCTGTCTGTCTGGGGGTAGCAGCTGCTAACTTAGCTGCTTCGTCTGCTCGGCTGTTACCAAGCGATACTGGGTCTTGGCTATATGTATGTGCTTTACATTTGATAACAGCCACTCTGTCGGGTTCCTGTATCGCTGTTAGAAGCCTTTTTATGTGAGCTGCATGCGCTACCGGTGTACCAGCTGCCGTCATGAAATTTCTGAGGCGCCATAGGGCTCCGAAATCATGAACTACCCCGAAGGCGTATCTAGAATCGGTGTAGATATTGGCTGACTTACCCTTAGCCAATTCACATGCTCTGGTTAGGGCGACCAGTTCAGCAACCTGGGCTGAGTGAGGTGGGCCTAGCGGTTCCGCTTCTATGGTGCCTTGGTCATCTACGACTGCGTATCCAGTACACAAGTCTCCCGAGTCTGACTGTCTATGACAACTACCGTCCGTGTAGAACGTAAGTTCTGCATCTTCCAGTGGGTTGTCACTGATGTCAGGCCTTGCGGTAAAATTTTGGGTCAAATATTCTATACAATCATGAGTATCTTCCTTTGTATTAAATCCTCCTTCCCCAGTACTCTCATCCTCCACCCTTTGGGTCTGTCCAGACACACTTGGGAGATATGTTGCAGGATTTAATGCACTGCATCTCCTTATGGTGATGTTTACGGGGGCCATTAGTGCCAATTCCCATCTTGTAAACCGCGCTGATGAGATGTGCCTGGTTTGGGCAGAATTTAACAAGGCTGACACTGCATGCGGTGTATGAATTGTGAGGTTGTGACCTAGCACGACGTCTTCGCTTTTTGTTACTAGCAATGCTATCGCAGCAACGCTTCGCAAGCATGTGGGGAGGGATCGCGCTACCGTGTCTAGCTGAGCGCTGTAATATGCTACTGGCCTGCTGGCATCACCGTGCTTTTGGGTTAGTACGCCTGCCGCGCAACCAGCACTTTCTGTTCCGTATAGTTCAAAGGGTTTCCCATAGTCCGGCATACCTAATGCTGGTGCCTGCGTTAGGCACTGTTTAAGTCTCTCAAATGCTGCCTCAGACTCGTCTGTGTGCGAAATCCGATCAGGTTTGTTTGAGGAGACCATCTCCTGCAAAGGTAACGCTAGGATGGAAAACCCTGGGATCCAGTTACGGCAATACCCACACATTCCTAAAAATGTTCTGATCTGTTGCTGGGTTTGTGGCAGAGTCATGTCTCTAATTGCTTGAATTCTATCAGCGGTCAGGTGTCTCTGTCCTTGTGTTAAACAGTGTCCCAAATATTTTACCTTAGTTTGGCATAATTGCAACTTGTCTTTGGAAACCTTGTGTCCTGTGTCTGAAAGATGAAACAGGAGCTGTTTCGTATCCTTCAGGGATGCCTCCAATGAATCAGAACACAGTAGTAGATCATCCACGTACTGTATTAATACTGATCCACTCACTGGTTGGAAAGACTGTAAACAATCATGCAAAGCCTGAGAAAATATACTTGGGCTATCTATGAATCCTTGTGGTAATCGAGTCCATGTGTATTGGACTCCTCTGTATGTAAATGCGAACAAATATTGACTGTCAGGGTGCAGAGGTACCGAAAAGAAAGCGGAGCAGAGGTCAATAACAGTGAAAAATTTCGCAGTGGGAGGGATTTGCATTAGGATGACAGCTGGATTTGGCACTACGGGGAACTGACTCTCAACTATTTTGTTAATCCCCCTTAGATCCTGCACTAGCCGGTAACCCCTCCCCCCACTCTTTTTCACAGGGAAGATGGGACTGTTAGCAGTGCTGGACGTTCTTACCAGAATGCCCTGTTGTAGCAAGCGCTCTATTACTGGGTAAACTCCTAACTCCACCTCTGGCTTCAGAGGGTACTGTGGGATTTTTGGAGCTATCCTACCATCTTTTACTTGTACAACTACCGGAGCTACGTTTGCCATTAATCCAGTGTCCTGTCCATCTTTTGTCCAAAGTGACTCTGGTATCTGAGATGTCATTTCTTCTACTTGGGAGGGAGTCCTATTTGTCATAGTGGTATGTGACATTAATTTTGACGGGGAGTCTAACATGTCTCGTACTTCCTGAGCGTGATTCTCAGGTATGTCCAAGAATACACCTTCAGGAGTACAATAAATGACGCACCCCATTTTACACAGTAAGTCTCTTCCCAGGAGATTGGTCGGTGCCGATGCAGCCAGCAAAAAGGAATGCTTGGTATGTAAAGGCCCTATTGTAATCTCTGCTGGTTTGCTAACAGGGTAATGCTGGACTACTCCTGTTACTCCCACGGCTGGAATTGTCCTACCAGTGGTCCTCATGCCCACTGTCGAATTTATCACTGATTTGGCCGCCCCTGTGTCTACAAGAAAGTTTAATGATTTACCAGCTACATTGATTGCAATTTCTGGTTCACTTCCAAGACTTGCAATCAATTTTACTGGCTGCAGATTACAGGTATGGCCACACCCCTATTGGGTATGGTGACCTCCCTGAATCCCGCTGGCAGCAACTACTTGTGAGGGAGTTAGCTGGGAACTACCAGAGGTTTGCCAATCTCTGTTTGGGGGGTATCTTTTTGTTTCCCCTGCATGTGGCTCATAACTCCGTTTCTGCGGACCTTGCTCCCAATGTCGTGTGTCGTGTCGTTGTCTAGGGGGTTGGTATGAGTTTCGTACATTCTTTACTCTACAATCTCGTGCCATGTGTCCCTGTTTATGACAAGAATAACAAGTAACCACACTTGACTTACCCACAGAGTTTGGTGATACAATCAAAGGCTGCCTTGTGGTCAGGGCCTGTATACTTACGGCCATTAACTTATCACTTTGTTGTTCCCTGTGTCTGGTGATGTTCCTATCGTGATCAATAGCAGCCTCTCCCAAAGTAGCCACAGACAGACCTCGCCAACATGGTTGTGTGGTCTGTACCCTAGTCTTCAATGACTCTTTTAAACCATCCATCAGTACCGATACTGCTACTTCTCGATGGTTTATGTTTGTTTTGATGTCCTCTATGCCTGTGTATTTTGCCATTTCTGATAATGCTCTGTGAAAATACTCTGCAGCTGTCTCTGACTCCTTCTGTTTAATGGAGAATATCTTGTTCCATCTGACTACCGCTGGGAAATACTCTTTTAACTGTAAGTTTATTCTTTTTACATTATCTTTGTTGTACACATCTGTAAGAGGTACATCCTGATCTAATCCGCAATCAGCTAAAAATTGAGTTGTGTCAACATTGGAGGGTAAACATGCTCTCAGCAATATCTGCCAGTCTTTATTGTTGGGCTCTACAGTGTTACCTAAGTCTCTGATGTATTTTTGACTGGCAACTAAATCTTTTCTAGGGTCAGGGAATTCAGACACGATGGTCCTTAATTCCATTCTGGAAAATGGGCTATACATGGCAATGTTCCTCACAGGGGTGACCCCTGTTGTGTCAGTTTTCCCATTTGGAACAGCTATTACCCTAACAGGATTAACTCTAACAACATCACTCTGTGTGGGTTCTACAGCCTGTGGTGAAATGGCTTCAGCATAGTGTATGGTGCCGTACTTACCTGTAGACACGACCTCACCTATCCCTCCGCTAGGGGCCTTTGTTACTAATCTCGTGGGTGGAGCTGTGCCCACTGTGGTCTCTGCTATGGTGGCTGCTAGAGAGAGCGCTGAAATTGTTGCCGATTCGTCTTCTTGATCACACTCCTGAGGAAAGTTCAAAACAGGGTACAACTTGCACGGGTTAATACTTGTATTGGTTAATTGGTTAACATTATCTTTAACATTTACACAGTTGCTAAGTGTTTGTGTGTTACACCTTAGTGCGTCATTCTCCGCAACCAATTTCTCTCCTGATATGTATGGTGGCGGTGGGGCCGTGGCTATCAGTTTTCTGATTGAGCCAGATCCCGCCGCCTGAGCCAATCCTCTCTGTATGTCACCTTCCTGCTGCCACAACTGCAAATAATCGTAATGTTTGATTCGTCTCTTTGCTGATTTAATGAGACATATCCTTCTCCTTAAATTCGTTAACACCTCTGTGCTGAAGCTACCTACTCTTGGGAATTTCTCCCCGTCATGTACTGTCATTCTCTCCCATTCATCACATAAAGCTTCTGTGTGACTTCCGTATTTCTCACACATTACATACCTTGCCGACCCAATTGGTCGGTTCACTGAATCAACCCGAACCGAGGTTGATCGCCCCCTACCTGAACAAGTGGCCCCCATAGTTCGAAGGTGTTGCTTTATTTAACCAACCCTTACGCAAACCAAATGTCCAAAATAGGCTGGCGGTGGCGGTTTACCGAGTACCCCACTCACTCGCCCACGCCGACCAATACGACCTGATCACACCGATATGGTGCTGGCGTACTCGACCTAGGGCCCCTGCGACCTGAACCTCTATTTACTGGAACCTGTGAGGGTGCTCCGAAGAACACTTACTCTTTCCAGTAACTATTGGTTGCTGGATAGTTCCTGAGTGAGCAGCGAACTTCCCTTAAAATAAAAAAAGTTACACAAATCACGTTAGAATGTACAAATAGCGTTTATGACCTTCGTACACAAATAGTACCGGTCAGGTTTACTAATGCACACAATTACGTGCGGTACAATCGTTTAGTACACAAGCAACTAATCTTATGTACTGAGCGACCAGTGGAATCGAAAATTACGGCTGCGAATTCCTTCAGCCAGAGCTTATATGGCCTATATGGGTGTTGCACCAACCCTTTCTTGGTGTTGTGCCTGTGGACTGTATAGCGGACTTCCTTGTCTGCTGTACCTGAACCTGTTGGTCTGCTATGACCTCCTGGTCTGTTACAGTATGACCTCCTGGTCTGCTACACTCTAATGCTCAAATTGTATATTTAACCAGGGATGCCTCCCTAGCCACCATGTACGTCACTTACACGCATGTACCTCACGAGTACTCGACTTTTCTTGTGGTTCAACCTGTAAAATTGTATACAACACACTCACTCACCACATGTACACTTTTGTTTCTATTTCTATTTCTGCGCAGAAATGTCTCTTTAGACCAGATGTGTTACAAATTAGAAGAAGGATCTATTAATTTAAATTTGGAATTAAAAAAAAAAATTTTTTTTTTTTTTGCGCGATTTATCGCCTGGCGTTATTTACCGCGTGGCGCTACTTATCGCGTTGAAAGGAGAGAGAAAAAAAAACTTGTGATTTGAGTTACGTGGGCGTACCCGTACGCTCCGTTGCGTAATATACGCTGCGTGCGTCGGCCCTTGGATTGCGTACGCAAGTCTCAGTCTTTTGTTAGAGACACGTGTACGCAAAGCAAAGATCCACCGTAACACAATTTTATACGTTTATCAACTATAGAACTGGCAAACAGGAGAGTGACATACGAAAATACACCAATGAAAAGGAAATGCAGATATATATGTGTGCGTGCGTGTGTACGCAAGACAGAAAAATAAACAGTTTTAAAAAGACACTATTGTTTTGTTCTTACCTCCGGTTCCCGGATTCCTTCAGCACCCTTTACTAAGAGAAGCAGACGCTTATCCAAACAGCACTACGAGGAATATGATCTCCCGCCCTTTGCTGCTGGATAATGTCTGCTGAAATTACCTAGTGCAGATATGTGAAGGACAGGGCGAGCCGCCAATTGATAAAGCTAAATATTTATCGTATATAATACCCTTTATGAGGTCTAAGAACACTGTACGCTATTTATGTATGAAGTACCGTAAGGGTACGCTAGTTGCGTAACAATCGCTTTGCCGTGATCGAGACGCTCAAGCGTCACGTTCACTCACGGCCAAGAGATCACAGGCAGGCACGTTATTGGCTGTTGACTAAAGTAATGATTCGCTATAGCGTAGCGAACGCTCGGGACCACGAGGAGATCACCAGCGGCGCTGACGCTCACTATATTAAACCTTTGTATCTAAAGCATAAACAGTGTATTGTGCAGTAAAACCTTAGTGTAATGTTAGAGAGTAAATGCAACACAGTATAACCTTATTACCTTAAAAGCTGTTTGAGCGTCACCGACGCTCTGAGAATACTTAATACTATAAGAAACACACAGATACCGTGCTCAGGGTCCAACGCCTAAAATATATATTATGAATGCTATACTTGCAAAAGAGTTAAACACAATACAAGTCATACACTACAATATAACATAGACTACCTAACCAGATAACTACACAAGAAATACAATACAATACAATTTAAGGGAAAAATGAGTGAGAAAGAGAAGGAGAGAGAGAGAGAGAGAGAGAGAGAGAGAAATTGAGAGAGATTGGCCCACAATAACAAGAAGATCAATATAGCTGCGGAGAAACACTTACGCACAAGGGGAAACGATCGCATGCGCCTCGATATCCAGCTCCCGATTATCAGCAATGAGAACCGTTGAAGAGAGTGAACTGGATATGGTCGGCCTGCCTATTTATGCCTCACACACAATACAATTCAATGGTCCCTACAATCTCATTGTTCATTGGACACAGGAATTCGGCTTCGCATTATAACAAAAGGTCATAGGTTGATTCATACAGGTGGGCTGTGACTATTTCCAACTGCTCAGGTGGGAGGGAAACTGGGTTTCCCGCCGCATGGGTAATAAAGTGCAAATAAAGTAAATGTTCATAAACTTCTTATGTCCATAACTATTCGCACGAGCGATTGATCTGCTTCAAACCAACACCGGAATATTTCTAATTAAATATTCTTCCGATGGATACTAAACACCACTGTATTACTCCTGTCTGACCCTTCGTATCAAACAAAGAGGGATTTCTCTGTTCATGAACATTCTATATTAACCAAACTTTCAGAATCTATCAAAGGGACCATGATCTACAAAATACATTATTACTGAAAATATGTAACGAATGAGTCGCACGCTACGATTACATAAACTCTACCGTAAATACGCATACCGTGCGCCTGCGGGTGCCCGCGACTGTGAGTATGTGCACGTACGGGAGAGCGTACGCATGCGCAGCGCGGACCAGTATGAGGTGCAAATATGGCAGTGTGTGTAGAGATATTTTTCTGACTTTGACAACAGACACAAATGAAGAACCTGTGAGCGATGTTGAGAAATACTGACGAATGGAGAACTTGTGAATGATGGTGAAAAGACACTAACAAATGAAGAACTTGAGAGCGATGGTAAAAGACACTTGATGATTGAAGAACTTGTGAGCGATGTTTAAAGACGCTGTTAAATGAAGAATTTGTGAGCGATGTTTAAGGACACTGTTGAATGAAGAACTTGTGAGCGATGGTGAAAGACACTGAAGAATTTGTGAGCGATGTTTAAAGACACTGTTGAATGAAGAACTTGTGAGCGATGGTGAAAGACACTGAAGAATTTGTTAGCGATGTTAAAAGACACTGTTGAATGAAGAACTTGTGAGCGATGGTGAAAGACACTGAAGAATTTGTGAGCGATGTTTAAAGACACTGTTAAATGAAGAACATGTGAGCGATGTTTAAAGACACTGTTAAATGAAGAATTTGTGAGCGATGTTTAAAGACACTGTTGAATGAAGAACTTGTGAGCGATGGTGAAAGGCACTGAAGAATTTGTGAGCGATGTTTAAAGACACTGTTGAATGAAGAACTTGTGAGCGATGGTGAAAGGCACTGAAGAATTTGTGAGCGATGTTTAAAGACACTGTTGACTGCACTGTAAAGAAACACGCTGGTTGCTGGGTACTCTGGAAACTCGGCTGCCGAAAGACACCCTGAAACGCTGGAAGCACTGGAGTACAGCCGCTGGGACACACACGGTGAACAGGAGCACTGGCATCCACCTTAGAGGAAAGACGATACTCAGGCGCCGGGGCTTTGCCCGGCGTCTGGTTTTGAATTCCCCGCCTTTTCGCGATTGGTGGAGAGGGTAGGTGACGTCAGCCGCTTTCCACCCCCGTGACGTCGGACGCCACGACGGCACCCACGCTCCAGGGAACCGCCGGGAGCCGCGCCAGCCAGACGCCGGGACCCGAGGACCGCCGGAGCCGAGAGCCGCCGGAGCGACCAGCAGACACGTAGGAGCAAGCGCGGCGGCCGCAGCCCCTGGCGTGTGACAGTAGCCCCTCCTCCAGGAGTGGCCCCTGGACACTTCCCGGGCTTAGTTGGATGTCTGGAATGAAAGATCCGCACCAGTCGGGAGGCCGTCACCTCAGTAGCTTTGACCCAGCTCCTCTCCTCAGGACCATAACCTTTCCATTCTACCAAATACTGTAGATTCTTGTGAAGATAACGAGAGTCAAGAATAGCTTTGATTTCAAATTCCGTTCCAGCTTCAGTCTCTACAGAGGTTGGCCTAGGGGGTTCTGAATGGAACCGATTCAAAATAAGGGAACGGAGGAGAGAGACATGGAAGGAGTTTGGTACCCGACAGTGGAAAGGCAATCCCAATTTGCAGACAACCGGGTTCAAGACTTGCATCACTGGGTATGGACCAATAAACCTTGGAGCAAACTTCATAGCGGGCACTCTTAAACAGAGATTGCGGGTAGAGAGCCATACCCTGTCACCAACTTTGTATTGAGGAGCTGCCCGTCGCTTCCTATCTGCAAAGAATTTGTAGTGACCGGAGATTTTCTTGAGGTTAGCGTGAATCCTACTCCAGATTTGACTGAAGTGCCGGAGAGTAGAGGCTGCAGCAGGAACATCTTCCGGGGGACAGACGGGTAGTTCTGGAACTTGTGGATGAAATCCATAATTAATGAAGAATGGGGACTCGCCAGTGGAGGAGTGGTACAGATGATTATGGGCAAATTCAGCCCAGGGCAACAGTTCCACCCAATCATCCTGCAAAGGAGAGAGATAAACGCGGAGAAAAGTCTCTAAATCTTGATTGACGCGTTCAGTTTGCCCATTGGTTTGAGGGTGGTAGGCAGATGAAAACTTGAGCTTTATTTGTAAGACTGAACAGAGGGCCCTCCAGAATCGTGCAGTAAACCGCACTCCCCGATCAGAGACTATTTCCTGAGGTAACCCGTGTAAGCGGAAGTGTTCTCGGATAAATAATAACGCCAACTTGGGAGTCGACGGTAGCCCAGTCAAAGGAACAAAATGTGCCATCTTGGAAAAGCGGTCAACAATCACCCAGACAGTATTGTGACCCTTGGAGAGGGGCAAATCTGTGTCGAAGTCCATAGAAATATGGGTCCAAGGCTTCTTAGGAATGGACAGTGGATGAAGCAACCCCGCTGGAGGTAGTCGAAGAATTTTGTGCTGAGCACATTGTGGACAAGAATTGACATAATCTCGTATATCCTTCTTCATAGTGTCCCACCAGTATGACCTTTGTAGAAACTCCCACATTTTTTGAACTCCAGGATGACCGGTGAACTTGGAGACATGAGCCCACTGCAGCAACCTTGGTCGAAATTTAGCTGGTACCGACATTCTCCCAGGAGGAGGACCCAGAGCGGTGGGAGCTGCCGAAATAGAAACTGGACTGAGAATCAAAGCCTTTTCAACAGAATTCTCCTCATCCAAAGCCGTTAAGGAACGAGACAGAGCATCAGCCTTAGTGTTGAAAGTCCCGGCCCGGTACTTAATAACGAACGAGAATCGAGTGCAGAAGAGCGCCCATCTAGCTTGACGGGGATTCAGGCACTGGGCCATCTTGAGGTACAGCAAGTTCTTATGATCAGTGTAAATCGTAATTAGGTGTTTAGCACCTTCCAGTAGGTATCTCTATTCTTCCAGGGCACATTTTATTGGCAAAAGTTCCTGATCTCCAATGGGGTAGTTTCGTTCAGCAGGAGAGAACTTGCGAGAATGGAAACCACATGGATGTAACTTCCTGTCAGAGGAGTACTGTGAAAGCACGGCACCGATGCCTACTGAAGAAGCGTCGACCTCCAAGAAGAATGTTTTGGAAAAATTTGGTTGCTGGAGTACCGGAGCGGACATAAAGGCTGCTTTTAACTGAGCGAACGCTGCCACAGCTTCGGAAGACCAGTGACTTGGGTCAGACCCCTTCTTGGTTAGGGCAGTAATAAGGGCCACAATGGTAGAGAATCCCTTTATGAATTTCCTGTAGTAGTTTGCAAAACCCAGAAATCTTTGTACCGCTTTCAAGGAAAGAGGCTGAGTCAAGTCCCGAATGGCAGTACGTTTTTCCGGATCCATGCGAAGCTCCGTACCTGAGATGACATAACCGAGGAATGGAATTGAAGGGACCTCAAAGGTACATTTGGAAATCTTGCCGTAGAGATGATTCCTTCGTAGACGGAGAAGTACCTCCCTGACCTGTACTCGGTGCTCAGTGAGATTCTTAGAAAATATCAGAATGTCATCCAAGTTTACCACTACACTTAGGTATAACATATCTCGGAAGATTTCATTCACAAATCCCTGGAAGACGGCAGGGGCATTGCTGAGGCCAAAGGGCATTACCAGATACTCGTAATGCCCGTCCCTGGTATTGAAGGCCGTCTTCCATTCGTCCCCCTGTCGGATACGTATCAAATTATAGGCTCCCCTTAAATCGAGCTTGGTGAAGACATGGGCTCCTCGAACCCTATCAAATAGCTCTGTGATGAGCAGCAAAGGATATTTGTTCTTAATGATAATATCATTGAGACCACGATAGTCGATACATGGTCTCAAGCCTCCGTCCTTCTTCTTCACAAAAAAGAAGCCTGCACCCGCCGGGGAGGTAGAAGGGCGGATGAATCCTTTCAGCAGATTAGACTTGATATAGTCCGACATAGCTTGGGTCTCGGGTAAAGATAAGGGATAAGTACGTCCCCGGGGTGGCATTTTCCCTGGGATGAGCTCAATGGGACAATCCCAGGGTCTATGGGGTGGCAACTGATCGGCTGCCTGCTCCGAAAACACGTCTGGGAAATCCCGATAGGCCTCTGGAATGAGCTCCTCATCCGACTTGGAAGATGCACGAAGCGGATAGACAGGGGTGAGACAATTAGAATGACAAAAGGAACTCCAGGACATTATTTGTGACGACTTCCAGTCGACATGAGGGTTGTGAGTTTTAAGCCAAGGAAGACCAAGAACCAGATCGTGGGGCATCTTCCGAATCACTAGAAACTCCAGATACTCTTGATGCAGAGCTCCTACCTGCAGCTTAATCGGCACTGTACGACTTGAAATAAGACCATCAGAAGTTTGGGTACCATTGATGGCAGTCAAAGTTATAGGTCGTTCTACAGACTGTAACTGTAAGCCCAGATTCTGGACACAAGAAAGGGAAACGAAATTCCCCGCAGCCCCAGAATCCATCAGAGCCTTAACAGGTTTGGCTATAGACTCAGAAAACAGAGACATGGAGAGTAAACAGTCCACTGTCGGAGAAGATTTGGATGTAACCCCTAACTTGACTCCTCCGGAACCAGCTAGGACTGCCCGTTTCCCGGACGGGACTTGCAGAATTTGAGGAAATGATCCGCGGCTCCACAGTAGAGACAGAGTCTACCCTCACGATGGCGCTGTCGTTTTTCCGGGGAGAGCCGAGATCGATTGATTTGCATGGGTTCGTCTGGACTTGGAGTAACCGTTTGCTTAGCCGGGAGAGACCGGAATCTGGATCGATCTGACCGACTACGTTCGCCACCTCGTTCCTGCATGCGAAGATCCACCTTCACACAGAGTGAGATCAACTGTTCTAAAGAATCTGGCAAATCCCTAGTGATCAGTTCATCCTTAAGTCGATCGGACAGCCCGTTCCAAAAAGCGGCCCGGAGAGCATCATTATTCCAGTACAATTTAGAGGCTATGGTTTGAAAATGAATCACATACTGTCCCACTGAACGGGAGCCTTGTCGGACTCGGAGCAAATCTGAAGAAGCAGCGGTCGTTCTGCCGGGCTCATCAAAGATCCTTCGGAAAGATGCGATGAAATTGGTGTAACTGGAAACAAAAGGATCAGATCGCTCCCATAACGGAGATACCCAATCCAACGCTGAACCCTCCAGCAAGGAAATAATGTGCGCCACCTTGGACCGATCCGTGGGGAAGTTGTGTGAGAGAAGTTCAAAATGTACCTCGCACTGGTTGAGAAAACCACGGCAATTCTTCGGATTCCCGTTATAACGAGAGGGAGTGGGGAGCTGGAGGCGTGACCTGGTTCCGGGCAAAGATTGAACGTTACCAGGGACAAGTACTGGAGTGGGTACTGGAGCTGGAGCCGGAACTACTGAAGCCAGGGAAGCCTGAATTTGATCCAGCCGGCCGGATAATTCCTGGAGATACTGCATCACCTGGCTCTGTGCCGCCTCCTGACTCTGAACTCGGGAAACCAGGTCCTGGATGGCACTTGCCTCAGGGTTCCGATCCCCCGGGTCCATGTCGCCTGAGTATACTGTCACTGACCTGGGTTGGGGGTGTTGTGAACTCGGGGGTTCTTCCGATGATCGGGAAGAGGAACCACAGCTGGGTCGGAGCACAGATGGCCGGATATAGGTTTTCCTCATACAGGACTCTGACAGTTAGATTTGGTGTAAAATGCTGAAGGACTTTATTATGGGAAGGGGGCAATACAGCGACACATAAACAGAAGTGAAGTTGTGGGCAATGTCCAAGGTTACTGAAGAGTTAGTGAGCAATGTCTACAGACACAAATGAAGAACCTGTGAGCGATGTTGAGAAATACTGACGAATGGAGAACTTGTGAATGATGGTGAAAAGACACTAACAAATGAAGAACTTGAGAGCGATGGTAAAAGACACTTGATGATTGAAGAACTTGTAAGCGATGTTTAAAGACGCTGTTAAATGAAGAATTTGTGAGCGATGTTTAAGGACACTGTTGAATGAAGTACTTGTGAGCGATGGTGAAAGACACTGAAGAATTTGTGAGCGATGTTTAAAGACACTTTTGAATGAAGAACTTGTGAGCGATGGTGAAAGACTGAAGAATTTGTGAGCGATGTTTAAAGACACTGTTTAATGAAGAACTTGTGAGCGATGGTGAAAGACACTGAAGAATTTGTGAGCGATGTTTAAAGACACCGTTAAATGAAGAACTTGTGAGCGATGTTTAAAGACACTGTTAAATGAAGAACTTGTGAACGATGTTTAAAGACACTGTTAAATGAAGAACTTGTGAGCGATGTTTAAAGACACTGAAGAATTTGTGAGCGATGTTTAAAGACACTGTTGAATGAAGAACTTGTGAGCGATGGTGAAAGGCACTGAAGAATTTGTGAGCGATGTTTAAAGACACTGTTGAATGAAGAACTTGTGAGCGATGGTGAAAGGCACTGAAGAATTTGTGAGCGATGTTTAAAGACACTGTTGAATGAAGAACTTGTGAGCGATGGTGAAAGGCACTGAAGAATTTGTGAGCGATGTTTAAAGACACTGTTGACTGCACTGCAAAGAAACATGCTGGTTGCTGGGTACTCTGGAAACTCGGCTGCCGAAAGACACCCTGAAACGCTGGAAGCACTGGAGTACAGCCGCTGGGAGACCACACGGTGAACAGGAGCACTGGCATCCACCTTAGAGGAAAGACGATACTCAGGCGCCGGGGATTTGCCTGGCGTCTGGTTTTGAATTCCCCACCTTTTCGCGATTGGTGGAGAGGGTAGGTGACGTCAGCCGCTTTCCACCCCCGTGACGTCGGACGTCACGACGGCGCCCACGCTACGGGGAACCACCGGGAGCCGCGCCAGCCAGATGCCGAGACCCGAGGACCGCCGGAGGCGAGAGCCGCCGGAGTGACCAGCAGACACGTAGCGGCAAGCGCAGCGGCCGCTGCCCCTGACGTGTGATAAACGCTGAGAACGTCTTGGTAAGGGAGGAGCGACCACGTCAGTCGGGGGCTGAGTCCTCGACGACTCACCCGGCTGATTCTCCTCGGCAGGCAGCCACAGCTCTTCGTCTGACAGGGGAACAGGAACTTCCCAGGCAGGAGCCTCAACTCCGTCAGCCTCTTCAGGGGACCCAGCATCAATAACCGTATCCCAGAAAGGACAAGGTCTCAGTTTACTCCAATGTAACGTACGTAGACGTCCAGTCCCAGCGGTTGACTCCACTTGATACACTGGACCACCCGGAGACAAGCGACGGCGAACAATATACGGGGTAACCTCCTACCGTTCCGACAGTTTTCCCCCGGGACGGACCTCAAGCACCAAAACCCGTTGGCCCACGGCCAGCGACCCAGGTTCGTGGGACCTTGCAGGCGCATGTTGTTGATCCGCGATGAGTCTTCCAGCCAGCTCGTGGGCCGCCTTCAGCCGTAGTCGATGTTCCTCTACCCATTCGGCAGGGGCCAGGGGAATTTCCTCTTCGGTCCCGGACAGTTGCAAGTCGTGCGCCTCCCGTCCCGGTCGACCAAACAACAAAAAGAAAGGATAGAACCCGGTGGTGTGGTGAACTCTGTTATTATAAGTCCAGACCAATTCCTGCACATGCTCGGGCCATCGTTGCTTCTTAGCTCCCTCCAGCACGCGGAGCATTTGCAGCAAAGTTCGGTTAAATCTCTCACAGGCTCCATTTCCCTGCAGGTGGTAAGGCGTTGTACGGGACTTTTGGATGCCATAAAGATGGCAGAGACGTTCCATCAGCTGCCCTTGAAAACAGGCCCCTTGATCAGAATGAATCCGCTCAGGACACCCGTATTGCTGAATAAAATGTTCCATGATCGCCCGTGTTGCTGATTCGGCAGTTTGATTTCGGGTAGGGACCACTACCGTGAACTTGGTGAAGTGGTCAGTCATCACCAGGGCATACTGGTGTCCACTAACCGACACCCCAACCAAAACGTAGTCAATCATCAGTAACTGATGTCCGGATAGTTTGGATGGGCACGTGCTGTTCCTGTGGCTTGACTACCGCACACCTCCGGCACGCACAACTTAACCGGTACGTCCCTTCCTTCTAGGTTCTTTTTCGACCGCTGCAGGGAGGTGTTCGTGTCGGCGATCGATCTGGAAGGCGGAGTTCCCTGACGCTTCTGGGTACCGTATGTGACAGGGGCTGCCACAGGTGGGTAGAGTGACGACACCTGCACGGCAGCAGGCACTGTACCACGGTCCAGGCCCGTTACATTTTTGGCGTAGTCGGCAGGATTCGAACCTGCGCGGGGAAACCCCAATGGATTGGAGCGTCTCTTATATGACGCCGGGAGCGGGCGGAGCTATGACGCGGCAAGCTCTGATTGGCTCGCCGCGGCATCTTCCCATTGGCTGCCAAGGCACGAGCTCCGATTGGCTCGCGCTTGGCGCGCCATTCAAAATGCGGCAACGTGATTGGAGGGGCTCGAATCCCTACGGATGCAAGTCCCTCCAAGCCGGGACCTAGCCGCCGCGCCCGCCGCCACGCCAAAGCCCGCCGTGCCGGACGGAAATGGGGGACAACCCCTTCACAGATACACTCCCAGAGGGCGGCGGCCTAGCGTGTGCAATGCTGCTAAAAGCAGCTAGCGAGTGAACAACTCGGAATGAGGGCCTAGATCTTGGTGTGGGTTGTATTAGTCCAGCTATACATAACAACGGGTGTGGTATGTTAGGTAGATTAGACTTAGGTCAACAGTGTCTAGGTCAACCACTATTGGTCGACAGTAAGTAGGCCGGCATGGTTTCTAGGTCGACATGTACTAGGACGACATGAGAAAAGGTCGACATGAGTTTTTTAAATTTTTGTTGGTGTCGTTTTCTCCGTACAGTGACCGGGAACCCCAATTAGTGCACCGTGTCCCCTCGCTGCGCTCAACACAAGTTACCATTCCCAATTGAAGTCCACGTGGATCGTAAAGTATGAAAAAGTTAAAAACATGGGAAAAAATGTGAAAAAATAGGAATTTAATACCTGCCGGTAATTAATTTTTTCGTAATCCGTAGTGGATACTGGGGAACTGTACTTTAGTACCATGGGGTATAGATCGGGTCCACTGGAGCCTGGCACTTTAAAACTTTTAGTGTGTGTATGTGTGTGCTGACTCCTCCCTTCTATGCCCCTCCTTCCAGACTCAGTCTAGCAAACTGTGCCTGAGGAGACGGACATGAAGAAAACAGGTACAACAGCGGTGAGGCACTAAGCCAACACACAACCATAACCGAAAAAGGAGGGAGCTAACCAAAACAGAGGATAGCAACACCAACATAACCAGGATAGCCAAGCTATCCCAACAACAAAATGGGACCACAACGGCGGGCCAACCAAACAGTTACACAGGTAAGCAGGAACAAAGCACTGAGGCGGGCACCCAGTATCCACAATGGACTACGAGAAAAGGAATTACCGGTAGGTATTAAATTCCTATATTCTCTTAGGTCCTAGTGGATACTGGGGACTGTACTTTAGGACCATGGGGAAGTCCCAAAGCTAGCAAACGGGTGGGAGAGTGCTGAGACCCGTATAAAACCGCCTGACCAAACTGAAGGTCATCCTTGGCCAAGGTGTTCAACCGATAGAATTTAACAAAAGTGTTCGAACCAGACTAAGTAGCAGCTCGGCACAACGGCAAGGCCGAGACACCCTGGGCAGCAGCCCCAGAAGAGCCCACAGATCTCGTCAAGTGGGCCTGAATAGACGTTGTCAAAGGCGGAGCTGCCGAAGTATAGGCTTGTTGTTGAATGGTCAGCCTGAGCCAACAAGCAATTGATTAGAAGCCGAATGACCAATCTTGGTGGCATCGTAAAGGACAAACAGCGAATCAGATTTCCGATGACGAGCAGTCCATTTGACATAAACCTTCAGAGCCCCCACCACATCCAAGGACTCTGGACCAACGGAAGCGCCAGACAACACTGGAACCACAATGGGTTGATTCACATGAAAAGCAGATACCACTTCTGGCAAAGACTGAGGTCAGGTCCTGAGTTCCACCCTGTCTTCATGAAAAATCAAATAAGGGCTCTTACAGTGTAAGGCTCTTACAGTATAAGGCCGCCATGACAGACGCCAATGCTAATAACATCACTGTCTTTCAGGTAAGAAATTTCAATTCCACCCTATGCAAGGGATCAAACCAATCCAACTGAAGAAAGGACAGAACCACATTGAGATCCCATGGAGCCATGGGAGGTACGAAGGGTGGTTGCATATGAAGAACTCCTGTTAGGAAGGTTTGTACTTCTGGCAACATGGTGAGTTGTTTCTGAAAGAAAATAGAAAGTGCCAAAATCTGCACTTTGATGGAGCCTAAACGTAGGCCATATCCACTCCCGCTTGCAGGAAAAGTATAAAACGACCAATTCTAAATTTCACAGGAGAAACCTTTCTACTTTCACACCAGGAAACATACTTTTTCAAGATATGATGATAATGTTTTGACGTAACCATCTTCCAGGCCTGGACCATAGTGAAAATAACCCTGGAGGGAAGACCTTTCGTGGCTAGAATCTTCCCTCTCAGCTTCCAAGCCGTCAAACGTAGCCACAGTAAGTCTGGATAGACAAACGGACCTTGTTGAAGAAGATACTTTTGGAGCGGCAGAGGCCAAGGATCCTCCAGAGCCATGTATATGAGGTCCAAGTACCACGCCCAACGAGGCCAATCCAGGGCAATTAGATTTTTCTTGAATGCTTTCCCTTCTAAGTCTTTTTAGAACCCTTGGGATTAGCGGTAGAGGAGGGAACAGGTACACAAACTGGTACATCCACGGTGTCGTCAGCGCGTCCACTGCTACAGCCTGCGGATCCCTAATTCTGGAACAGTAGTGGCATAGCTTCTTGTTGAGACGAGAAGCCATCAGATCGAACTGCGGACAGCCCCATTGGTGAATTAACTGTTGAAACACCTGGGGATGTAGGCCCCATTCCCCCGGATGGAGGTCATGTCTGCTCAGGAAGTCTGCTTCCCAGTTGTCCAGACCTGGAATGAATATGGCTGAGATGACCATTGCGTTGGCCTCCACCCAGAAGAGTATTTTTGACACTTCTCGCATCGCCGCTCTGCTTCTTGTTCCCCCTTGTCGGTTTATGTATGCCACCGCCGCGGCGTTGTCCAATTGAACCTGGATCGCCTGGTCTTTCAGGAGATGGGAAGCTTGCAGTAGAGCATTGTAAATTGCCCTGAGTTCCAGGATGTTTATCGGCAGAGCAGATTCATGAACTGACCATATCTCCTGGAACTGGGCCCCTTGGGTCACAGACCCCCAACCCCATATGCTGGCATCCATTGTCCGTAGAATCCACGAGTGGATATTGAAATTCCTGCCTTCTACCTGGTGAGGAACTTATAGCCACCATAATAGAGAAATCTGGGCTTTTGGAGATAAGGTCACTTCCTGATGCATGTGAAGGTCAGACCCTGACCATTTGTCCAGCAGATCCAGCTGAAATGGCCGGGCATGAAACCTGCCATATTGGATTGCCTCGTAAGCAGCTACCATCCTGCCCAGTAAGCTTATGCAAAGATGTATGGATACCTTGCGAGGACGGAGCACTGAGCGGACCATAGCTTGGATAGCCAAGGCCTTGTCTATCGGAAGAAACACTTTATGAGACACTGTATCCAGTATATTTCCCAGGAACTGAAGACGTTGGGTTGGTTCCAGGTGAGATTTCTGAAAACTTATGATCCACCTGTGAGCCATAAGTAGGCGAGTCGTCAGACTGATGCTTCACAGTAGGCGCTCCCGGGGACACAGCCTTTATCAGGAGATCATCCAAGTAGGGGACTATGTTGACTCCCATCATGTGCAGTTGCAGCATCATCTCCACCATGACCTTGGTGAAGACCCTCGGAGCTGTGGATAGGCCTAAAACTGGAAATAGTCATCCAATATGGTGAACCTGAAGTAATCCTGATGAGGAGGCCACATGGGAATGTGTAGGTAAGCCTCCTTGACATCCATAGATACCAGGAATTACCCCTCCTCCAGACCGGACACCACTGCCCGCAGGTATTCCATCTTGAATTTGAACACCCGCAGATAAGGGTTTAGAGACTTCAGGTTCAAGATGGTTTCGAAACGACAAACAGACTGGAGTAAAAACCCCTGTTGTGTAACGGAGGAGGTGCTGGAACTACCACTCCTGTCCGCAAAAGTTTTTGAATAGCCTCTTCCAAGGTAACTTGTAAGCCTGATTTGAAAAATCTGTGAGGAGGGAGTGCTTGAAATTCCAGCCGGTATCCCTGGGAAATTAGGTCCCCCACCCAAGGATCCTGGCAGGACTCCGCCCACACATGGGTGAAGTGTTGAAGGTGAGCACCTACTTGAAAGTCGCCTTGCTGCTGGGGCCAACCGTCACGCGGAAGGCTTAGCAGCAGGGGAACCGGTGGTCTGGTCCAGGGACGCAGCAGTTGCAGGCTTACGGGACTTACCACGAGATCCTCTGGGAGTGGTGGAGACCCCTTGGCCCCTGCCGCTGAACCTTGCCGCACAAAAGGACTGCAAGGAGGGACCTGTGTAAGAACGTTGAGCAGGGGGCGCATCCAGCAGCAGATAGGTAGACTTACCCGCCGTTGCCTGGGAGATCCATTTATTTAACTCATCCTCAAACAAGGCATCACCTGTAAAGGGAAGATTTTCTACACCCTTTTTGGAATGTGTCCACTGACTATTGACGTAACCACAGAGCTCTGCGTGCCGAAACTGCCTTAGCAGTAGTGCAACCATTTATCTTACAAAATTCCTTGATAGCTTCGCTCATAAAATTTGCAGCATCCTGTATGTGTTGCAACAGAGTAATGACCTTATCCTGGGGCAGAGTTTCTAATCCATTAATAATATTATCAGACCACTTAACTACTGCCCTAGAAATCCAACCACAAACTATCGTGGGGCACTGTGCTACACCCGCCACCGTATAAATTGCCTTGAGAGTAGTCTCAATTTTACGGTCAGCAGGGTCTTTTAAGGATATAGACCCTGGTACCGGCAGTACCAATTTCTTAGACAGTCTGGACACAGACGTATCGACTGTCGGGGTTTTTTTCCCATACCTTCGTGTCCTCAGCCGGGAGGGAAAAAGTAGATAAAAACCTCTGAGAAGTTTTGAATTTCTTGTCTGGGTTCATCCATGCCTCCCTGGCCAGGGAGTTTAATTCCCGAGACACAGGAAACGTGGCTGCGGTCTTGGGTCTAACATTAAAGTACAACTCCTCATCTGGTTCTGCTTCCTGATCGGGTATGTGAAGAACCTCTCCTACAGCATAAATGAGGGCCTCCACCCCGGGGGACAGAGAGCTGTCCTCATCCATATCATCATCATCCACATCAGGCTGGTCAGAATCAATCTGGAGCACCTGTGGCAGTGAGCGTTTATGTGAAACCAACAGAGGGGGCTGAGAAGCCTTTCTGGTATCTGCTGCTTTGGCCATACAACCAATAGACTGTTTTAACACCTGTCTCTCCTTCCTAGCTGCAGCTAATTCTGAATTCACATTGTGAATCATGTTCTTAAAAGTATCTAGCCAGTCAAGTGCCTGTGAACTGTGTCCCTGTGGAGATATGGAGCACTGTTTACACATGGGGGACCCCACAGAAGAAGGGGTAGAATTACAAGCAGCACACATAACCATGTCAACAGACATATTGTATCCAACTGTAGTACAGCGCAAACACACTGAAAACACCTCCGCACAGACCCTAGAGAGCCCCTGGAGTGACACAGACAAACGGAGACAGCACACAAAACACAGCAGCGCAGTGTGTGAAAATATGTGTATCACCTTATATATGTGCAGCGGCGCTACTGCTGATGTGCTCCCCCCTGCTATGACCCCCTGGTACCAGTCTATAGCAGCGTGGGTCCATGGAGCAGCAGTGTGCATGCAGCCATGATGATCCGCAGCAGCAGGAAACAGTGCCTTCCCGCCTCTGGTCCGACCCTGTAATGGCGCGCAGTCCCACTAAATTGCTTATACTGTCTGGATTTAAGACATTGTCACTGACCTAGGTTGGGGGTGTTGTGAACTCGGGGGTTCTCCCAATGGTAGGGGAGAGGAACCACAGTTGGGTCGGAACAGGGAAGGCTTGATATAGGTCTTCCTCATACAGGACTCTGACAGTAAAGCTTGGTAAATATATATAAGGACTTCATTGCAGGAAGAGAGCAACACAATGTCACATAACAGAGAAGGAGCGTATGGAGGAATGTCCCGGAAGTACTTGTGAGTGATGGCAAAAGACATTGGTGACTGAAGAACTTGAGAGCGGGGGTTAAGACTCTGATAATTTGAAGAACTTGAGAGCGGTGGTTAAAGACACTGATGATTTGAAGAACTTGAGAGCGGTGGTTAAAGACACTGATGATTTGAAGAACTTGAGAGCGGTGGTTAAAGACACTGATGATTTGAAGAACTTGAGAGCGGTGGTTAAAGACACTGATGATTTGAAGAACTTGAGAGCGGTGGTTAAAGACACTGATGATTTGAAGAACTTGAGAGCGGTGGTTAAAGACACTGATGATTTGAAGAACTTGTGAGCGGTGGCTAAAGACACTGAGGATTTGTATAACTGGAGAGCGAGGGTTAAAGACACTGAGGACTTGTATAACTTGAGAGCGAGGGTTAAAGACACTGAGGACTTGTATAACTTGAAAGCAAGGGTTAAAGACACTGAGGACTTGTATAACTTGAGAGCGAGGGTTAAAGACACTGAGGACTTGTATAACTTGAGAGCGATGTTTAACCTGCAGCCCACGCTGACTCCAAGAAGCACTGGTGACTGGAGCGCAGTGGAACCCAGCAGCGGCTGGGAACGCTGGAAGCTGTGCAACAACTGACACCTGGAAATGCCGGAGACACTGGGGTAAGCTGCAGAGAGATCCGCCGAGGACAGAAGCACTGGCATCCACTTCAGGGGAAAAGACGATACTCAGGCGCCGAGGCGCTGCCCGGCGTCTGCCTTTGAATCTCCCGCCTCCGCTGGATTGGCGGAACAGTCTGATGACGTCACCTGCTCCCCGCCCACGTGATGCCGGGTGTCATGGCGGCGCCCCTGCCCCGGGGAACCGCCGGGGGCCACGCCAGCCAGGCGCTGGAGCCCGTGGACCACCGAAGGTGGTGGCCGCAACACAGACCAGCAGGTACGCAGGGGTAAGCGCGGTGAACGCCGCCTATGGCGGGTGACAGTACCCCCTCCTCCAGGAGTGGCCCCCGGACACTTTCCAGGTTTTGTTGGATGTCTTGAATGGAAAATCCGCACCAGTCGGGGAGCCATAACTTCAGTAGCCTTGACCCAGCTCCTCTCCTCGGGGCCGAAACCTTTCCACTCCACCAAATACTGTAGATTCTTGTGAAGATAACGAGAGTCAAGAATAGCTTTGATTTCAAAGTCCGTTCCATCTTCAGACTCTGCAGAGGTTGGCCTCGGGGACTTTAAATGGTACCGGTTTAAAACAAGGGGGCGAAGGAGAGAGACGTGAAAGGAGTTTGGTATCCGGAGGTGGGAAGGCAATCCCAATTTGCAGACAACCGGGTTCAGGACTTGTAACACGGGGTAAGGACCAATAAACTTCGGGGCGAACTTCATAGTGGGCACCCTTAACCGGAGGTTGCGGGTGGAAAGCCATACCCTGTCTCCAACCTTGTATTGGGGCGCTGCTCGTCGCTTCCTATCCGCAAAGAACTTATAGCGGCCGGAAACTCTCTTGAGATTAGCATGAACTCGACTCCAAATTTGGCTGAAGTGCCGAAGAGTAGAGGCTGCAGCAGGAACATCCTCCGGAGGACAAATGGGTAATTCAGGAACTTGAGGATGGAACCCATAATTAATGAAAAATGGGGACTCACCAGTCGAAGAGTGGTACAGATGATTATGGGCAAACTCGGCCCATGGCAACAGTTCCACCCAATCATCTTGCGAAGGAGAAAGATCAACACGGAGAAAAGTCTCTAAATCTTGATTGACGCGTTCAGTTTGCCCATTGGTTTGTGGATGGTAAGCGGATGAATACTTGAGTTTTATTTGTAAGGCCGTACAGAGAGCTCTCCAGAATCTTGCAGTGAATTGTACCCCCCGGTCAGAGACAATTTCCTGAGGTAAGCCGTGCAGGCGGAAATGTTCTCGGATAAATAACAAAGCCAACTTGGGAGCTGATGGTAACCCAGTCAAAGGTACAAAATGTGCCATCTTAGAGAAACGGTCGATAATTACCCAGACAGTATTGTGACCCTTGGAGAGAGGCAATTCGGTGACAAAGTCCATAGAGATATGGGTCCAAGGCCTCTCAGGAATGGACAGTGGATGCAATAACCCCACAGGAGGCAAACGAGGAATTTTGTGCTAAGCACACTGAGGACATGAGTTGACATAATCTTGAATATCCTTCTTCATAGTGTCCCACCAGTAAGACCTTCGTAGAAACTCCCACATCTTTTGTACTCCAGGATGACCGGAAAACTTGGAAACATGAGCCCACTGCAACAACCTTGGTCGAAATTTAGCTGGCACAGACATTCTCCCAGGAGGAGGACCCAAAGCGGTGGGAGCCGCTGACATAGAAACTGGACTGAGAATCAAAGCCTTCTCAACGGAATTCTCCTCATCCGAAGCTGTTAAGGAACGGGATAAAGCATCAGCCTTGGTGTTAAAAGTCCCAGCCCGGTACTTAATAACAAACGAAAACCGGGTAAAGAAGACCGCCCATCTAGCTTGACGGGGATTCAAGCACTGGGCCGTCTTGAGGTACAGCAAATTCTTATGATCAGTGAAAATTGCAATTAGGTGTTTAGCACCTTCCAAAAGATATCTCCATTCCTCCAAGGCAGATTTTATTGCCAAAAGCTCTTTGTCTCCAATGGTGTAATTCTGTTCCGCAGGAGAGAATTTGCGAGAATGGAAACCACATGGATGTAACTTCCCATCTGGAGCGTACTGCGAAAGCACGGCACCTATGCCTACCGAGGAAGCATCAACCTCCAAGAAGAATGGTTTTGAAAAATTTGGTTGTTGAAGGACTGGAGCGGACATAAAGGCTGCCTTTAACTGAGCGAACGCTGCTACAGCTTCGGAGGACCAATGACTTGGGTCAGAACCCTTCTTGGTTAGGGCAGTAATAGGTGCCACGATGGTAGAGAATCCCTTTATGAATTTCCGGTAGTAATTTGCAAAGCCCAGAAATCGTTGTACCGCTTTCAAGGAAAGAGGCTGAGTCCAGTCCCGGATGGCAGTGAGTTTCTCTGGATCCATGCAAAGCTCCATGCCCGAAATGATGTAACCAAGAAATGGAACAGAAGGAACCTCAAAAGTACATTTGGAAATCTTGCCATAAAGATGATTCTCTCGCAATCGAAGAAGTACCTCTTTGACCTGTATTCTGTGCTCTGTGAGATTTTTAGAAAATATCAGAATGTCATCCAAATATACCACTACACTTAGGTATAGCATATCCCGAAAGACTTCGTTAATGAATCCCTGGAAGACGGCAGGGGCGTTGCTGAGGCCAAACGGCATTACCAGATACTCGTAATGCCCGTCCCTGGTATTGAAGGCCGTCTTCCATTCGTCCCCCTGTCGGATACGTATCAAATTATAAGCTCCCCTTAAATCAAGCTTGGTGAAAACTCGGGCTCTGCGAACTCTATCAAAAAGCTCCGTAATGAGCGGCAAAGGATTCTTATTCTTAATGGTGACATCATTTAGACCACGATAGTCAATACATGGTCTCAGCCCTCCGTCCTTCTTCTTCACAAAAAAGAAACCCGCCCCCACCCGAGAAGTAGAGGGGCGGATGAACCCTTTCTGTAGATTAGACTTGATATAGTCCGACATAGCTTGGGTCTCGGTCAATGATAAGGGATAAGTGCGACCCCGAGGTGGCATTTTCCCCGGAATGAGCTCAATGGGGCAGTCCCAGGGTCTATGCGGTGGTAGCTGATCGGCCGCTTGCTCCGAGAACACGTCAGAAACCTCCCGATAGGCCTCCGGAATGAGCCCTTCATCTGACCTGGAAGATACATGGAGCGGAAAGACTGGGGTGAGACAATTTGAATGACAAAAAGAACTCCAAGATATTATTTGTGTCGAACTCCAGTCGACGTGAGGGTTGTGAAGTTTAAGCCAAGGAAGGCCAAGAACCAGATTGTGGGGCATCTCCCGAATCACTAGGAACTCTAGGTGTTCTTGATGCAGAGCTCCCACTTGCAGTTTGATTGGTACTGTACAACTTGAAATCAGACCGTTAGAAATTTGGGTACCATTGATAGCAGTCAACGTAATAGATTGTTCGACCGACCGTAGCTGACAACCCAGATCCTGGGCACAGGAAAGGGAAATAAAATTCCCTGCAGCCCCTGAGTCCAGCAGAGCCTTAACGGGTTTGGCTATTGACTCGGAGAAGAGAGACACGGAGAGTAAACAGTCCACTGGCGGAGAAGGTTTAGAAGAAACTCCTAGCTCGACTCCTCCGGAACAAGCTAGGACTGCCCGTTTCCCGGGCGTGACTTGCAAAACTTGAGAAAGTGATCCGCGGCTCCACAGTAGAGGCAGAGTCTACCCTCACGACGACGCTGACGTTCTTCTGGGGACAGCCGGGATCGATTAATCTGCATGGGTTCATCAGGACTTGGAATAACCGTTTGCTTAGACGGAAGAGATCGGACCCTTGAACGATCTGACCGACTACGTTCGCCACCTCGTTCCTGCATGCGAAGATCCACCTTTACACAGAGCGAGATCAACTGTTCTAAAGAATCCGGAAAATCTCTAGTGACCAACTCGTCCTTTAGACGATCGGAGAGCCCGTTCCAAAAGGCAGCCCGAAGGGCATCATTATTCCAGCGCAGTTCTGAGGCTATGGTCTGAAAATTAATCACATACTGTTCCACTGAACGAAAGCCTTGTCGGACACGAAGCAAGTCTGCAGAGGCAGCGGTCGTCCTGCCGGGCTCACCAAAGATCCTCCGGAATGACGTAATGAAATTGATGTAACTAGAAACCAATGGATCAGATCGCTCCCATAACGGAGAAACCCAATCCAACGCTGAACCCTCGAGCAAAGAAATAATGTATGCCACCTTGGACCGATCAGTAGGGAAGTTATGTGACAGCAGTTCAAAATGTACCTCGCACTGATTGAGAAAACCATGGCAATTCTTTGGATTCCCATTATAGCGAGAAGGAGTAGGGAGCTGAAGACGTGACCTGGTTCCAGAGGAGGATGGAATATTACTAGAGACAACCACTGGAGCGGGTACTGGAGCTGGGGCCGGTACTACTGAAGCCAGAGAAGTCTGAATTTGATCCAGCCGGCCAGATAATTCCTGGAGATAATGCATCACCTGGCCCTGTGCTGCTTCCTGACTTTGTACTCGAGAAATCAAGTCCTGGATGGTACTTGCC
Organism: Pseudophryne corroboree; assembly: GCF_028390025.1. NCBI lineage: Eukaryota > Metazoa > Chordata > Amphibia > Anura > Myobatrachidae > Pseudophryne > Pseudophryne corroboree. Next base: position 51,724,560 of record NC_086445.1, read on the forward strand.
TCTGGGCTCCAATCCCCCGGGTCCATGTGGCCTGAGTATACTGTCACTGACCTAGGTTGGGGGTGTTGTGAACTCGGGGGTTCTCCCGATGGTAGGGGAGAGGAACCACAGTTGGGTCGGAACAGGGATGGCTTGATATAGGTCTTCCTCATACAGGACTCTGACAGTAAAGCTTGGCGAAAATATTAAAGGACTTTATTGCAGGAAGAGAGCAACACAATGTCACATAACAGAGAAGGAACGTATGGAGGAATGTCCCGGAAGTACTTGTGAGTGATGGCAAAAGACACTGGTAACTGAAGAACTTGAGAGCGGTGGTTAAAAGACACTGATTATTTGAAGAACTTGAGAGCGGTGGTTAAGACTCTGATAATTTGAAGAACTTGAGAGCGGTGGTTAAAGACACTGATGATTTGAAGAACTTGAGAGCGGTGGTTAAAGACACTGATGATTTGAAGAACTTGAGAGCGGTGGTTAAAGACACTGATGATTTGAAGAACTTGAGAGCGGTGGTTAAAGACACTGATGATTTGAAGAACTTGAGAGCGGTGGTTAAAGACACTGATGATTTGAAGAACTTGTGAGCGGTGGCTAAAGATACTGAGGATTTGTATAACTGGAGAGCGACGGTTAAAGACACTGAGGACTTGTATAACTTGAGAGCGAGGGTTAAAGACACTGAGGACTTGTATAACTTGAGAGCGAGGGTTAAAGACACTGAGGACTTGTATAACTTGAGAGCGACGTTTAACCTGCAGCCCACGCTGACTCCAAGAAGCACTGGTGACTGGAGCGCAGTGGAACCCAGCAGCGGCTGGGAACGCTGGAAGCTGTGCAACAACTGACACCTGGAAATGCCGGAGACACTGGGGTAAGCTGCAGAGAGATCCGCCGAGGACAGAAGCACTGGCATCCACTTCAGGGGAAAAGACGATACTCAGGCGCCGAGGCGTTGCCCGGCGTCTGCCTTTGAATCTCCCGCCTCCGCTGGATTGGCGGAACAGTCTGATGACGTCACCTGCTCCCCGCCCACGTGATGCCGGGTGTCATGGCGGCGCCCCTGCCTCGGGGAACCGCCGGGGGCCGCGCCAGCCAGGCGCCGGAGCCCGTGGACCACCGAAGGCGGAGGCCGCAACACAGACCAGCAGGTACGCAGGGGTAAGCGCGGTTACCGCCGCCTATGGCGGGTGACAGACATACAGTACACACAAAGCCTACTGACAGTGAGCACTGTGGAGCATAAAGCCCGCTGAGCCAGTGTAGTCTGTGACGGGCACCGCAGCTCGTGGCCCGTGACCGCCGCGTGACATGCTGCCAAACCACACCGGGGACCCGCTGACACTGTTAACACTCACCGCATCTGCGATCTTCAGCATCTGTTAAAGGGTGGCGACTAGCTGCTGGCGTGGGCACACACAGTATGGTGTGTGAAACAGCACCTCAGGAGCTCAGTGTCCTGTCAGCTGGGATTACGAACCATTAACCCTCAGGAGGTTGGTTTGGTCCCCCCTCTAAGTCCCACGAAGCAGGTAGACTGGCTGCCAACCAGTACTACCTGAAAATAAATAACTAAAATAAAAAATAAAGGAAACTCTCTGGAGCTTCAGAGAAATGCACCCGGCTCCTGGGCACATTTTTCTAAACTGAGTCTGGTAGGAGGGGCATAGAGGGGAGGAGCCAGCACACACATACACACACTAAAGGTTTTAAAGTGCCAGACTCCAGTGGACCTGATCTATAACCCATGGTACTAAAGTACAGTACCCCAGTATCCACTAGGACAGAGGTTCTCAAACTCGGTCCTCAGGACCCCACACAGTGCATGTTTTGCAGGTCTCCTCACAGAATCGCAAGTGAAATAGTTAGCTCCACCTGTGGACCTTTTAAAATGTGTCAGTGAGTAATTAATACACCTGTGCACCTGCTGGGTTACCTGCAAAACATGCACTGTGTGGGGTCCTGAGGACCGAGTTTGAGAACCTCTGCACTAGGACATAAGAGAAACTCATTTTGACCTTTTGACCTGTCGCACTAGAACATGTCAACCTAGAGTCCCCGTCGACCTAGAAACCATGTCAACCTACTTATTGTCGACCTAAAGAGACCTGATCCCCATAACAACAAACAGCCAGATTCTACAGCCGTGGCCAAAGTTTTGAGAATTACACAAGTATTGGTATTCACAATGGGGGTAATTCTGAGTTGATCGCAGCAGGATTTTTGTTAGCAGTTGGGCAAAACCATTAGCACTGCAGGGGAGGCAGATATAACATGTGCAGAGAGAGTTAGATTAGGGTGTGGTGTGTTCATCTGCAATCTAAATTGCAGTGTAAAATTAAAGCAGCCAGTATTTACCCTGCACAGAAACAAAATAACCCACCCAAATCTAACTCTCTCTGCACATGTTATATCGGCCTCCCCTGCAGTGCACATGGTTTTGCCCAACTGCTAACAAAAATCCTGCTGCGATCAACTCAGAATTACCCCCAATGTTTTCTGCTTCAGTGTTTTTAGACCTTTGTGTCAGATAATACTATGGTATACTCAGTAGCGGATCTTGCCACGGGCAAGCAGGACTTTTGCCCGGGGCGCCGCCTTCCGGAGGGCGCTGGCGCCATCCGGAGGGCGCCGCACCGTGGCAAGATCCGCCACTGCTGCCCGCTGTGTCCCCCGTCCGCCTCCGCTGCCCGCTGCCCGCTGCCGTCCGCCTTCTGTGAAGGGAACTAGACGCTATGCGTCTAGTTTCCCTTCGTGGAGAGTAACTTTGCTGAGCGGTGCGCGATGACGTCATTGCGCACCGCACAGCAAAGGTCCTCTCCACGAAGGGAACTAGACGCATAGCGTCTAGTTTCCCTTCGTGGAGAGGACCTTTTGCTGTGCGGTGCGCGATGACGTCATCGCGCACCGCTCAGCATTCAAGCGGCGCTAGCAATGTACAGGGGGCGTAACTGACCACGCCCCCTGTATTAGGCCACGCCCCTTTTCCTGCCCGGGGCGCAGAGCGCCCTTGAACCGGCCCTGGGTATACTGAGGTAAAATTACAGCATTTCATAAGTGTAAAATGATTTTATTGACAATCATATTAAGTTTATGCAAAGAGTCATTGGCCCTCATTCCGAGTTGATCGCTCGCTGCCGTTTTTCGCAGAATAGCGATCAGGCTTAAAATGGGCAGTTCTGCGCATGCGTATGGGCCGCAGGGCGCACGCACCAAGTACTTTCACACAAAACTATACAATTTTACACAGGGCCGAGCGACGCTTTTCAGTCGCTCTGTTGATCGATGAGTGATTGACAGGAAGTGGGTGTTTCTGGGTGGTAACTGGCCGTTTTCCGGGAGTCTGCTAAAAAACGCAGGCGTGTCAGAGGAAAATGCAGGCGTGCCAGGGGATACGGGGGAGTGGCTGGCCGAACGCAGGGCGTGTTTGTGACGTCAAACCAGGAACCAAACAGTCTGCAGTGATCGCAATCTAGGAGTAGGTCTGGAGCTACTCAGAAACTGCAGGAAAAGATTTTCGAGCTGTTCTGCTAATCTTTCGTTAGCAATTCTGCTAAGCTAAGATACACTCCCAGAGGGCGGCGGCCTAGCGTGTGCACTGCTGCTAAAAGCAGCTAGCGAGCGATCAACTCGGAATGAGGGCCAATATTTGCAGTGTTGACCCTTCTTTTTCAAGACCTCTGCAATTCACCCTAGCATGCTGTCAATCAACTTCCGGGTCACATACTGACTGGTGTTCGTCCATTCTTGCCTAATCAATGTTTGGAGTTTGTCAGAATTTGTGGGTTTTTGTTTGTCCACCCACCTCTTAAGGAGTTCTCAATGGGATTTAGGTCTGGGGAGTTTCCTGGCCATGGACCCAAAATTTTGATGTTTTGTTCCTCGAGCCACTTAGTTATCATTTTTGACTTATGGCAAGCAGGGCCGGTTCTAGACCTTGTGGCGCCCAGGGCAAGAGTTTCCTTTGGCCCCCCGACAGGTAAAATAGGGTTAGTGCGCACCGTTAGCCGGCGTGAAAAATAGGGGCGAGGCTTCATAGGGAAGGGGTGTGGCCACAGTTATGTCCCCTGTAGTTGTGACCCCAGTAGAGTTGTGCCCCCTGTAGCATTGTGCCCTCAGTAGATTTGCCCCCAGTAGAGTTGTGCCCCCAGTAGATTTGCCCCCTGTAGCATTCTGCCCCCAGTAGATTTGCCCCCTGTAAAGTTGTGCCCCAGTAGATTTGCCCCCTGTAGAGTTGTGCCCCTGTAGTAATGCCCCTAGTAGCACCGCTTCCAAAAAAAAAATACTTACCAGCCCCGCTCCTGCTTCCCGACCGCTGCTGCTGCTGCTGCTGTCTCTGCCGCCGCTCCTCGGATCTATGGGAGAGACGTCATGACGTCTCTCCCATAGCACCGCACAGACACTAGAGGTCAATTAGGACCTCTTCCGTCTGCGGCCGCTCCCACAATGCCGTGCGGTGATCAATGACGTCAGGCGCACTGCACGGCAGTATGTGGGAGCCGGGAATCGGGAGGGTAGGTGGCGCAGCGGCGCCCTTCAGGATGCGGCGCCCCGGGCAAGAATCCTGCTTGCCCGTGGCAAGAGCCGCTCCTGATGACAAGGTGCTCCGTCATGCTGGAAAAGGCATTGTTCTCACCAAACTGTTCTTGGATGGTTGGAAGAAGTTGCTCTTGGAGGATATTTTGGTACCATTATTTATTTATTCATGGCTGAGAAGCAACCCCACATATAAATGGTCTCAAGATGCTTTACTGTTGGCATGACAGAGGTCTGATGGTTGCAATCACTTTTCCTTCTCCGGCCCCCCCACCCCCCTTCCTTTTCCATAGGCAACACCTCCTTTCGGGAGCGACCTGGCTTTGCCGCACTAGGGAGTCACTCTCCCCCGTCTCCCGATGTTGGGAGGTATGATAATGTTCAAAACACAATGTTGACCGTCATGATGTTGACATTGTTAAAATGTTGAGGAAAAAGGGGGGGGGGGGACTGGACTGCACACCCTATAACTAAAGATATTAAGAGGTGTTTGTTAAAATGTCAACAGGCAACATGGCAACAATCTAAAAATGTGAACATGTGAAATTTGGATTAGGCTGCGGGCAGAAGAGTTAGGGTTAGGCAGTGGAGGGAGGTTAGGGAAAGGCTTCAGGGAAAGACTTAGGGTTAAGCACTACAGGGAGGTTATGATTAGACTGCAGTGGGGAAGGTAGGGTTAGGCTACGGGGGGGGGGGGGGGGGGGGTAGGCAGTGGCGGATCCAGGGGGAGCACTCGGAACCGTGCCCCCCCTGTCATTTGTGGCATCCGTCCCCCGTCGCCCCAGCGTCGGCGCCGCACAGGGAGATGACGGGCGCCCGCTGAGATTGTGTTACCAGCGGGCGCCCGTCTCTCCTCACCGAAAGCCGGAGGCAGGAGCTCAGTACTACTGAGCTCCGGCTTCTGGCGCTGTCACTGTGCGGCGTGCGCTATGGGAGAGACGTCAGTCATGATGTCTCTCTCATAGTGCTGAAGAGAGGACGCCAAGAGAGGAGTACTGCAGAGGTCTGGAAGCGGGAACGGGGCTCGGTAAGTATGATTTTTTTTTCTTCCTTAGTGCAGCGGGGGCATCTACTGGGGGCAAACTACGGGGGGACATTACTACTGGGGGAGGGCATCAACAAGGGGCATTACTACTGGGGGCAAACTACTGGGGGCATTATTACGGGGGCATCTACTGGGGGCATTACTACTGGGGGGGTCATCTATTGGGGGCATTACTACTGGGGGCAGCTACTGGGGGACATTTTTACTGGGGGGCATCTACTGGGGGAAAACTACTGGGGGACATTATTACTGGTGGCATCTACTGGGTGTATTAAAACTGGGGGCATTATTACTGGGGGGCATCTACTGGGGGCATTACTACTGGGGGATCATCTATTGGGGGCAAACTCCTAGGGGGCATTACTACTGGGGGCAAACTACTGGAGGACATTATTACTGGGGGGCATCTACTGGGGGCAAACTACTGGGGGACATTATTACTGGGGGGCATCTACTGGGGGCAAACTACTGGGGGACATTATTACTGGGGGCCAACTACAAAGGGGCTAACTACTGGGGGCAAACTACAGGAGTGCATTACTACTGGCGGCGTAACTACAGAGGCATTACTACTGGAGGCGTAACTACAGGGGCATTACTACTTGGGGGCTAAACTACAGGGGGGCCAAAGTACTGGGGGCATAACTACAGGGGTCAAACTACTGGGGGCATTACTACTGGCGGCTAAACAACAAGGGGGGCATAACTACAGGGGCTAAACTACAATGGGGCAAACTACTGGGGGCATTACTACTGGTGGCTAAACTACAAGCAGGCAAACTACTGGGGGCATTACCACTGGGAGGCTAAACTAAAGGGGGGGGGTAAACTTCTGGGGTCATAACTGCAGGGGCATTACCACTGGGGGCATAACTACTAGGGCGCTAAATGACTGCGGGCATTGCTACAGGCAACATTACTACTGGGGGCAATACGGGCATTGCATAATGGGCACCACTACTATGGGGTCTATATAAGGGGCACTACCAGTACAGTGGACATTGCATAATGAGCGCTACAACTGTGGGCATTGTATAAGAAGCGCCACCTCACATGCACCGAAGCCGCACGCAAATGTACTTGCCCCTTCCATGGTGCCCCCCTATCATTTTCTTCTGGATCCGCCCCTGGGGGTAGGGTTAGGCTACAGAGGAGGTGGATTTAGGCACTAGGGGGAGGGGTAGTGTCTAGTTTCCCTTCATGGAGAGGACCTTTCCATAACCCCCTGGGTCCATGTCAGAAACTATTTGGAATAGTAACCTGTGGCGAGCGAAGCGGAGCGAGACACCGAGCCCGAAGCGTGGCGAGCTCCTGCACTCTCTTTATGTCACTTCCAGGTCCTGAGCATGAAGGTAACATAGACACAACCGTACTGCGTACCCGCTGCCAAATTCTTAAGGGTACTCCGTACCCGAGCTCACCCGCATACTTGCACCACTGGCCCTCGTCCGCACTCCGCAAAGTGTTGCTAATGCTGACATTGTGATTATTACATTATGCTGATGTTGACATTATGCAGTAATTGTAGAACAGGCAAAAAAACATTGAATGAAATCACACTGACAGGGTTAGGATTCCTTTCCTTCCAGAGCATGTGTGGTGACAGTGGGTGCTAGGGCTCAGGATAGAGAGGGGAGGGGTATAATAGCACTATACACATTATACACACAGCGGTATCACAAGGCACACACACTGCGCCCAGCACACACACTGATACAATGTATCAGCCAGTGACCGAGCACATCCGCTGGAAGCAGGCACGCCCGCATACACCTGTCAGGAGTGGGAGGGCCGGCTGAGGTGGGGGCGGGAGCCCCGGCTGAGGTGGGTACCCTGCAGAAGAAGAAGCCTCCTGTGGGCTGTGTGACCCGGCATATCAGCAGCAGCCGTCAGCATGAGCGTCATTGAGCATAAGAGTGCGGGGAAACAGGTGACCAGCGCCCTGCAGAGTGTGAGTATGACCGGCCCAGGGGCCGCTTACCCCCACCCGGGGCCCCGGCGGCTGGAGAGACCCTGCACCTGCTAAGTAGGGGGACAGCTAGGAGGCTTGTGAGTCGTGACACTCTAGCTATAATACATACATATACACAGTATGCCCTATATATCATTTATATCTCTATATATAAATTATATATAGTTACTTTAGATTGTGAGCTCTTGTGACTTTTGTCCTCTCTCCGCCAGTCATATATGGTAGTTCTGCTGTATAGGCAGGAAACTGTACTGAGGACAACTCATTCTAGGCATGCTGGAAGTTGTGGTACCCAATAAGTAGCCCGAGCCCATTGTAGTACTCGGTGATGCCGGTTACATGTACTGTATCCCCTGCTATCTGCTGTGAATGTGCTGAGGTGACAGAATGAGGGGTGACCCCTGTAATAGTGTGACGGTACAGGCTGGGGGTTGCTGCATTATGGTCTTACTCCTAAAATGAGTGAATTACAGAGCGTATCCCCATATTCTATATGTGCACTGTCTGCTCCTACACACACCTATGTGTCAGCCTCTGGTGATCCACAGGAGCATGCTGGGACTTGTAGTTCCACCACAGCTGGAGCGCCGCAGGTGGCATACCACGACCCCCAAACTGAATCCTGAAACCATCATTAAAATATAATTTCTGTGGTTTATTAGTAAATAGAGAACCAAGTTGTTAATGATTTCTTAGCCACATCTCCTAAATCCTGACAACCTATATCCACTGTTGTGTCATTGTAATTACATTGTACCCCTCCAGAGCCTGCAGGTCAGTTTGGTGGCTTTTAGTGTTTCGCAGTCAAATCGCAGGTGTAACACAAATGTTTCTGTGTGACCCCAGGCACCTGGATTTTGTGCGTGTGTACCTAGTTGTATGGGGGCCGAGAAGCTGCCAGTGAGAAGAGCAGAGCGATCACTGACTTCTCCCATAGTAAATGTCTTTCTGTCGCTATGGGGACGGCAGCTTGACTCCATTAAGCAAGTGGTGAACAAAATAGCTATTTACCACCCAAAATCGCATTATAGTATGTGATAATACCGCTGGAATGTATCAATGTTGACCCGATAGGACAAGCGCTCCAAAAGGAGCCAATCCCTGCGATGTGTTCGGAGTGAAGTGACCGCACCGCTAGGCCTTGAATACGGGTGTTTCGGGGGAATATACTGCAAATATTTAATGATAAATAATATAATGATAAGTGGTGCAGTGTATTGTGAAATAGACTCCCAAGTATTTTATTTGCAGATTAGGTGCACCAGCATGGCGCTGTTCTGTTGAAGTGAAGGCACAGCATTTTATTGTGCAGGGCAGGATTATAAAGTATAGGGGTGAAAAGAATGGATTTGTAACAGCGTAGAAATTGCTGTGGCAGGGTGCACACCCTTTTTCTTCCAACAAAAATCTTTAAATATAGTGTCTCGTACCTACATTTATAATGGGGCGTACATTACCCTCAGCGAGGGGCACCTCAACCCATATCAGGAAATCATCAAACACAAAAATAACATGTAATAAAGACCATCCTTGTGTCCCCTCACTTCAAGGCTAATTTACGTATACATGAGGACAGACGGAGCTGTACTTAGGAGAAGAATGTAACATAGTGACATAGTTTATGAGGTTGAAAAAAGACAATTTGTCCATCGAGTTCAACCTATTTGTGTTCTCCTACTCTTATTATTTTCAGGACTAGTTTTATCTGTTGATAAGTCGCTCGTTGTGTTGTGTTTCCTCATTTTCTTATAACTATAGTACGTGATCTATCCACCATAACGCTGTATATCCTTATCCATTAGAAATGTATCTAGCCCATTCTTAAAAGTATTGACAGAGTCTGTCATTATTACTCTCTCAGGCAGGGAATTCCAAACTCGTATTGTCCTTACTGTGAAAAAACCTTTCCGCCTTTGTGTGCGGCATCTCCTCTCCTCTAACCTAAGTGGGTGTCCACGTGTCTTCAGTGTTGGTCTTATCAAAAACAGGTCCCCCGCAAGCTCTGTGTATTGTCCCCTTAAATATTTATAAATGTTGATCATGTCTCCTCTTAATCTCCTCTTTTCCAGTGTGAACATGCCTAGCCTTGCAAGTCTTTGCTGGTGTTCCAGGGTCTCCATCCCTTTAATTAGTTTGGTCGCCCGTCTCTGAACCTTTTCTAGTTCCAGGATATCCTTTTTGTAGTAGGGTGCCCAAAACTGAGCGCAGTAATCCAGATGAGGCCTCACTATGGCTTTATATAGTGGGAGTATAACACTCTCATCCCTTACATCAATACCCCTCTTTATGCATGCTAGTACCTTGTTTGCCTTTCTTGCTACTATCCTACATTGGGTGCTGCTGCTAAGTTTGTTATCTATGTGAACACTTAAGTCTTTTTCCACTACGGAGTCCCCTAACACCACCCCATTTAGTATGTAGGTGTTATTTTTGTTCTTGCTACCACAGTTGCACTTGTTTGTTTTGAAACTCATTCTCCATTTTGCTGCCCATGACTCCAGTTTGAATAAATCGTTCTGGAGACTCCGCGTCTCCCTCCGAATTTATAACCTTACATAGTTTGGTATTGTCTGCAAAAATCGACACCATGCTCTCTAGTCCTCCTGCTAGATTGTTAATGAAAATGTTGAACAAAAGTGGTCCAAGTACAGACCCTTGTGGCACACCACTTAGAACGTCAGTCCAATTTGAAAAAGTTCCATTTACCACAACGCGCTGCTCCCTATTATCTAACCAATTTCTAACCCAAGTGCATATTGTGCTCCCTAGCCCCAGTTTTTGTAACTTATAGATAAGTCTCATGTGTGGCACTGTGTCGAAAGCTTTAGCAAAGTCTAAAGAGATTACATCCACCACCTAACTGTTTCATAAAAACCTAGTAAGTTTGTCTGACATGATCTATCCTTCACAAATCCATGTTGGCTCATAATAATAATCTTTTTGGCTTCAAGGATCTTCTGTACCCTATCCCTTAGAATGCTTTCCATCACTTTCCCCACTATAGATGTAAGACTAACTGTTCTATAATTACCTGGTTCAGCTTTACTTCCTTTTTTGAAGATCGCCACTACTTCTGCTATAAGCCAGTCTTTGGGAACCATGCCTGATGAAATAAATGAAGAGGTGGTCACTAATCGGTAGCAGATTTTCGTTGTGATTTTTTACTGGTTCAACCCGGCAAGTTTTCCAGAACAACTGTAAAACTGGGCTCAGGTTGTCTATGCTGCTGGTGAAGTGCGTGTACATGGCGAAATGCGCTTCGTAGAAATTGTAGGTCTGCAGATTTTGTGGCTCATAAATGACCTGTACATTATATCCTTCATCCACAGCCATCTTCCCAGTCTTTCCATTCCAGAGTAAACGTACTGTACAAGAAATAATTTCTATTGATAATATATCTTACAAAGATGTTAACAGATGGCGTGAGTCGGATTTGTGCGCAGTCCCGATGGTTGACGTACAAATCTGATGGTGTATGCACTGTGCGTGCGCAGGGCCCATTCTGTGTGATCGCTTGCAGTCCCCCCTTAGCTGCAGCATGACTGACTTGCATCCAACGTTTGTGGGGTGGCGACCGTCACCGTTCTACAAAACGGGGACCCGTCATCCCCAATTGTGTAGGCGTGCTGAGCCAAGGGTCTGCATGGTTGGGAACAAACTTTGTGGACCTGGCATAGAAGTTCCTACGAACAATTTGAGTAGTCTTCGGCTTCGCAGGTGGCTGAGGACTGCGACATCACGATCAATGGTCACGATGGTGATCTGATGCTGCGTCTTCTGACTTTAATTTGAACGCTGCCTGGTTTCCAGCCATTCCACTGACACGAAGATGCGTATGTCCGCTCCAGCACATGCGCAGTTTGCTAAAACTCGCCATATGCGTCCATATTCGGACCTTTGTGCAAATCATAATCGGGTTCTCTGTGCTATTCTGTGTCCTCAGTGCAAACCGTTATTCAGGCACCCAGGATGCCACTAAGATCATTATCCACTCACTGATTATTTCCAGACTGGACTACTTACTGTAATCTCCTCCTAACTGGCCTCCCTGACAATTACCTCTCTCCACTCCAATCTATCCTCAATGCTGCTGCCCGGCTCATCTTCCTCACCAAACGCACTACGTCCATCTCCCCTCTCTTACAAACCCTTCACTGGCTTCCCTTCCCTTTCAGAATCCAATTCAAACTTCTCACACTCACTTACAAAGCCCTCATCCACTCCTCTCCCACTTACATCTCTGACCTTATCTCCCTTTACTCTCCCACCCGTCCTCTTCGCTCTGCTAATGCACGCCGACTCTCCTGTCTTCTGATTACTTCCTCCCACTCCTATCTCCAAGATTTTTCACGTGCTGCACCACTTCTCTGGAATTCCCTACCTCTCCCCCTAGGACTCTCCACCTCTCTACAAAACTTCAAACGGGCTCTTAAGACCCACTTCTTCACCAAACCCAGCCAAATCTCATCCTAACCCTCTGTTCCACGCTCTCTATGTACCCCATCTGTGTCACCCCTGTCTGTCTACCCCTCCCCTTTAGAATGTAAGCTCTCACGAGCAGGGTCCTCTTCCCTCATGTGCTTATCCTTTTCTTACTTTAATAATCCTCAACTGCCCAAATCCTGCAGTTTTTTGGCCACCTTGGAACTTATCTCCATGTCGCTTACTGGTGTAGTTATGCTTAGTTACCCTGTACTTGCTCTATATTGTCTTCAACTGTAAGTCACTGTTTTCTTGTTTTGATTATGTGCATATGTATGCTGTAATTGGGCGCTGCGGAACCCTTGTGGCGCCATATAAATAAAGAATAATAATAATAATAATTAGTAGTAGTAGCAGCTGTTTGCAGCCCAGGAAGTAAAGGCTGATTTTTTTAGCTGGTTTTTAAGATATTTGTTGCTTGTATAGTACATGAATATGTATTTGGCATGGGTGGATGGATCAGGGCAATATTTCGCAGATATATATTATCTATCCAAATATAGACAATTTAATAGTATAAGACCAGAGCCGGCCCTAACTAATATGATGCCCTAGGCAAGATTTTGGCTGGTGCCCCCTAGCACCACCGCTAGTTCTGCAGGAGATGCCTGGCATGAGTCAGCTGGCAGCGCTGCTACTGTCAGGCGCATTTTGTTTATGAAAATGCATCTTATTTGCATTACTATGTGGCTAGAATGCACAAGCAGCTTCTGCTGATTAAAAGGATATGCGGCATGTCTATATTCTGTGTGCGACTGCGGCTGTATCTGCATATACGAAATGCTACATTACAGTGATTTCCAGGAATACACGCAATGTAGCATTTCGTATGCAGATATAGCCGCAGTCACACACAAAATATAGGCATGCTGCATATCATTTTAATCAGCAGAAGCTGTTCGTGCCCCTAAGCATACCAAATGCCCTAGGCATTTGCCTAGTTTGCCTATGCCTAAGGCCGGCTCTGTATAAGACTTTAAAGTTACATCATGTAAGGGAAGAGCAGTAAAGTCATGGTTTTTACAGCAAAAACACGTTTTTGCTGCTAATTGAATTCGCCCCTTAGGCTTCTAGAACCACTTTTTGGAAAATTGAAAATAATTAAAAAAAAATGTTTTTGATGGAAACACCCTCTTCCCCCAAGCTTTATTATTTAATAATACAGAACCATTGCCGATAGCAATTGCTTAATAGGGAAAACCCCATCTTAAGTGAAAGCAGATGTTTTTTTTCCAGCAAAAGGGCTTTTCTCCTCTTGATACTTTGGCCCAAGATCCCCTGAGAGTAGTCCATTTGTGTAGAATGAGTAACACAAAGTACAGAGGTGTGACTGAGGAACGACTTACACGGCTGTGTGTTGGCCTAATTCCTCTGAGAAATGGGGCAGGTCCCTGCACTATTTGCTGAATGCTTTTCCCGTGAGTACTCCACAATAGAGCGTTTAATGAGGCGCTCAGCCATTCATTGCCTCTCGTGGAAATGGAAAACGTATTTTCCTTGTATTAGTAATGTTTGCAAAAATGTTATTTGTTGAATCGTTGAAAGGGGTTGGAAAGGCGGGGGTCCTACCAGACCTGCGTTTTCTGCGTCCCCCTTCATACAAGGATATGCATGAGTTCCACAGAACAAGCAACATTGACTGTAAATACATAAAGGACAACATCCTATTTGCCAGGAAACCTTCTTTACTGCCAGCAAGGGGTGACAATGCTGTTCAGTATTAATTCCACCCATTAAAGAAGGCAATCTTTGGCTCTCCAGCTGCTGCACAACTACAAGTGCCAGCAGACCATGCCAGCCAGATTATTTTTAATTTGGCATCCTAGTGCAATGTTGGCCTAGTTTGCCTATGCCTAAGGCCGGCTCTGTATAAGACTTTAAAGTTACATCATGTAAGGGAAGAGCAGTAAAGTCATGGTTTTTACAGCAAAAACACGTTTTTGCTGCTAATTGAATTCGCCCCTTAGGCTTCTAGAACCACTTTTTGGAAAATTGAAAATAATTAAAAAAAAATGTTTTTGATGGAAACACCCTCTTCCCCCAAGCTTTATTATTTAATAATACAGAACCATTGCCGATAGCAATTGCTTAATAGGGAAAACCCCATCTTAAGTGAAAGCAGATGTTTTTTTTCCAGCAAAAGGGCTTTTCTCCTCTTGATACTTTGGCCCAAGATCCCCTGAGAGTAGTCCATTTGTGTAGAATGAGTAACACAAAGTACAGAGGTGTGACTGAGGAACGACTTACACGGCTGTGTGTTGGCCTAATTCCTCTGAGAAATGGGGCAGGTCCCTGCACTATTTGCTGAATGCTTTTCCCGTGAGTACTCCACAATAGAGCGTTTAATGAGGCGCTCAGCCATTCATTGCCTCTCGTGGAAATGGAAAACGTATTTTCCTTGTATTAGTAATGTTTGCAAAAATGTTATTTGTTGAATCGTTGAAAGGGGTTGGAAAGGCGGGGGTCCTACCAGACCTGCGTTTTCTGCGTCCCCCTTCATACAAGGATATGCATGAGTTCCACAGAACAAGCAACATTGACTGTAAATACATAAAGGACAACATCCTATTTGCCAGGAAACCTTCTTTACTGCCAGCAAGGGGTGACAATGCTGTTCAGTATTAATTCCACCCATTAAAGAAGGCAATCTTTGGCTCTCCAGCTGCTGCACAACTACAAGTGCCAGCAGACCATGCCAGCCAGATTATTTTTAATTTGGCATCCTAGTGCAATGTTGGATTTCCATATCGGATCAATATTTTTTTTCAATGTGGCTCATGTTCACAAAAGCTCACAATCTAAAAAATAGCTTACGGACTATGGGGTATATGTACTAAGCCGTGGAGAGAGCTAAAGTACCAACCAACCAGCTCCTGTCATTTTTCAAACACAGCCTGTAACATGGCAGTTAGGAGCTGATTGGCTGGTACTTTAACTCTCTCCACTTTATCCCTCTCCAAGGCTTAGTAAATAGACCCCTAAAATACACAGTCTATAAAATGTCAGAATCTGGTTGCTATGGGCAACGTCTCGGCATTATCGCCCCCTAAGGTTTGATACATCTCCCCCCTCAGTGAGCTAGCACCAGAAACATAACACTAAATAGTTTGACCCCATAATATATGGTCACTAGACACGTTGCTTGATGATTAAAGCTTGCTCATTTACTTTTTTTTTTTTTTTTTAAATAAAGTTTTTATATCCTACAGAATGTTGATTATTTTTGTCACCCTTGGATATGACACAGCAAAGCTCTGCCCTGTGCATTTGATACAGTCGTGTTCATAGATCAATTTTGTTTTATATGAGGTGGCAAGGAAAATATTCAGCTCTGACTAGATAATATAAAAGCTTTAGTGAAAAAGACAGACCAAAACACGAAGGCTAAAACAATTTCATAAAAGTTGCAGTGGGACATGTTTGACCCAGTAATATAATTGACCATGGAAGTAACGCCTGAATTTCTTCATCTTCCTTGCAGCTATCCCCTATCGTGCAGCTAAATATCGGTGGTGATGTCTACACCACAACTTTGGCAACACTCAAGAAGTACCAGGGGTCCAAGCTGTTTGAGATGTTCAACGGGCAGCCGAAGCTCCGCACGGATTCTGCCGGGAGGTACTTCATTGACAGAGAGGGGAAGCATTTTGCGCACATCCTGGAGTACCTGCGTAATGGCCAAGTGCCCAGTCAGTGCATCCTGGAGGTGTACAAGGAGGCCCTGTTCTACGAAATCCAGCCCCTGGTGAAGAAGTTGGAGGAGACCCCTCAGATCTTTGGGGAACAGGTTGGGAGGAAGCAGTTCCTGGCGCGAGTACCCAACTACAGTGAGAACATCGAGGTGATGATCCGTATCGCAAGGGCGGAGGTGGTGGCATCGCGCTACTCCAACGTCATTGTGTGCGTTGTGAGGACTGATGAGGACGCGTCCAAGTGTCATGATGCCCTGAACACGCTCGACATGGACAAGGAGTCCGTAGTCAAGTTTGGGCCTTGGAAGGCCTCGCCGGGAATCTCTGACCTCCTGGACTGTATCAAGGTGGACATAGAGGACAAAGGCTACAAGGTGTCCTACACGAATCATGTCGCCGACAAAGGATTTCGATTTAAATCCTATGACTTTTTTTACAAGTTTTTATTCACATGGTGGTGAATACGTGGGGATGGAGAAGACCTCCAGAGGAGGGGAAGCCAGATATGGGTCATATTGCTTTCTGCAGGACATGGTGCCATCCTACAAGGAACATAAAATTAATGCAGATATCACGCCCAATGGTTTATGACCAGGGCTATGCGTGCTCCCGATTCTCCATTTTATGAAAATCAGGCACAAGAATTATTTCGCCAAAGACCTGTGAGAATTTTGTAAAAAAAGAAAAGGGGAGGGGGGGGCCTGTACCCCAGAAAACTACAAATAAATATTGGGTAACAGTATAGAGGTATAAATAAAAAAATATTTTTAGCTTTTAAGATATTTAAAATGGCTGATTTATTACATATTTGTAAAAAATTCTAAAAAGCTATTTTGTTTTTCCATTTAAATAAATACTTTAGTAACATTTGGGGGTCATTTGAGGCCACTTTAAAAAAAAACACAAAAACCTCCCACCTGCAATGTTTGAAACCCCTGTCCCATCCATACAACACCCCCATATACCTGTACCATCCATACAGCACCCCTATATCCATCCCACATCTTTTAACCCATTATTCTGCACTTTTCAAAATTTCACCCCAATAATGACAATTATTAGCCTAATGTAAATTAACTGATAACTTCCAATTGTCAAATTTGTTATAAGGGGCTGGGGGGATAGTGGTGTCCATGAGGTTCTGAACCAAGTCCTGACATTGCTACCTTTTAAAATAACCATTTTTTCTAAGTTTGCTCCTGGTCTGAGCTGCAAGGTAAAAACGTATTAATTCCCATAGTCATTAGTGTTGATAAAATTCTTGCATCTAATTGACTAGCACAAAAAATAAAATTACCACTTTCAACTGAATGTCTAGTTCAGACTTAGGCAAACTCCGCCCCTTTACATCTAGAACTACAAGTCACAGGACACCTTGCTAGCTCAAGGCAAGTTGGGACTTGGCGTTCTACAACAGGTGGCGAGCTACAGTTACGCTACTTTTAGGGGGTAATTCAGACCTGGTCGTAGATATGCTAAATTTAGCACATCTACGATCATATACTCTGACGCCCCTCATGTCAGGCCCTCCCCCTCCTCCCCGCACAGGTACAAAAGCATCGCTCAGCGGCGATGCTTTTGTATCTGACGAGTAGCTTCCTGCCAGCGCAGTTCCTGCGTGCTGGCAGCCCTCTACTCGGCACGTCCCAGGTCCGCCCCCACCCACAACAGTCCGGACACACCTTCGTTCAGGCAGAGGCGTTCGCACCAGTGAGATGGGCTCCTGTGGTACGCACTCCACAAAGTAATTCAGTCTGGGATCGCTGAATAACCCCCTTAGTCCATTTCCCGTGCCTCCAAACATGGAAATGTTCAACACAGGAGTAGGCTACATACAGCATCCCAGCTGCTGTGAGACTACACATCCCAGAATTCCCTGACAAAGTTTTGAAGTTAGGGCATGCTAAAACCATGGCAGGGCATTCTGGTATGTGTAGTCCCACAGCAGCTGGCATACCGGACTTTGCCTACCCCTGGTCCAGCTAATGAAATGTCATTTTTTTTTTCCCTCTGGTTTCTAGATATGTGACGCAGAAAGTACCTATGTGATGACTCTAGTCAGTGTTCACTTTGCCCTTCATGGGCCGGCCCTGCCCACATGTGCTGCAAGACATCTTTATAGGTTAGGGAGGAAGTGGATCATGGAGTCTGGGATAAAAAATAAATGGTGGTTTCTGCCTAGATTTAGGAAGTCGGATCTGCATTCCCATAGCGACGGTGCAGGCAGGGGCGGCCAACCATAGGTTGAGCATAGTAAGGACTTGTTAATGTAATTGCGGCACAACTGGGCACGGAGGCATCCGCGGATACCCTATTTAGGAGGTGCAGCTCTTGTGGGTACTGATGGCTGGTGTAATTCTGATAATGACTGTCAGCTGGAGTATTTAGTGTCTATTTATTGTCTGACTGAGTATTGACTTCTCTAGGTGATAGTACTTTATGCAGATTCCCATTTGATTATGAAAGGGAACACGACCGATGTTTTTATATAATTACATTTAATATTGAATATCCGGGTCACAAGTGTGCTCACCTGTAAATATGCCCCATGACGTCTGAGAAACTGGACAGGGTGACATCTCATATTAATGTAATGGTGTTTAGGCACTGGGTTCTCTATACAATCACTGTTTATATTAATCTACCTCACAAACTCTATATTGCAACTTGTGTGTGTGTATATATATCTCCCATTGAGCATATTTTCTGCAATCAATGTATATGTCTGGTCTCATCCCTTTTTTTTCCTTTGATGTCATAGTATACGTAAAATGAATGTACTTTTTTTTTTTCCCTGTGCAAATTAATATATTTTGTTATTTTAATAAAGATTTGTTTTTCAAACAATTTGCCATAATTTTGCTGCTGCAGATATCTCTTGTCCGGGCTTGGGATGTGCAATATTTGTGGTTCCCTCGTGGCTCTGTGGGGATTATGGGGCAGATGTACAGTATTAAGCCTGGAGAAGTGATAAAGCAGAAGGTGATAAGGCACCAGCCAATCAGCTCCTAACTGTCAAGTTACAGGCTAGGATTGAAAAATTACAGCTAGGTGATTTTTTTTATCACTTTTCCAGGCTTAATGCATCTGCCCCTATGGGTATTAGCAGATTTTGCAGGTCTATACCAGACTCTTGCTATCATTGCCCACGATAAAGGCAGTTTTTGAGCCTTGACATGTTTGCATGGACAAAAGTGTGCCTAGCCATATACCTGAGGATACTACCACAATATTCCTTCATGATCACTTACACAAATCAGAATAAACCTTTGTATTTGTGTAGTGTAAAGCTTTTGTATTGCATACCTCCCCAATATTCTACGGGGGTTTACTTTCGAAGCGTCTGGTTCTAAAACCCTGTGCTTCCTATAGGGTTTATGCCTAATATGGCAATGCTTTTACTAGCAGAACATGGCCAAAAAAATTAGCATCGCCCTATTACATGGGCATAAACACGGGCCATTGGGGTGTGGTCACATTGTGTATGTGTCCAATCCCCTGTGGGTGTTCCTATTGCTTCGGAGGAACTATGTTGCCTCAACCACCCTCTTCTGTAATTATAACAATCCGGTGTGTAGTGTTCATTCTAGCACCCTGCACCTTTCAAATCCTGTGCAGTTCCGCTTTCCTGCCTGGGGTGTCACTCTCTGCTCTGGTGCTTCTCAGCACACACAGGTCTGTATCACAGCACTGAGTAACAGATCAGAGTGTGCTGAGATTCACCACAGCTGAGAGTGACACCCCAGGCAGAAAAGAGGAACTGCACGGATTTTGAAAGGTGCAGGGTGCTAGAATGAACACTAGTGGGGGTATTCAATTGTTTGAAAAGTCGGTTAGGTGGTTTTTTTTTTCAGTCTATTGGATAGGAAAAAACAGACACCAAACTGACTTTTCAAACAATTGAATACCCCCCTAAGTGTGTGTAATACCGGCTCTCTGCTCCTCTGTTGATCGGGGACAAAACATTCCAGTCCATTAGTATCAGGACACCTCCGATGTATCACGAACTATAAGTTGCTGACACCTTCCACTCCTTTTCTGTAGGGCTTTTCCCTTTAACAACCTGACACTGAGACGTGTGTATTAGGCAGCTTGGTCCCAGCTCTTACAGATGACAGACTAATTACAGCTTTAAGTTAATGGGATCAGTATGAAATACCTACAATCAAAATCCCGACTGTCAAAATCCCAACAACCGTTGACAGACGGTCAAAATACCGACATTTAAAACTTCGACAGGTCAAAAAGATGACAAGTTTTTGGATTGTTTTTTGGTGTGTATGTTGACATGGACACCGTATAAGTGTACCGCGTCCCCTTGCGTGGCTCTCTGCGCTCGCCATGCTTCGTGCACGGTGCCTCACTATTATATTCCCCCTCCAGGTCCACTAGGATGGTAGAGTATGAACAAGTCGGATACAATGAAAAAATCATGTCGACATTTTGACCTGTCGACATTTTAAATGTCGGTATTTTGACCTTGTCGGGATTTTGATTGTAGGTAAACTGACCGCATCCCAAGCTAAGGTGGTGGCAGCTACAGCTGGTGCTATTGACTCCAGCTCTGAATAGTGCACTGGTAGGAGTGCAGGGCCTCACTTCCAGGGAAAGGTACAACTAAATGCTCTGCTTTCCGGAGCATGAAGCAAGTGGGCACATTAGAGTCCCAGAGAATTATATGGGGCCTGCTGTGCCGCGGGTCTGATGTCTGCTGTGGTCCCTCTTCATTCATATGGCGATCCATATGTATTGCAGCAAACCTGTGACCATAAAAGATTTAGTCTGGGCGCTGACTTAATTAGGGAAAATTCCCTACTTATATCTGGGTGTATTGCTGCTTCAAAAAAATAGAGAGATCACTGATTCTCCCAAAAAAGTACAACCAAACAAAAATAATTGAAGCGCTATACAACCAAAATATATTAAGTATATTTAATATCACCATTAGACAACACATATATACAAACAACACTTAACACACGGCCGGTGTATAAAATATTAAAAAATGACAATTGCTTCAAGGAGTGATTATTATTAAAACAGCCTAACCATTGGGAATAATCATTTGTTAATCAACCAGTGCACATTAGCAATTAATTCATTTCAACTCAGATGTATTCCGTTGATCTTCTGTTAATTGAGACCACAGTCCAGATTGAACAATGTGCAAACAGTCACTAGACGTGGATATTAAATCGTGTCCACAGTTATTAATGCATGCATCGATGTATATTAACCTTTCTAAGAAAGCTCAAAGCAAGATTTGCGTAATAGAATGTAAAATCCGATTAATTTGGATCCGATTAAGTGCTTATAGTGCAGTTGTATTTGTTAGCATTTAGCAATTAGCAAGCACTTATCTTAATATGTATCCCGTCAGCACGGGTGGATGATGGACAATGGTAACTTGGTTGGCTTACTGTGCAATGATCTTCACCAGTGACTGCAGACTCCACCGGGAGACGATCCCCCCTCCAGCGGCCGACAGTGCTATATACCGCAAAAGCTGATCCGGGGTCTAGCCACACCAGGTCCGTTAGTAGAATGTCCCTCCAATGGTCAGAAAGTCACAGCCGTGCATAAGGTGCAACCTCTCTACGCGTTTCTCCGCCTTTAAACTCGGCGGCTTCCTCAGGTGTAATGATACCGGTGCTCCCGTCTGTTCATTTAAATAGCAAATCCTTCCTCAATTTCCGGGCACTCAGGCATCACATGCGCTCATTCCATGCGCTTCACTTGCGTGTCACCGCTAATCAGTTTCTCTATACCATTGATGAATATATGTATACTACATGCACATTATCAATCTTACCGCTAGTAATGCATACATAATACGTATATAACATATAAAATCAATGTTTAAACCCAATTCCATCAATCATCCAAATATTACTACTTATAAAAAAAAAAAAATTATTATTTGTTTTATATACCAATAATTATCCTGAAACTTGCCGGCAATCTCTCCACGCACTATTCCTCTAAAATCATATATTAATAGTACATAAAAACCACTTGTATATCAGAAAGGGGATAATTCTCCCCACCGATACACAACGTGGCTTCATCCTAGGGAATTCCCCCTATTATAGCACATGATGTCAGTGGTCAAACAAAATAATTTAATCTAAAGTAAAAACATAAAAATATATTCCAATCCATTAATTAATTAGTAAACCCTATCTTTCTAATCCGGTGATAACCAACCACCGATTATATTCTCAATAATTAAACACCAATCATTATACTAACACACCCCCAAGGATTATAATGTTATTAATATTATTATTATTGGTGTCATCTTAACACCTTAGTCTGGGGCATAATGGATATTCCGCAAAAAAGATTTGTTAATAAATATTATTTAACTCTACCGTGTCATTCAAACCGTTCGGTACCAATGTCCCCAACCGGAATATCCAATATGCCTCCCTCTTACAGAGGAGGCCATATCGATCACCTCCCCGAGCTGTTTTTCTTATCTGTTCAATACCAAACATTTGAATATTACTTAAATTCCCCAATTCACAATTTGTGATGTGAGCATAGAGACTTAGTTTCCTTGTTTTATTCACTATATTTCTCTTATGCTCCATCAATCTATCATGTACAGCTCTGGTGGTCCGGCCCACATATTGTTTCTTACAACCACAGATGAGTAAATAAATCACAAACGAAGACTTACAATTAATAAAATCCTTAATATCAAACGATTCTCCTGTATTAAGGGACTCAAAAGTAGTCACTTTACGATGACAAAAATAACAAGTCTGACATCTAATATTCCCACACTTGTGGAAACCTAAAGGTTTCTCCGGTAGCCAACTTGTTGTGTTATTTACCAATTTCCCATTCCTCATATGGCTTGGTGCCAACCTTAATTTAAGATTATCAGACCTTCTAAACGTTACTTTGTCACTGCACCCAGACCCACCATTCAGGATATCATCCATTTTCAATAGTTGATAAGGCATATAATGAGGTTTGTCAGATTGATAGGGTTCAGTTACTACAAGGAAAGGGGATTAAGGAAGGAGTCTTACCCCAGTCAGAGGGGAATGAGAGATCAATCAATTTTGTCACCAAGTTTAATTCACACGCCTATGAAATTAGAAAGATTATAAAGAAAAACCATACAATATTGAAAATGGATGATATCCTGAATGGTGGGTCTGGGTGCAGTGACAAAGTAACGTTTAGAAGGTCTGATAATCTTAAATTAAGGTTGGCACCAAGCCATATGAGGAATGGGAAATTGGTAAATAACACAACAAGTTGGCTACCGGAGAAACCTTTAGGTTTCCACAAGTGTGGGAATATTAGATGTCAGACTTGTTATTTTTGTCATCGTAAAGTGACTACTTTTGAGTCCCTTAATACAGGAGAATCGTTTGATATTAAGGATTTTATTAATTGTAAGTCTTCGTTTGTGATTTATTTACTCATCTGTGGTTGTAAGAAACAATATGTGGGCCGGACCACCAGAGCTGTACATGATAGATTGATGGAGCATAAGAGAAATATAGTGAATAAAACAAGGAAACTAAGTCTCTATGCTCACATCACAAATTGTGAATTGGGGAATTCAAGTAATATTCAAATGTTTGGTATTGAACAGATAAGAAAAACAGCTCGGGGAGGTGATCGATATGGCCTCCTCTGTAAGAGGGAGGCATATTGGATATTCCGGTTGGGGACATTGGTACCGAACGGTTTGAATGACACGGTAGAGTTAAATAATATTTATTAACAAATCTTTTTTGCGGAATATCCATTATGCCCCAGACTAAGGTGTTAAGATGACACCAATAATAATAATATTAATAACATTATACTCCTTGGGGGTGTGTTAGTATAATGATTGGTGTTTAATTATTGAGAATATAATCGGTGGTTGGTTATCACCGGATTAGAAAGATAGGGTTTACTAATTAATTAATGGATTGGAATATATTTTTATGTTTTTACTTTAGATTAAATTATTTTGTTTGACCACTGACATCATGTGCTATAATAGGGGGAATTCCCTAGGATGAAGCCACGTTGTGTATCGGTGGGGAGAATTATCCCCTTTCCGATATACAAGTGGTTTTTATGTACTATTAATATATGATTTTAGAGGAATAGTGCGTGGAGAGATTGCCGGCAAGTTTCAGGATAATTATTGGTATATAAAACAAATAATAAAATTTTTTTTTTATAAGTAGTAATATTTGGATGATTGATGGAATTGGGTTTAAACATTGATTTTATATGTTATATACGTATTATGTATGCATTACTAGCGGTAAGATTGATAATGTGCATGTAGTATACATATATTCATCAATGGTATAGAGAAACTGATTAGCGGTGACACGCAAGTGAAGCGCATGGAATGAGCGCATGTGATGCCTGAGTGCCCGGAAATTGAGGAAGGATTTGCTATTTAAATGAACAGACGGGAGCACCGGTATCATTACTCCTGAGGAAGCCGCCGAGTTTAAAGGCGGAGAAACGCGTAGAGAGGTTGCACCTTATGCACGGCTGTGACTTTCTGACCATTGGAGGGACATTCTACTAACGGACTTGGTGTGGCTAGACCCCGGATCAGCTTTTGCGGTATATAGCACTGTCGGCCGCTGGAGGGGGGATCGTCTCCCGGTGGAGTCTGCAGTCACTGGTGAAGATCATTGCACAGTAAGCCAACCAAGTTACCATTGTCCATCATCCACCCGTGCTGACGGGATACATATTAAGATAAGTGCTTGCTAATTGCTAAATGCTAACAAATACAACTGCACTATAAGCACTTAATCGGATCCAAATTAATCGGATTTTACATTCTATTACGCAAATCTTGCTTTGAGCTTTCTTAGAAAGGTTAATATACATCGATGCATGCATTAATAACTGTGGACATGATTTAATATCCACGTCTAGTGACTGTTTGCACATTGTTCAATCTGGACTGTGGTCTCAATTAACAGAAGATCAACGGAATACATCTGAGTTGAAATGAATTAATTGCTAATGTGCACTGGTTAATTAACAAATGATTATTCCCAATGGTTAGGCTGTTTTAATAATAATCACTCCTTAAAGCAATTGTCATTTTTTAATATTTTATACACCGGCCGTGTGTTAAGTGTTGTTTGTATATATGTGTTGTCTAATGGTGATATTAAATATACTTAATATATTTTGGTTGTATAGCGCTTCAATTATTTTTGTTTGGTTAAACCTGTGACCATGCCTTTTTTCTGAGCATTTACCTCAAATTTAGTCTGGAGCATATATTAGGCAGAATGTGGGTCTACATCACCGTATTCTCCCCTCAGCGCTCACGCAGCACCATCCAGCTCCACTCTTCCTGTCAGAGTCAAATATTGGGAGTGAATGTGTATGTATGCATGTGTGTGTGTATATATATATATATATATATATACACACACACACACACACACACACACACACCGGTTGTGTGCACTGTGTCATGTACTATAAAATCTCATCATGAAGAAAGTTTTTCTTGGAAATCAGAGAAGGGCAAAGTACGGGATAATACAGAACTCAGAGAGGAGTAAAAGAGGGAACAGAGGGCCTGATTCAGGTTAATACATAAACCCGCTGGTTGGGGAACTGCGTGTGTGCAGAACAAGTCCTGCATGATCACTCGCAACCCCTCCCCCTTAGCCGCAGCAACCGTTCTATAAAATAGGGTCAATTTGTTCCAGTTTTGCAGGCGTTGCGCAGACTGGTCAAGGACTGTGACCATGGTGACGACTGTGATCTGATACGCAGCTCTCAGGTCGAAGACATTGGCATATTGGTTGTACAGTATTGCACAGCCGCATCCCTGCAGCTGTGCAATACCTACAACACCGGAATCAGCCCCTTTGTCCGTGTCTCATACGTGGATTACTAATAAGCCAGGTGTACTGCCCGGGATGCTTTGATTGTAAATATCTCATTATTGCCAATTCTTCCACATGTGACATTACTGGCAATCTCTACCATTTCCGCTATGGGATGAATTGTGACTGCAAATTTGTTGTCTACATATTAACTTGTCCCTGTGGTTTACTGTATACTGCCAAAACATGCAGATGTTCCAAACCCCACCACCCCTCTCTCCGTGCTTTTTGATAAATACCCCCTCAGATCACTTTGACAATAAAGTTGATGCAGTGGGCGTGGCCTCTAAACGCCGGAAGCGCTGGCTGGGGAGACAGAGGAGGATGAGTAACGGTGGTATAGATGCACCTGCGGAAGGGGATCTTATTGAAAATGTTGGAGTGAAGATAAACCTTACTGCTTCAGGACATCCGGAAGGCTGGTGATGGTCATCACCACAATGGTTCTTTACACTGGTCTCCAGCGCCTGATGATACATGGGGGACGGTAAACAGGAAATGAGGACAGCACTATAGTGCACCTTCTGTCATACTGTATATAAGAATTCAGGCTATATTTTTCCAGAGTTATCTAACCACAAGAGCTTACATCCTGGATGACTTGTCATGTGATTAATAAACTGCCTAGTGATTAAGAAAAAAATTGTGATTTTTGTTTACTTAACGTAAAGTCTCTTTCTCTGATTCCATCTGGGGGACGCTGCGCACTTACTGATGGGTAGGAGTATGTGGGAAGGGAGTTTGGCACAGAACCGTTAGAAACTAACTCCTCCCCCCTCTAACCCCTCCCATCTCCAGCCTGACCAACAATTACCTCCGTTAACGTTTAGCAAAGCCGGAAGAGGCAGAACAGAACACAACCAATAAATCAGACAAAAATACGGGAGTGATCTCAGTGTCCTCGAGATGGAATCAGAGAAAGAGACTTTACAGTAAGTAAACAAAAATCCCTATTTCTTTTTCATCCATCTGGGGGACGCTGTGCACTTACTGATGGGAAATCCCAAAGCAAGCTGAATAGAGGAGGGAGAAACAGACGGCAAAGCTGTCTGTAAAATTTGACGCCCAAGAGAGGCAGTCTGCAAACCAAAAGTATGAAAACGGTAAAACTTGGTGAAAGTATGCAAGCCGCCATTCTACTCAACCGAAACACTTCCGCTAACAGCCCAGGAGGCCCCAACAGCCCTAGTCGAATGAGCCTTCAGGGAGTCAGGAACAGGTAATACAGATGATACAAAGGCCTGCCAAATAGCAGAGGTCACCCAACGTGCTACTGTGTTTTTAGAAGCCGGCCGGCCACGTTTGGGTGAATCAATCAAAACCAACAAGGTATCTGTACGGCAAATAGACTCTGTATGGGACAAATAAATGTGTAAGGCCCTAACTACATCCAACAACGCCAAATGACAATCCTTTCCAGAAGACTCTGGAACAAACGCTGGAAGCACTATGTCCTGATTCATATGGAAAGCCGACACAACCTTTGGCGAGAAGAAAGACTTCGTACGTGAGAGTACAACAAAGGTGGTCTGCAAGAAAGCGCCGCTAGCTCTGAAACACGTCTGGCCGAACCAATGGCCAAAGAAAAACCACCTTCAGAGTAAGAAACCGCAATTCAACAGTTTCCAGTGGCCAAATTTAAATTCCAGGGGGGAACCGGAGGAACAAATGGAGGTTGAATCCTGAGCATACCTTGAAGGAACATCTGGACCTCCGGAATGAGAGCCAATCTTTTCTGAAAAAGTACCAACAGGGCCAAAACTTGCCCCTTAAGGGAAGAAAGATGAAGTCCTTTAGTCAGACCATTCTGAAGGAAAGACAACAGGCAAGGTAAGCGAAAGAGGTCTGGCGACAACCCACGCCTTTCACACCAAGCAATGTAGATACGCCAGTTCGGAGACACAAGAATGACCGCGAGACCTCTTTTGTCAGGGGGGTTTCTAGGTGTTCAGAAACCCCCCTGGTGCACCACTGCCCTTCAGGAAGGGGACCTAAGCGCCTACACTGAAGGCACAGAGTCAGAGCTAGGCGGAAGCAGCGTCCAAGACCTATATCCCCTTCAGCAACCGTACGGCTGTGGGAAATGTCCCGTTGCTTTCCCGCAGCCCATTGTAAGACAGCAGATAGTGCGCCCAGTGCCTGCCCACACCAGCGGTCATTGTCAGACCACAGCAGACTCCTCACAGCGCAAGCCTCTCACAGTCCCGCTTACAGCCACCAGTGACAGCTCAGCACACAATTTTATGAAAAAAAAAGGTGGAGATAACAACCCAACACTGCCTAGACAGGTTGTGACTGCCAGCAATGAACCCTTAGGTTTTCTACCTGACCTTAGCCTCCTCGTATCAACTGTCCTGATAAAGGGAGACCCAGTGACCACAGTATGGTGGCTTCCCCAGAGGCTGGCTTAGAGTGGGAAATCGCTAACTAACTAGCCCCACTGTAAGTATACATGTCACATGTAGACAGGGACTTAGTATACACCCAAAAAAACTAAATCAATCAAACAAACAAACCGAAACTTAACTAAAAACTTATAGCAAGGAAACTGTGCCTGCACTCTCCAGGCACAAAACTAAAACTGAGGTAATTGTTGGTCAGGCTTGAGATGGGAGGGGTTAGAGGGGGGAGGAGTTAGTTTCTATAGGTTCTGTGCCAAACTCCCTTCCCACACACTCTAACCCATCAGTAAGTGCGCAGCGTCCCCCAGATGGATGAAAGAAAAAGCTAATAAAACAAGCCATGTACCTATATGAGTTCCACCTGCATGTGCTGCAAGACTGATCGCATTCTCTATGACAGAGGTTCTCAAACTCGGTCCTCGGGGGCACACACAGTGCATGTTTTGCAGGTCTCCTCACAGAATCACAAGTGAAATAATTAGCTCCACCTGTGGACCTTTTAAAATGTGTCAGTGAGTAATTAATACACCTGTGCACCTGCTGGGTTACCTGCAAAACATGCACTGTGTGGGCCCACGAGGACCAAGTTTGAGAACCTCTGCTCTATGATCACAGCATACTTCAAAACCATCTCAGGCACTAATGCCCCCTTCATGTCCCTGGGTGATGTGCTACACACATCTAGAGAGCAGGCTGGAGTCTCTAATAATAGGATTTTAATTAACTACCGGAAAATCCTTTTCTCATAGTCCATAAAGGATACTGGGGTCTTAGTACAATGGGGTATAGATGGGGACCAAAGGAGCCGATGCACTTTCAATTTCTTCAACTCTGTGTGCTGGCTCCTGCCCTCTATGTCCCCTCCTACAGCCAGTATAGGTAAAACTGTGCCCAAAGGAGAATGGACATACTTAAGAGAAGGAACAGAAGAATAACGAGTTGTGAGATTTACACCAGCACACCACAACATAACCGACCAGCAACAGCTGGTAACAACAACAACAGCAACAGCTGAACAGGCCAACTTTTACAAAAGAATAACCTGCAGACAAATTGATAACGTCATAGAAGTAATTGAAGAACAATTAAGTCTCTTTGGTAGATTTATTGCATTGTGAAATTCACAGAGCTCACGATAAAATAATATCATGAACTGGACATTGACACATTGATTTCATCTTATATACTCTTCATTACAAAATTACATGATCCAATCAAATTAACAGGCCAATCATATACATAGACTAATCATAATTCATTTATCTGTCTATATTATTAATTCATATACTTCCCTTATGGGGGATTTCCAATTAATTAGTTCAGCATCTTGTGATTATGACTGATATCAAAATACATTTTACCTCTCACCTACTTTTAATTATTTTTAGTCTGCAGGATACAATACCTTATTCTGCAGACCACTAGCTAACCACAGCCTTGTGACACAGGGGGTCATTCCGAGTTGATCGTAGCTGTGCTAAATTTAGCACAGCTACGATCATTCACACTGACATGCGGGGGGACACCCAGCACAGGGCTATCCCACCCCGCATGTCAGTGCCCTCCCCCCCAGCAGAAGTGCAAAGGCATCGCACAGCGGCGATGCCTTTGCACTTCAAGAATAGCTCCCAGCCAGCGCAGCTTTAGCGTGCTGGCCGGGAGCTACTCATCGCTCCCCGGCCCGCAGCGGCTGCGTGTGACATCACGCAACTGCTGCAGCCTGCCCCCCATTCGGTCCGGCCACTCCTGCATTGGCCGTACCGCTCCCACGAAACGGCGGCCAAACGTCGCTGTTCCGCCTCCTCCCGTCCAGCAATCGCCTCTGCCTGTCAATCAGGCAGAGGCAATTGCAGCCCTGCTACGGCCTTCGGCCATCTGGCATGCGTCGGCGCACTACGGCCCCATTCGCTCGGCTGTGACAAAAAGCAGTGAGCGAATGGGTCAGAATGGCCCCCATACTACGCAGCTGGCTTTCTTTTGCTTAAGCTAAAAATCACAGTTTCTGCAAACATATAAAAATCAATCTTAAAGCAACAATTTATTTTCTGAACAGTAGACAAACTGACATTCAGCTTCCATTTTGTATTCACTTATCTATATCATTCCTCTCTCAGCCAATATACTTGGCACTCTAATACACAAATCAGAAGGTTCAGATTCACAATTCCTAGTGAGAGTTAAGTAGACGCACAACATAGGCAAAAGGTAGGTCCACGGGGATAGGCCTGGCGCCAATGCTCGCCGCACTGGACAGGAATCCCTAATCTTTGATGGGAACCTTCCGATGTTGACTAGGAGGGTTTTGATATAGTTAATTGAAACTCACCTGTACTTCAGGTCGAACATATTCATCCCTATCTATTTCTACCCTTTTATCCAGTTCATAAATGAAATTAACATGCTGAGTACTTTCCCTACCTTCCTGATCACCTTCTAAAGTCTGGTATATGGGGTCACCTTCCATGAGTTGTAAACTTTCATAAGACTTTTTCATATCTGCATATACTGGGGTATATTTACTAAGGTCCCGATTTTGACCGAGATGCCGTTTTTTCTTCAAAGTGTCATCTCGGGAACTTACTAAACTAAAATCACGGCAGTGATGAGGCCATTCGTATTTTTTTGGAAGTTCATGTTAAAAAATACGACTAAATACACCATCGGTCAAACGCGGCTGTTTAGGTATGAATCACGGTCATTTACTAACCATTCGTATTTGTAATGTGTACCGTGAAAATGCCTTTGCGGTCGTGAAAAAATAAAAATCGTAAAAAAGTGCTAAAAAAAACTAGACCTGCTTTTGATAAGCGTGTTTACATGTGTATTCAATTATCCATTAGTCACACCTGAATGTTTGGCCCTATTAAAGAGTCCTAGGCACAATTTGAAAAACTCTTACTCTGAAATGGCGGCTGTTGTGTGTGCTACAGATTTTCTGGTTGCTGGGGGATACCTGAGAGTGCTCCATGACTCTTCAATAAATCAGGGCCAGGTAAGTGAACATGGTCAGCAGGTTGTACAGGTGCCGCAGAGGCTGCGCCAGCCTCGTTTTTTTAGGGGGCGTTTAAACTTAAACGCATTGTCTGATGATAGGGTCATACAGATGTTTAGGCTAAATAGAAACAACATTTTCCGTCTGTATGACCTTGTCAAACTGGGCCTAGACCCTGAGACAGCACGCTCTCGCTCTGTCTCAGGCCTGCACAAACTCCTGGCTGTGTTGCACTTTATGGCTACTGGGAGCTTCCAGGCTGTGACAGGCGACGTCATTGATATCTCCCAGCCCACCTTTTCAAAATATTTGAATCAGGTGAGTTGAAATATACATACATGTCTATGTCTAAGTGTTGCTTCTGTTAGGTCTTAGAACACAGTATTGTATTGATTACAGATCATGACACCAGGGCCGGATTAAGCCCTTGGGGGGCCCAGGGCACCCAAGACAGGGGGCCCCCCCACCAGCAACCACCCCCCACAGGGGCAAAAGCAGGATTCGGAAGGGGGTTTCCTTTGCTGCACGCACATGTGTGTGTGTGCGTGTAAATATATATACACAGTGGTCGAAGTGGAAATTTTGAAGTGGGGGTATGCAAAAGTCAAGGTCACAATTATGCGCCTTCGGCGCGCGGTCACACAAAAGGGGCGTGTCCAGTGTAGTAGAACCCCTTATACTATCTAGTACTGGTACCCCTTTCACCTTATAGCACATGGTACGAGCTGAATTTTACATTATAGCACATGGTACGAGCCAAAATTCACATTATAGCACACTGAATGAGCCGAAATTCACATTGTAGCATGCTGAATGATTCAAAATTCACATTATAGCACACTGAATGAGCCGAAATTCACATTGTAGCACACTGAATGAGCCAAAATTTACATTGTAGCACACTGAATGAGCCGAAATTCACATTGTAGCACACTGAATGAGCCGACATTCACATTGTAACACACTGAATGAGCTGAAATTCATATTGTAACACACTGAATGAGCAGAAATTCATATTGTAGCACACTGAATGAGCCGACATTCACATTGTAGCACACTGAATGAGCTGAAATTCATATTGTAGCACACTGAATGAGCCAAAATTCACATTGTAGCGCACTGAATGAGCCGAAATTCACATTGTAGCACACTGAATGAGCCGAAATTCACCTTGTGGCACACTGAATGAGCCAAAATTCACATTGTAGCACACAGAATGAGCCGAAATTCACATTATAGCACACTGAATGAGCCGAAATTCACATTGTAGCACACTGAATGAGCCGAAATTCACATTATAGCACACTGAATGAGACGAAATTCACATTGTAGCACACTGAATGAGCCGACATTCACATTGTAGCACACTGAAGAGCCAAAATTCACATTGTAGCACACTGAAGAGCCGAAATTCACATTGTAGCACACTGAATGAGCCGAAATTCACATTGTAGCACACTGAAGAGCCGAAATTCACATTGTAGCACACTGAATGAGCCAACAATCACATTGTAGCACACTGAATGAGCCGACAATCACATTGTAGCACACTGAAGAGCCGAAATTCACACTATAGCACACTGAATGAGCCAAAATTCACATTGTAGCACACTGAAAGAGCCGACAGTCACCTTGTAGCACACTGAATGAGCTGAAATTGTGACAGCAGGGACAGCCAGAGTGACGACAGGGAGAGAGAGAGAGTGACGACAGGGAGAGAGAGAGAGTGACGACAGGGAGAGAGAGAGTGACGACAGGTAGAGAGAGTGATGATAGGGAGAGAGTGACGACAGGGAGAGAGAGTGATGATAGGGAGAGAGTGACGACAGGGAGAGAGAGTGATGATAGGGAGAGAGAGTGACGACAGGGAGAGAGAGTGACGACAGGGAGAGAGAGTGACGACAGTGACAGCAGGGAGAGAGAGAGTGATGACAGGGGGAGAGAGTGACAACAGTGACAGCAGGGAGAGAGAGAGAGTGACGACAGTGACAGCTGGGAGAGAGAGAGTGACAGTAGGGACAGGGACGGTAACGACAGGAAGAGAGTGACAGCGGGGGAACATTGCCTCATTTGTTGTGGGTGAGCTTTGGGTGGCTGGCGGCGGTGAGCGGCATGCGGTGGGTGGTTGGCGGAAGTGAGCGGCTGTGAGCTAGTACAGCGCACTACACAGCCGCCGGCCGCTGCGCAGGGATGGGGAGCAACATGTGCAGCAGGATGGACACTTCCCTCGCCTCCTGCTGCACTTTAATTTCCTCATTTCTGGGTCAGTGGAAGAAGTGGCGGTATACCAGACCACCGCATACTGCCCCACTTCGACCACTGTATATATATATATATATATATATATTTCAAAATATGGCACTCAACGAACTTCTTAATCACATATCACAACGCCAGCTAGTTCAGCAACATTTTGGGTTTTATTTACCCTTTGTCAAACAGCACATATACGACAAAAGGGTAAATAAAACCTGAAACGTTGCTGAACTAGCTGGCGTTTGTGATATGTGATTAAGAAGTCCGCTGAGTGCCATACTATTGGAGGTTATGTGAAGGCAGTGTAAAGAGCACCACGGCTGCTGATTAAGGAGAGGGAGTGCCGGCCAATCCATTTGTATATATATATATATATATATATATATATATATATATATATATATACACACACACATACACATTACATAGATCTCATACACCCACAGACACACAAATACATAACATACACATAAAACACATACACACACATAGAAAATATACACATACATATACACTAATAGAACATATATACATACATACAGTATACACAGATAGAGCACAAACTGTGCACACACTTACACTGAAGCCTGAGGAAAGGGGTGAGGAATGGATGCCACAGCCAGGAGATATTGCTGGGAGCCAGGGACACAGTTCACCATTAGGCCACGCCCCCACATCAAAAAATGCCGCGATTCGCGGGTCGGCGGGAAGGGGGCGGAGTCAATATATCGTGATTCTATTAATTATCTCATATTAGCTCCCTCTGCTTCGACCCCCGAATCGCGGTATACAGCTACAAGGGGGCGGGGCTCCGAATGCCTGCTGTATGACCGGACAGCGATTTGGGCCACCTCCCTATTCTCTCCTCTCTCACTCTCCTCTCACCTACCCCCCCCCTCCCCCTCAGCTGCTGGGGAGGGAGGATTCCGCGCTGTGCTGCCAGCGGGTGTATGATGTCCCGCTCGCGGCTGTTTCATGTGGCTCCCTCCCCACTCCTCACGGGTCAGCGGCAGATACAGGGCAGAGGGGACAGCAGCACCAGAGCGGTGCAGAGCAGCTTCGGCTGGGGGGCCCCTTATGCCAGGGGGGCCCGGGGTACTGACCCCCTTGGCACCCCCCTTAATCCGGCTCTGCATGACACTCACCTTATATTTATTAATGTCCACTCAGGTTTTGGATGTCTTGGAACCCCATATAGATGCCTCTATCTGCTTCCCTACCCAGGAGTCGCAGTGGCATGCAGTCAGGGTAGCTTTCTATGAGCTTGCTGGCATGTCCAATGTGCTGGGTGCCATAGATTGCACACACGTTGAGATGACACCACCTAGGGGCCGCCAATATGTATTTACCAATCGGCATTCTAGCCAATCAACTAATGTCCAGGTGGTTTGTGATGCAAATCTAAAAATTATGAGTGTGGTTGCAGGTTGCGGCTGCCATGACTCCTTCATCCTCAGTCAGTCATCACTCTTCGATAAATTTGAGGACGGACAAATGCCTGATGGCTGGCTGCTGGGTATGTTCCAAGTGTGTTGTGTGTATGTGTGTTAACTTCAAACGCCTACTTTTTTTTTTTTTTTTTTACATAATACACATGTCCTAATGTTGGATATATCTGTATTTCAGGTGATGGTGGTTATGGCTGCTACTCTTGACTCCTTACTCCATTGTCCCAACCTGATTCTCCTGCTGAACACAAGTACAATCATGCACATAAGTCTACGCGGAACGTGATAAAAAGATGTTTTGGGGTGCTGAAATCTAGGTTTCGGTGTCTGGATAAATCTGCTGGGCTTTTGTTGTATAGTCCCTCAAAGGTGACTAGGATTGTGTTCTGCTGCTGTTTTCTTCATAATC
Organism: Pseudophryne corroboree; assembly: GCF_028390025.1. Taxonomy (NCBI): domain Eukaryota; kingdom Metazoa; phylum Chordata; class Amphibia; order Anura; family Myobatrachidae; genus Pseudophryne; species Pseudophryne corroboree. The sequence goes on from NC_086445.1 coordinate 51,759,687, forward strand.
TGTGTTTGAAACAACATCTGCCACATGATGATGAAGAAAACAGTCAGCAAGCAGAGGAGTTAGAAACATCTGGTGACAGTGTGAGTACAGATGTAGGGAGGCAGGTAAGGCAAGAAGTTATTCTGCGTTATTTTACCCGTAAGTATTATTTAGTTTTAAATCACCTTGACTAACCACTTTTAATAAATGTATTGTAGGTGTGAATGTGTGTTTTGTTCGTTAGTGTTTGTTCTTTATACTGGTCTGTACATTTTTTTTTTTTTTAATTACATTGTCACTCATTACCCCATTAAACTATACACACATTGCGTGTTTTAAAATGATTGGCACGGACACAGGAAATTTTGGGATTACAATAGCAAAAAATTTATTGTGTTACACAAATTTCAAGCATTCCTCACTTTTTTTTTGGTGTGTGCTGGGTGCAGAGGTTTGACCAGGGTCGTTGGCCCGTGTTCTGCTTGAGCGTCGAACAGGGGAGGTAACTGGGGTCTGGCTTGGGGTAGTCGTTCCGGAGCTGGAGCTGACTTGTTGGGCTGCCATCACAGTAATACTTTGGCTGAGGTTGTGTATGCTGGCATTAAGTTGATTATTTGTGGCAGTGTGGCTGGCAATAATTCTCAACAAAGTTTCGTTCACCACTTGGTTGTGCTGGATTACTTGGATTAGGGCTTGATGCTGCCGCTGTTGCTCATCGATTATTCTAGTTAAATTGGCAAGCATTTGAGTGTTGTCCACCCTGATTTGCTCCATTGAAGTTGCTATTCTGCCAACCTGAACAATCAGTCTGCCAGAGTTCCGACTAATGCGAGGAAGATGATGGGGCAGACTGGCAAGGTGTTGTTTGTGTGTGTTCAGGTAGGCAGTGTTTTGGACCTATTGTGTGGCCCAACTGTTCCAAAAGTCAGGGGACATTTGTTGCTGGGGTGGAGTTGGAATCAATTGGGGGCTAACGGATGCTTGTGGCATATCCTGCTGCGGGGTTGGCTGGGTAGGATCAACAGGCTGCAGGTGTAGTGTTATGGTAGGCTGTTGGTCAGGTTCCTGCTGGGCGTCCTCGACCATGATGGGTGGTTCTGTATGGGGTTGACAACAGCCACTATTTAGTTAAAATAATATTTCTTTGCTTGTCCAAAACATGGCATTCTTAATAATACTCATGAAAATGTTACAGATTTTGTGTGCTCAAATTAACTAGGAATCTTTCCTTTAGAAACACATATGTGCCTTCACAGGCGTGCGCAGAGACTGACTGGCGGGTTTCGCTCCCAACTTCCCCCCCTCCACAGCATTATAGTGTTCTCTCACATCCCCTGTCCTGGATATAGACTGCTCACCTGGACGGCCCAGAGGAGCGGACCAGGTAAGCAGTCTATATCCAGGACAGGGGACGTGTGAGAACACTATAATGCCGTGGGGTGGGGGTGGGGGGGGGGGGGGGAGTCCGGTGCGAAACCCGCAATTCAGTTTCTGCGCACGCCTGTGTGTGCCTTCTAATTTACAAAACACACTTTTTTGAAAAATTGGTTTGTTCACAGACTCTAAGCCATAATAATATGAGAAACACGAAGATCTTTCGACATTTTACATTAATGCATTTAAAGATTGTGTATGCCCCTTCCTTTTGAGAAACACACACAAGGCAGTAAATGTGGTTTGTTACACACTCATTAATTGCTAAAGCCAGTCAGTGTTTTTTTTAAATTATTAGTAAACTATATTTTAATTTTTAAATCTTCAAGAACCATGCAAATGTCTTAAGGTGGCCTATGTTTCTAAATGGTGATGTTGCCCATGGCAAACATTTGTATTAAACATTACATTTTGTATTTTTATTGTGGTTTTTTATTTTAAAGATCAAAATGGTTGCTATGGCCAACATCACAAAAGAAAATGGTTGTAGAAAATTTTTAAACAAAACACATGTGCTTGTTGTTTGACATTATGGGCAGGAATAAGAAATTACACAAATATAATTGTATTGACACTACACAAACAGTGGTGCAGCTGAAATAACCATGAGAAGACCTAAGGATTTGAAAAGACAATCATATGTGCAAGGTGATAAAGGCACAAGACAAACAGACGTTTTACATTTCTAAAGTTTAATATTACACTTTTTCTGCATATAACACCTTGCACATATCAGTGGTTTTTCAAATCATTATGCCTTATCCAGGTTCATTCATAGACCACACTGTGTTAAACTTTTATGACATTTTTTTTTTTTTTACTCACCAGACAGCTGAGGTGATTGTGGCTCATCACTTTGTGGATTTGCCAAAATTGCCTGTGGTGGCTGGGGCAACACTGCGGAGATGCGCCGCCGGGGTGGTGATGATGGAGCCGCAGACTCAGACTCAACACGACGTGTCTTGCTTGGCCTCCTAGGCAAACTAACAGAGCCCTGTGATGGGCGCCTTAGAGGAGGGCGGCTTGCAGAAGAAGAACCTATGAGAAAAGAGAAACATTAATATTTGGGACTTCTATGTGTTTGATGAATATGTGATTACAGAGAATTCTTACCTGCATTACCACCATCTGCATCACTTGGCAGTGTTGGCTGTGGCCTGTCTGTGGTGCTTCTCTGGCGTACTGTTGAAAAATTTGAAAAGACCTTATGACCATACTTTGAATACTCATTGTTATCAGAAATTCCTTATTGTGATGTAAACATCTGGAACATAATGATAAGTAAACTATTTTATGTTTAAGCTATTCTGGATTACTTAATTGGGTGTGTATTCTTAAAATAAGATGGTATTGCACTAAATAATCCATATCCAAAGCTAAATTCAGCACAATATTTGGCATTTAATTTGTCACAAAAAATTGCCACAAACAAAATAAAAACAAGAACAACACACAATAAACATCAATTACAAAAAAAGAACAATATTTAATAAATGTTATAAAAAAACCCAGTTATGGACAAGCAGGATCTCTGATTATGTATTAGAACTACACATACCAGCATGCACTGCAACAGATGTACCATTCACTAATAACAAAACTCAGGCAATGCATGATGGGACTTGTAGTTTGGAAACACCTTTAGAGCTACAGGTTGCACAGGCCTGCACGACATCACCAACACAATGTAACAATTTAAAAAATGACAATCACAATTAGCAGCATTAATAAAAAAAACAAAAAAAAACACTGAAATATTTTAAACAAACTCACCATCCTGCCTTGGCCGGTCCGAATCCCGGACATAAGTCGCACCAACCACTTCGGAAGGAATAAGGGACAGCACAGGCTCCTCCCAATCCCGATAAGTAGCACGGAAGGGGTGTCCACCCCCGGTTTGGCGGGCTGTGATTTGGCCTCCTTGGCCATCTTGGCCTTGACACGGCGCTTGATGTCATAAAAGCGCTTGCGACACGTGTCCTCAGTCCGCCTCACCACACCCTCACTATTCACTGCCGCAATCACTTTACCCCACAGGACAGACTTCCTACGTGAGGACACCTTGGCAGCATCCTGGCCAAACAATTGCCGATGATGCCTCATCAGCTCCCGCACCAAAGCCATGTTTTCAGCATAGCTGAATTTGACATTGCGCCCAGTCTTGGTAGTGGTGCGTGGCTGCGGAGCCACAACACCATCACTATCACTTGAGAACGCAGCAACAGGCACCCCCTCCTCCTCCTCACTAACCTCCTCCCTCTCACTAACCCCCTCCACCTCACTCACCTCCTCCCTATCACTCACCTCCTCCACCTCACTCACCTCCTCCCTCTCACTAACCTCCTCCACCACACTGACCTCTGACTGAGACATAATCCCCACAAACTACAAAAAACACAGAGAAATAAAAACAGAAAACACACTCCTCCACTACCACTACACACTACACACCCAACACACACACACACACACACACACACACACACACACACACACACACACTTACTCACAAAGACAATAGACTGGGAAAAAAAACAAGGACAAAAAAAGTAGACAAACTTTGAAAAAACTACACAACAAGTATGACAATACTACTTACACACACAGTACAGCACTCAACAATCGCAAAAATCCGCTCCAAATCCACCAAAAACTCCACCAAACTCACCAACTCCTAATACACCTTCCTCTCTCCTCTCCACTAGCTAAACCCACGAGGTGCGGACGGTTTGGGGCGTTTTTATAGTAATGTGCACAGACACTCCTCCATCACGAATCAACCCAATCACGGACGAGTGACAAAAACGAAACTTAGAAAAAAAACGCGGCCGTGAACGGACAAACACTGCCGTAACCGACATGTGACGCAGTCGTAAAAAAAAACTAAGAACACGGCCGACAAACCACAAAATCGGCCGCATTATAACGAAAAAAACACGAATGACATCGACATCGGAAAACACTAAAAATACAAATACGACAGCTTAGTAAATGAGGCGTAACAAATTCAAAAAGTTGCACAAATACACTGTCGATGTCATTCGTGATGAATCTCACTCAAAATCGGTACTAATACGAATGTTAGTAAATATACCCCACTGTGTCTATGTCTTTCCTCATGTTCCTGGCTATTCCCTGAGTTACCTGTTCCAGTGGAACCTCACCATCTACCACCACAATGGTCATCTCATGGTGCACCTTCAACCTTTTACATCCTTAACCACATTGTACACAAACTACTGGTCCCCACTTGATGGCAAGATATAATTCTCTTACGTCCTAGAGGATGCTGGGGACTCCGTAAGGACCATGGGGTATAGACGAGCTCCGCAGGAGACATGGGCACTATAAAGAACTTTTAGTATGGGTGTGCACTGGCTCCTCCCTCTATGCAACTCCTCCAGACCTCAGTTAGATTTTGTGCCCAGAGGAGGTAGGGTGCATTACAGGGGAGCTCTCCAGAGTTTCTCTGAAAAATAATTTTGTTAGGTTTTTTATTTTCAGGGAGCACTGCTGGCAACAGGCTCCCTGCATCGTGGGACTGAGGAGAGAGAAGCAGACCTACTTAAATGATAGGCTCTGCTTCTTAGGCTACTGGACACCATTAGCTCCAGAGGGAGTCGGAACGCAGGTCTCACCCCGCCGTTCGTCCCAGAGCCGCGCCGCCGTCCTCCTCGCAGAGCCGGAAGGTAGAAGCCGGGTGAGTATAAGAAGAAAAGAAGACTTCAAGGCGGCAGAAGACTTCAGATCTTCACTAAGGTAAGCGCGCAGCGGTAACGCTGCGCGCCATTGCTCCCACACACTACACACACGGAACAGGCACTGATGGGTGCAGGGCGCAGGGGGGGCGCCCTGGGCAGCAATAAACCTCTAGACTGGCATATAAGGGTACATTAGGCTGCGGAGGCAGTAAATGCAGAGATCATCCGCTATTTTTTGTATATTGAAGCGGGACCGAAGCCCGCCGCTGGAGGGGGCGGAGCTTGATCCCTCAGCACTAACATCACCATTTTCTCCACAGAACGCTGCAGAGAATCTGGCTCCCCGGACTCTCCCCTGCTGAACTCGGTGACAGAGGGCTGAAAAGAGGGGGGGGGGGGGGCATGTTTAAGGCGCAGTGAGTGTATAACATTGATTATATATATATATAAAAAGCGCTATCTGGGTTTTATTCCAGTGTCAGTTGGCGCTGGGTGTGTGCTGGCATACTCTCTCTCTGTCTCTCCAAAGGGCCTTGTTGGGGAATTGTCCCCTTATAGATATATATCTGTGTGTGGGGGGGTGTCGGTACGTGCATGTCGGCATGTCTGAAGCGGAAGGCTCGTCCAAGGAGGAGGTGGAGCAGATGTGTGGTGTGTCTCCGTCGGCAACGCCGACTCATGATTGGATGGACATGTGGCATATGTTAAATGCAAGTGTGGCCTCATTACATTAGAGACTGGACAAAGCAGAGTCCAGGGAGAAAGAAGGGAGTCAATCCACGGATTGGACTGGGTCACAGGGCCCTTCTGGGTCTCAAAAATGTCCCCTATCCCAAATAGTAGACACTGGTACCGACACGGATTCTGACTCCAGTGTCGACTACGATGATGCTAAATTACAACCAAGGGTGGCAAAAAGTATTCAGTGTATGATTATTGCAATAAAAGATGTTTTGCATATCACTGATGACCCCTCTGTCCCTGACACAAGGGTGCGCATGTATAAGGAAAAGAAACCTGAGGTAACCTTTCCCCCCTCTCATGAGCTTAACGAGTTATTTGAAAAAGCTTGGGAAACTCCAGATAAAAAGCTGCAGATTCCTAAAAGGGTTCTTATGGCGTATCCTTTCCCTGCACAGGACAGGGTACGTTGGGAATCCTCTCCCAGGGTGGACAAGGCTTTAACACACCTGTCCAAGAAGGTGGCGCTACCGTCTCCGGACACGGTAGCCCTCAAGGATCCTGCTGATCGCAGACAGGAGACTACTTTAAAGTCTATTTATACGCATATAGGTGCTTTGCTCAGACCGGCAATAGCATCGGCATGGGTATGTAGCGCAGTTGCAGCGTGGACAGATACCTTGTCAGCTGACCATGATACCCTAGACAGGGATACCATTTTATTAACCTTAGCCCACATAAAAGACGCAGTCTTATATATGAGGGACGCTCAAAGAGACGTTGGGCTGCTGGGTTCCAGAGCCAATGCCATGGCTATTTCTGCGAGACGAGGTCTATGGACCCACCAATGGACGGGTGATGCAGACTCAAAGAAGCATATGGAGGTTTTACCTTACAGGGGTGAAGTGTTGTTTGGGGAGGGGCTCGCGGACCTGGTTTCCACAGCTACCGCGGGTAAATCTACCTTTTTACCTTTTGTTCCCCAACAGCAAAAGAAAACTCCACAGTATCAGATGCAGTCCATTTGGTCGCATAAGTCCAGAAGAGGTCGGGGCTCCTCCTTCCTTGCCAGAGGTAAGGGTAGAGGAAAGAGAACACCTGCTTTGGCTAGTTCCCAGGAGCAGAAGTCCTCCCCGGCTTCTACAAAATTCACTGCATGTTGCTGGGGCTCCCCTAAGGGAGTCCGTACCAGTGGGGGCACGCCTTCGACTTTTCAGCCAGATCTGGGTTCTTTCAGACGCGGATCCTTGGGCGATGGAGATTGTTTCCCAAGGCTACAAGCTGGAATTCGAAGAGGTGCCTCCTCGCCGATTTATAAAGTCGGCCTTGCCAGCTTCACCCCCGGAGAGGGAAGTAGTGTTAGCTGCAATTCAAAAGCTGTGTCAACAGCAAGTGGTGGTCAAGGTTCCCCTGGTCCAACAGGGAAAAGGGTATTATTCAACCCTGTTTGTGGTCCCAATGCCGGATGGTTTGGTCAGACCCATTTTAAATCTAAAATCTCAAAACCTGTACTTGAAAAAGTTCAAATTCAAGATGGAATCGCTCCGAGCTGTAATATCCAGCCTGGAAGGGAGGGATTTTATGGTGTCACTAGACATAAAGGATGCATACCTTCATGTCCCCATATACCCCCTCATCAGGAGTACCTGAGATTTGCTGTACAGGACTGTCATTACCAGTTTCAGACGTTGCCATTTGGGCTTTCCACGGCCCCGAGGATTTTCACCAAGGTGATGGCGGAGATGATGGTGCTCCTGCGCAGGCAGGGAGTCACAATTATCCCATACTTGGACGATCTCCTGATAAAGGCGAGATTGAGAGATCAATTGCTGAAGAGCGTGTCGCTCTCCCTGAAAGTGCTGCAACAGCACGGTTGGATTCTCAATCTGCCAAAGTCACAATTGGTTCCAACGACTCGGCTATCATTCCTAGGCATGATTCTGGACATGGAACAAAATAGGGTTTTTATCCCATTGGAAAAAGCCCAGGATCTCCAGAACATGGTCAGAGACCTGCTAAAACCAAAAAGAGTGTCTGTTCATCAATGCACTCGAGTTCTGGGAAAAATGGTGGCAGCCTACGAGGCCATCCCCATCGGCAGGTTTCATGCGAGGACTTTTCAGTGGGACCTTCTGGACAAGTGGTCCGGATCCCATCTACAAATACTTCAGAAAATAACCCTGTCCCCCAGGGCCAGGGTGTCTCTCCTGTGGTGGCTGCAGAGTGCTCACCTTCTAGAGGGTCGCAGGTTCGGCATTCAAGACTGGGTTCTGGTGACCAAGGGCGCGAGCCTCCGAGGATGTGGAGCAGTCACACATGGAAGAAATTTTCAGGGACTATGGTCAAGACAGGAGGCTTGTCTACACATCAACATACTGGAGTTATGGGCCATATACAACGGCCTACGACAAGCGGAGAATCTTCTTCACGACCTACCGGTTCTGATTCAATCAGACGTCACAGCTGTGGCTCATGTAAACCGCCAAGGCGGGACAAGGAGCAGAGTGGCGATGGCGGAAGCCACCAGGATTCTTCGCTGGGCGGAAAATCACGTAAGCGCTCTGTCAGCTGTCTTCATTCTGGGAGTGGACAACTGGGAAGCAGACTTCCTCAGCAGACACGACCTCCATCCAGGAGAGTGGGGACTTCATCAAGAAGTTTTTGCAGAGATAACAAGTCTTTGGGGAATTCCTGAAATAGACATGATGGCATCACGCCTCAACAAGAAGGAGGTATTGTGCCAGGTCACGGGACCCTCAGGCAATAGTAGTAGACGCCCTAGTGACACCATGGGTGTTTCAGTTGGTCTATGTTTTTCCTCCTCTTCCTCTCATCTCAAAAATATTGAGAATCATAAGACAAAGAAGAGTGCAGACAATACTCATTGTTCCAGATTGGCCTCGAAGCACCTGGTACTCAGATCTTCAGGAAATGCTCACAGAAGATCCGGGGCCTCTTCCTCTCAGGGAGGACTTGTTACAGCAGGGGCCCTGTGTGTTCCAAGACTTACCGCGGTTACGTTTGACGGCATGGCGGTTGAACACCGAATCCTAGCTGGGAAAGGTATTCCGGAGGAAGTCTTCCCTACTCTGATAAAGGCTAGGAGGAAGGTGACGGCAAAGCATTATCACCGTATCTGAAGGAAGTATGTATCTTGGTGTGAAGCCAAGAATGCTCCTACGGAAGATTTCCATCTGGGCCGGTTTCTCCACTTTCTACAGACAGGAGTGGATATGGGCCTGAAGTTAGGCTCCATTAAGGTACAGATTTCGGCCCTATCTATATTCTTTCAGAAGGAATTGGCTTCTCTCCCAGAAGTTCAGACGTTTGTGAAGGGAGTGCTGCACATCCAGCCCCCCTTTGTGCCCCCAGTGGCACCGTGGGACCTTCACGTGGTGTTAAGTTTCCTGAAATCTCACTGGTTTGAGCCTCTTCAAACAGTTGAATTAAAATTTCTCACGTGGAATGTGGTCATGTTATTGGCCTTGGCATCTGCAAGGCAGGTGTCCGAATTGGCGGCCTTGTCCCACAAGAGCCCCTATTTGATTTTCCATGTGGATAGAGCGGAGTTGAGGACTCGTCCTCAATTTTTGCCTAAGGTGGTTTCTTCATATCACATGAACCAACCTATTGTGGTGCCTGTGGCTACGGGGGACTGGGTGGACTCCAAGTCCCTGGATGTAGTCAGGCCCGTAAAGATTTATGTAGCAAGGATGGCTAGGGTTAGGAAAACAGAGGCTTTGTTTGTCCTATATGCAGCCAACAAGGTTGGCGCTCCTGATTCTAAGCAGACTATTGCTCGCTGGATCTGTAACACGATTCAGCAGGCTCATTCTACGGCTGGTTTGCCGTTACCAAATTCAGTAAAGGCCCATTCCACTAGGAAGGTGGGCTCTTCTTGGGCGGCTGCCCGAGGCATCTCGGCATTACAGCTTTGCTGAGTTGCTTCTTGGTCGGGTTCAAACACTTTTGCAAAATTCTACAAGTTTGATACCCTGGCTGATGCGGACCTTGCGTTTGCTCAGTCGGTGCTGCAGAGTCATCCGCACTCTCCCGCCTGGTTGGGAGCTTTGGTATAAACCCCATGGTCTTTACGGAGTCCCCAGCATCCTCTAGGACGTAAGAGAAAATAAGATTTTAAACCTACCGGTAAATCTATTTCTCCTAGTCCGTAGAGGATGCTGGGCGCCCGTCCCAGTGCGGACTACATCTGCAAGACTAGTATATAGTTGTTGCTTTCATAAGGGTTATGTTACAGTTAGAATCGGTGTCTTTGACTGATACTGTTTTTTGTTCATACTGTTAACTGGTTGCGTATAGTCCAGGTTGTATGGTATGATTGGTGTGGGCTGGTATGAATCTTGCCCTTAGATTAACAAAATCCTTTCCTCATGTTGTCCATCTCCTCTGGGCACAGTTCTCTAACTGAGGTCTGGAGGAGGGGCATAGAGGGAGGAGCCAGTGCACACCCATACTAAAAGCTCTTTATAGTGCCTATGTCTCCTGCGGAGCCCGTCTATACCCCATGGTACTTACGGAGTCCCCAGCATCCTCTACGGACTAGGAGAAAAAGATTTCCCGGTAGGTTTAAAATCTTATTTATTCCCACAATCAGGGCAACGAACACAATTTACTGTAATATCCCAAAGAAAAGCTTTGCAATGCCACCTCCTAACCATCCAAGTGGATCCCAACCTTCACTAGCCCCCAACCACCTAATTTCCTGCTGTAACTCTCCTACTCAGATGAGCACCTATTTCAGCTCTGTGATCTTCAATATAAGTAACCCATTCCTGTCCTACTACTGCACAAGTGCCACCTTCCTCCTTCCACTGCCAACAACTGGTCCAGCGCCATCCTATTTTATAAAGCCACCTTCCTTACTTGCGCAATCTCTTACACGGGCCCTCATTCCGAGTTGATCGGTCGCATTGCGAATTTAGCAGAGTTACACACGCTAAGCCGCCGCCTACTGGGAGTGAATCTTAGCTTCTTAAAATTGCGACCGATGTATTCGCAATATTGCGATTACTAACTACTTAGCAGTTTCTGAGTAGCTCCAGACTTACTCTGCCTGTGCGATCATTTCAGTGCTTGTCGTTCCTGGTTGACGTCACAAACACACCCAGCGTTCGCCCAGGCACTCCCACCGTTTCCCCGGCCACTCCTGCGTTTTTTCCGGAAACGGTAGCGTTTTCAGCCACACGCCCCTGAAACGCCGTGTTTCCGCCTAGTAACACCCATTTCCTGTCAATCACATTACGATCGCCGGAGCGAAGAAAAAGCCGTGAGTAAAATTACTTTCTTCATAGTAAAGTTACTTGGCGCAGTCGCAGTGCGAACATTGCGCATGCGTACTAAGCGGATTTTCACTGCGATGCGATGAAAAATACCGAGCGAACAACTCGGAATGAGGGCCACTGTCTGGTTGATTGAAATCACCAATTCTCCTACCATCTGATCTAGTACTGTCAACATTTGGGCCACAGCCTTTTCTACCAGATAAATAGTGGACAGAGGAAACAGAGTTCCAGCAGTTTGCTCACCATCAGAAAGCCTAAAAGTTACATCTCCTTTTCTCACTTCTCTTTTACTGTGATGTTTCAAATTTGTCAGACCGCTTGGCACCAAGTCATGCTCTATGGGAATATTCCTTGGGTATTGTTCCAGATTATTAGTGGCTCTCACAAAGGGAACTACATAGGAGAGTACACATTGCCCCTTAGCACCTAAGGGGATCCATGAGTATGCCCATTTTCCACAAACCCAATATATGCCCTTAGGCAAAGGCATTCCAAAAATGTTGGTATGAGCCCTATGTCTATCATAAAGTACCCTGTATTGTTACCTTTGGCATCTCCACATACACTGTTATCAAGTGTACACCGCTTTCTCTGCAACTGGTATAGAGTGTTGTTGGGTGTTAGTACCCCGTTTGCATCTATAGAATGCCAACAGGTTTTGAGATTCTTAAGGGAGCACCTACCGGACATCTTCACTACAAATGTGATTCCAGTGCAATTAGTGTATCCTAGACTTTGGCTTTTTATCTGCAGTGTTTTCCCTATATATGTATACATATGGGTGGGGCTTTTCGTTAACATTTAACAAAATTCAGGTTTCCCTGTGGCTGCAGTTACTTGTAGAGCGGATGCAGACAGTAAACCTGCATCTGAAACATCCAAATATGGAAAGTCCACCACATTCTGTATATTAGGTGTATTGTTGGCACAATGTGACTACCATTCTTTAGCTTGTGACAGGACCATTCTCTGTCCATCATGTCTGATGTGCTTATGTAATGAGCCAAGAGGGGCATACCTGTATCTACACTGATAGATAAGTGTGTACAAACCCAACATTTGCTTTTGTTGAGAGGTTCTGCAATTCTGCTGTGCATTGCTATCATAGAGTTACCTGTAAACTCATCTCTATAGTTCTTCTTTTGTAAAGCTCTGCGTGACCGGGCCCTGAATAGTATACCATTGTTATATTTCCCATTATATGCTTCAATGGTCACATTAGTAACAGATTATACAATCAAATTTTGCTGTGGTGCGCTCCCTGGGTTACTTGGGCAATGTTCACTCTTCAGAAGGACGGTGTTAAACTCTGATGGGGATGTTCTTTATTCGGCAATGATTCCCCACTCCAATTCACATGATTTTACCAAAGAGATGAAAGAGAAAGCGATATATAGTGAAGTACGGTCGGAATGAGTTCTGTTTACATTAATTCAATGAACTCAAATATATCTCAAAATGTATCCAACAAATTGGAATCCCCCTAAATTAGCAGACCCACGTAACAGATTGTGTGGGGTGTCAGTCGTGCCCACCCAAATACGCCTGTGGTACTGCTTCCACTGCTTCCTAGCAGATCTCCTCCAGGATATTCCACCACTTCACCACTCCATTTTGAGTTGACACAGGCATAATTTTAAGGGACACAACTCAAAATGGAGTGGTGAAGTGGTGGAATATCCTAGAGGAGATCTGCTAGTGTCACGATCCGGGCATCTGGACGCCATTACTTACCCTTCAGATGCCTCCTAAGGCTGGCTCAGCGTTCCAGGACCGGATCCCATCTGTTATACTGATGTCCACATTCCTGCCTCCTCTCCTGTCACTCTGAGACGCTGTCATCGCGGCGCCATGTTACATCTGGATTGGCGTCTCCCGCGGCCTCCGCCGCCGTCCCTGAGTTTCTGCATGCAGGATGTCAGAGTGGCGATTACGACAGCCGCGGCCTCCGCTGTGTCCGCGTGGTTTGAATGTGCACTTATCAGTCTGGCATCTCCTGTCTCCTGTGGCCGGCGCCGCCATTACTGTTTTAATTCCCACATGGATTTCAAACCATATTCCCTCCAAGTATCTGCATGGGCGCAGCCATGTTGGATTCTGTCACCTGATCATTTCCGCCAATCTGTTGTTTGCATTTGTAATCTGCATAATTGCCTAGCCAATCCCTTCCTTGCTGCAGGTATAAGTATGTTGTGCCTGAGCAAGGAAGGCGTCAGTGCTTTGGTTGTCAAACCTAGTTCCAGTTTGTCTCTCTCCTGTGGTTGTTTTCCAGGTTCCAGTTCCTATCTCCAAACCTCCACTAAAGAGACCCGCACCAGCATTCCACCTGCGGTGTAGCCTGACTCTCCTATCCATTTGGATTCATCTGCTTCCAGCTACAGATCCACCTGCTTACAGCATCCAGCTTTCAGCAGAGGTCAGCTCTTCTTAAAGTGCCGGTACCCTTTTCTGCAGATTACCATTCACCATTGGTATTATTATTTCACCGCTCTCAAGCTCCACACATCATTCTATATTTCATCGCTCTCAAGCTACATTTTATTATTTAACTGGTTCCAGCCAGTATCCACTCCGTGCCAACATCAGTCTGGTTCCAGCCAGTATCCACAGCAGCCGTTTTATCCACAGCAGCCCAGCTTTTCCTGGAACACCAGCTGGTACGATCCTGGGCTATTTCCATTGCTACAGCCGGGCCTGGTAAGGACTTTCCACCTAGAAGATTATTAGAACTATCTCACACTACCAGAGCCCTGTAGCCCTTGCCACCCTGTAGTACCCAGGAACTGTATTTATCCTCTGCTGATTTTATGTTTTCTTTTTACTGCTGCTGTGTTACGGAGTATGTCATAAATAAACATCATTGACTTTTACCCTGGTTGTCGTGGTCACGCCTTCGGGCAGTTCTTCTACATGTTACTTACATGTCTAGGGGTCTGATACAACCTCCCAGGTTCCGTTACATCTCAGCCCCTACAACTGAGGCTGCCTCCCGTCAGCTCAGGCCCTCAGTTGTGACAGTAAGCTCTGACCATATGAATCCAGCCGGAGACCAGGATCAAGCGGCCAGGCCGATGCAAGAACTGGCAGCCCGACTTGAACATCAGGAGGCTGCACAGGGCCACATCATCCGCTGTCTCCAGGATCTCTCTACTCGGCTGGATGGGATTCAGACAACACTCCGTGGATCAGACGCGTCCGGTGCGTCAACCACAGTGACTCCAGCTATAACCCCACCCACCTTACCCATTTCTGCTCCACGTCTTCATCTTCCAACGCCAGCAAAATTTGACGGATCTCCAAGATTCTGCAGGGGATTTCTCAACCAGTGTGAGATTCAGTTTGAGCTACAACTTGGCAATTTTCCCAGTGACCGTACAAAAATTGCCTACATTATCTCTCTTCTCAGTGGCTCAGCCCTTGATTGGGCATCACCGTTATGGGAGAGGTCCGACACTGCATTTGTGTCCACATTCAGGCGTATCTTCGACGAGCCAGGCCGGGTAACTTCAGCCTCATCTGAGATTCTCCGTTTACGCCAGGGATCACGTACTGTAGGACAATATCTTATACAGTTCCAGATCCTGGCATCCGAACTGGCATGGAACGACGAGGCGCTGTATGCTGCATTCTGGCATGGCTTATCTGAGCGTATTAAAGATGAGTTAGCTACCAGAGACTTACCTTCTAAGTTAGATGAGCTAATCTCACTCTGCACGAAAGTTGATTTACGTTTCAGAGAAAGAGCAACTGAGCGTGGAAGATCATCTGCTCCAAAATCTTCTGCTCCTCCTCCTCGCCAACTGTCACCATCTAAAGATGAGCCCATGCAAATTGGCCGTTCCCGTTTAACTCCTGCTGAGCGCCGAAGACGTCTCTCTGAGTCTCTCTGTCTTTATTGTGCAGCTCCGTCTCACACCATTAATGTCTGTCCCAAACGTCCGGGAAACTCCAAATCCTAGCTCGCCAAGGAGAGGGCCGGCTAGGAGTAATGATCTCCTCTCCATCTCCTCATGATTGTAATCTCCCAGTCTCGCTTCAAGTTGCTCAACGTTACCGGAACGTCATTGCCCTCCTTGATTCCGGAGCAGCTGGGAACTTTATTACCGAAGCCTATGTTAAACGGTGGTCCCTACCCACCGAGAGACTTCCTTCATCTATTTCCTTAACTGCCGTGGATGGCAGCAAGATTTTTGATGCAGTTATTTCTCTAAGGACTCTACCAGTTCGTCTGAGAGTGGGAGTTCTTCATTCTGAATTTATTTCTTTTTTAGTGATTCCAAGAGCCACACATCCTGTGGTCCTGGGCCTTCCATGGCTCCGTCTTCACAATCCATCTATTGATTGGACGACTACGCAGATTCTGGCATGGGGTCCCTCCTGTGCTGAGACATGTTTGTTTAAAGTATTGCCTGTCTGTTCTTCCTCCCCTAGGTCGTCTGATGTTCCACCTCCTCCATATCAAGATTTCACGGATGTGTTCAGTAAAGCTTCTGCTGATATCCTTCCCCCTCATAGAGAATGGGACTGCCCGATTGATCTCGTTCCAGGGAAGGTTCCACCTCGAGGCCGAACTTATCCGTTGTCTCTGCCTGAGACGCATTCTATGGAGGAATACATTAAAGAGAACCTAGCAAAGGGGTTCATTCGACCTTCCTCTTCTCCAGCCGGCGCAGGCTTCTTTTTCGTAAAGAAAAAAGATGGTGGTCTGCGGCCGTGCATCGACTACAGAGGTTTGAACGACATTACCATCAAGAACCGTTATCCTTTACCCCTGATTACTGAGCTCTTTGATAGAGTTAGTGGAGCTACCATCTTCACAAAGCTGGACTTGAGAGGTGCATACAATCTCATCCGGATCCATGAGGGTGACGAGTGGAAGACCGCCTTTAACACCCATGACGGACATTATGAGTACCTCGTCATGCCCTTCGGATTGAGCAATGCTCCAGCTGTCTTCCAGCATTTCGTCAATGAGATCTTCAGAGACATCTTATATCGCCATGTCGTGGTCTATCTAGATGATATCCTCATCTTTGCTAATAATTTAGAGGAACATCGTTTTTGGGTAAAAGAGGTTCTGTCCCGTCTCCGTGTCAATCATCTCTATTGCACATTAGAGAAATGTGTCTTTGAAGTCAAATCCATTCCGTTTCTAGGTTACATTGTGTCTGGTTCCGGGCTAGAGATGGATCCTGAGAAACTACAAGCAATCCAGAATTGGCCGATACCCTTAACCCTCAAAGGGGTCCAGAGGTTCTTAGGGTTCGCCAATTATTACAGAAAGTTTATACGAGACTTTTCCACCATTGTGGCGCCTATTACTGCATTAACTAAGAAGGGTGCTAACCCGTCCAAGTGGTCTGAAGAAGCTACGCAAGCTTTTCATCTCTTAAAACAACGGTTCATCTCTGCACCAGTTCTGAAACAGCCCGACATCGATTCTCCTTTCATCTTAGAGGTGGATGCCTCCTCCATTGGAGTAGGAGCGGTGTTATCTCAGAGGGCTAAAGATGGCCATTTACATCCTTGCAGTTTCTTTTCCCGGAAGTTCTCTCCAGCTGAGCGCAACTATGCCATTGGCGACCAGGAGTTGCTAGCCATCAAGCTCGCTCTAGAGGAGTGGAGATATCTGTTGGAGGGAGCTTCTCATTCAATCACCATACTTACAGACCACAAGAACCTTTTATATCTGAAAGGCGCACAATGTCTCAACCCTCGTCAGGCCAGATGGGCACTTTTCTTTTCCAGGTTCGACTTTAAACTCCATTTCTGTCCGGGCTCTCAGAATCGCAAGGCCGATGCCCTTTCCCGCTCATGGGAGCAAGAAAATGAGTCAGAGTCTTCAGACAAGCATCTTATTATCAATCCGTTGGCATTCTCCACGGTAGGGATGGACTCTACGCCCCCACCAGGGAAAAGTTTTGTGAAGCCGGTGCTAAGGAAGAAGCTCATGCATTGGGCCCATGCTTCCCGTTTTGCCGGACATACAGGTATCCAAAAAACCCTGGAGTTTATCTCTAGGTCCTATTGGTGGCCAACTCTGAAAAAGGACGTCATGGAGTTTATTGCATCTTGCCCAAAGTGTGCCCAACATAAAGTATCCCGCCAGTCGCCTGCAGGGCAACTGGTTCCACTATCCGTTCCCCGTCGACCATGGACCCATTTGTCGATGGATTTCATTACAGACTTACCCATGTGCAACAAGTTCAATACCATCTGGGTGGTAGTTGACCGGTTCACCAAGATGGCACACTTCATTCCTCTCACCGGTCTTCCGTCAGCTTCCAAGTTGGCTCAAGTATTCATACAAGAGATCTTCCGACTCCACGGTCTTCCTGAAGAAATTATCTCAGATCGAGGAGTCCAATTCACAGCCAAATTCTGGTGAAGTTTATGTCAAGTCCTCCAAGTCAAGCTAAAGTTTTCCACGGCTTACCATCCTCAGACCAATGGTCAAACTGAGAGGGTGAATCAGGACTTGGAGGCCTTCCTCCGCATCTATGTATCTTCCTCTCAAGATGACTGGGTTCAATTACTTCCATGGGCCGAGTTCTGTCATAACAACCAATATCATTCCTCATCTTCTTCTACACCATTCTTCACTAACTATGGATTCCACCCTAAAGTTCCTGAATTCCAACCGCTTCCAGCAACTTCTGTTCCAGCAGTAGATATCACCTTGCATCAGTTTGCAAACATCTGGAAGAGTGTACGAGCAGCTCTGCTCAAGGCATCGTTCAGGTACAAGAAGTTTGCGGATAAGAAGCGTAGAGCGGTTCCTGCTCTCAAGGTGGGTGATCGGGTTTGGTTATCCACGAAGAATTTGAGGTTAAGAGTTCCCAGTATGAAGTTTGCACCTCGCTACATCGGTCCTTTTAAAATTTAACAAGTCATCAATCCTGTTGCTTACAGACTCCAGTTGCCTCCCTTCTTAAAAATACCCAGGACATTCCATGTTTCCCTGTTGAAACCGCTGGTCCTGAATCGGTTTCATTCTACACTCCCTTCAGCTCCGAAAGTCCAAACTCAACGAGGAGTTGAGTATGAAGTGGCCAAGATTCTGGACTCACGTCACCGTTATGGCCAATTACAGTATCTTATTGACTGGAAGGGTTATGGCCCTGAGGAATGCTCATGGACCAATGCTTCTGATGTTCATGCTCCTGCCTTGGTCCAGAAATTCCATTCCAAGTTTCCTCAAAAGCCAAAGAAGTGTCCTGGGGCCACTCCTAAAGGGGGGGGGTGCTGTCACGATCCGGGCATCTGGACGCCATTACTTACCTTTCAGATGCCTCCTAAGGCTGGCTCAGCGTTCCAGGACCGGATCCCATCTGTTATACTGATGTGCACATTCCTGCCTCCTCTCCTGTCACTCTGAGACGCTGTCATCGCGGAGCCATGTTACATCTGGATTGGCGTCTCCCGCGGCCTCCGCCGCCGTCCCTGAGTTTCTGCATGCAGGATGTCAGAGTGGCGATTACGTCAGCCGCGGCCTCCGCTGTGTCCACGTGGTTTGAATGTGCACTTATCAGTCTGGCGTCTCCTGTCTCCTGTGGCCGGCGCCGCCATTACTGTTTTAATTCCCCCATGGATTACAAACCATATTCCCTCCAAGTGTCTGCATGGGCACAGCCATGTTGGATTCTGTCACCTGATCATTTCCACCAATCTGTTGTTTGCATTTGTAATCTGCATAATTGCCTAGCCAATCCCTTCCTTGCTGCAGGTATAAGTATGTTGTGCCTGAGCAAGGAAGGCGTCAGTGCTTTGGTTGTCAAACCTAGTTCCAGTTTGTCTCTCTCCTGTGGTTGTTTTCCAGGTTCCAGTTCCTATCTCCAAACCTCCACTAAAGAGACCCGCACCAGCATTCCACCTGCGGTGTAGTCTGACTCTCCTATCCATTTGGATTCATCTGCTTCCAGCTACAGATCCACCTGCTTACAGCATCCAGCTTTCAGCAGAGGTCAGCTCTTCTTAAAGTGCCGGTACCCTTTTCTGCAGATTACCATTCACCATTGGTATTATTATTTCACCGCTCTCAAGCTCCACACATCATTCTATATTTCATCGCTCTCAAGCTACATTTTATTATTTAACTGGTTCCAGCCAGTATCCACTCCGTGCCAACATCAGTCTGGTTCCAGCCAGTATCCACAGCAGCCGTTTTATCCACAGCAGCCCAGCTTTTCCTGGAACACCAGCTGGTACGATCCTGGGCTATTTCCATTGCTACAGCCGGGCCTGGTAAGGACTTTCCACCTAGAAGATTATTAGAACTATCTCACACTACCAGAGCCCTGTAGCCCTTGCCACCCTGTAGTACCCAGGAACTGTATTTATCCTCTGCTGATTTTATGTTTTCTTTTTACTGCTGCTGTGTTACGGAGTATGTCATAAATAAACATCATTGACTTTTACCCTGGTTGTCGTGGTCACGCCTTCGGGCAGTTCTTCTACATGTTACTTACATGTCTAGGGGTCTGATACAACCTCCCAGGTTCCGTTACATCTCAGCCCCTACAACTGAGGCTGCCTCCCGTCAGCTCAGGCCCTCAGTTGTGACAGTAAGCTCTGACCATATGAATCCAGCCGGAGACCAGGATCAAGCGGCCAGGCCGATGCAAGAACTGGCAGCCCGACTTGAACATCAGGAGGCTGCACAGGGCCACATCATCCGCTGTCTCCAGGATCTCTCTACTCGGCTGGATGGGATTCAGACAACACTCCGTGGATCAGACGCGTCCGGTGCGTCAACCACAGTGACTCCAGCTATAATCCCACCCACCTTACCCATTTCTGCTCCACGTCTTCATCTTCCAACGCCAGCAAAATTTGACGGATCTCCAAGATTCTGCAGGGGATTTGTCAACCAGTGTGAGATTCAGTTTGAGCTACAACCTGGCAATTTTCCCAGTGACCGTACAAAAATTGCCTACATTATCTCTCTTCTCAGTGGCTCAGCCCTTGATTGGGCATCACCGTTATGGGAGAGGTCCGACACTGCATTTGTGTCCACATTCAGGCGTATCTTCGACGAGCCAGGCCGGGTAACTTCAGCCTCATCTGAGATTCTCCGTTTACGCCAGGGATCACGTACTGTAGGACAATATCTTATACAGTTCCAGATCCTGGCATCCGAACTGGCATGGAACGACGAGGCGCTGTATGCTGCATTCTGGCATGGCTTATCTGAGCGTATTAAAGATGAGTTAGCTACCAGAGACTTACCTTCTAAGTTAGATGAGCTAATCTCATTCTGCACGAAAGTTGATTTACGTTTCAGAGAAAGAGCAACTGAGCGTGGAAGATCATCTGCTCCAAAATCTTCTGCTCCTCCTCCTCGCCAACTGTCACCATCTAAAGATGAGCCCATGCAAATTGGCCGTTCCCGTTTAACTCCTGCTGAGCGCCGAAGACGTCTCTCTGAGTCTCTCTGTCTTTATTGTGCAGCTCCGTCTCACACCATTAATGTCTGTCCCAAACGTCCGGGAAACTCCAAATCCTAGCTCGCCAAGGAGAGGGCCGGCTAGGAGTAATGATCTCCTCTCCATCTCCTCATGATTGTAATCTCCCAGTCTCGCTTCAAGTTGCTCAACGTTACCGGAACGTCATTGCCCTCCTTGATTCCGGAGCAGCTGGGAACTTTATTACCGAAGCCTATGTTAAACGGTGGTCCCTACCCACCGAGAGACTTCCTTCATCTATTTCCTTAACTGCCGTGGATGGCAGCAAGATTTTTGATGCAGTTATTTCTCTAAGGACTCTACCAGTTCGTCTGAGAGTGGGAGTTCTTCATTCTGAATTTATTTCTTTTTTAGTGATTCCAAGAGCCACACATCCTGTGGTCCTGGGCCTTCCATGGCTCCGTCTTCACAATCCATCTATTGATTGGACGACTACGCAGATTCTGGCATGGGGTCCCTCCTGTGCTGAGACATGTTTGTTTAAAGTATTGCCTGTCTGTTCTTCCTCCCCTAGGTCGTCTGATGTTCCACCTCCTCCATATCAAGATTTCACGGATGTGTTCAGTAAAGCTTCTGCTGATATCCTTCCCCCTCATAGAGAATGGGACTGCCCGATTGATCTCGTTCCAGGGAAGGTTCCACCTCGAGGCCGAACTTATCCGTTGTCTCTGCCTGAGACGCATTCTATGGAGGAATACATTAAAGAGAACCTAGCAAAGGGGTTCATTCGACCTTCCTCTTCTCCAGCCGGCGCAGGCTTCTTTTTCGTAAAGAAAAAAGATGGTGGTCTGCGGCCGTGCATCGACTACAGAGGTTTGAACGACATTACCATCAAGAACCGTTATCCTTTACCCCTGATTACTGAGCTCTTTGATAGAGTTAGTGGAGCTACCATCTTCACAAAGCTGGACTTGAGAGGTGCATACAATCTCATCCGGATCCATGAGGGTGACGAGTGGAAGACCGCCTTTAACACCCATGACGGACATTATGAGTACCTCGTCATGCCCTTCGGATTGAGCAATGCTCCAGCTGTCTTCCAGCATTTCGTCAATGAGATCTTCAGAGACATCTTATATCGCCATGTCGTGGTCTATCTAGATGATATCCTCATCTTTGCTAATAATTTAGAGGAACATCGTTTTTGGGTAAAAGAGGTTCTGTCCCGTCTCCGTGTCAATCATCTCTATTGCACATTAGAGAAATGTGTCTTTGAAGTCAAATCCATTCCGTTTCTAGGTTACATTGTGTCTGGTTCCGGGCTAGAGATGGATCCTGAGAAACTACAAGCAATCCAGAATTGGCCGATACCCTTAACCCTCAAAGGGGTCCAGAGGTTCTTAGGGTTCGCCAATTATTACAGAAAGTTTATACGAGACTTTTCCACCATTGTGGCGCCTATTACTGCATTAACTAAGAAGGGTGCTAACCCGTCCAAGTGGTCTGAAGAAGCTACGCAAGCTTTTCATCTCTTAAAACAACGGTTCATCTCTGCACCAGTTCTGAAACAGCCCGACATCGATTCTCCTTTCATCTTAGAGGTGGATGCCTCCTCCATTGGAGTAGGAGCGGTGTTATCTCAGAGGGCTAAAGATGGCCATTTACATCCTTGCAGTTTCTTTTCCCGGAAGTTCTCTCCAGCTGAGCGCAACTATGCCATTGGCGACCAGGAGTTGCTAGCCATCAAGCTCGCTCTAGAGGAGTGGAGATATCTGTTGGAGGGAGCTTCTCATTCAATCACCATACTTACAGACCACAAGAACCTTTTATATCTGAAAGGCGCACAATGTCTCAACCCTCGTCAGGCCAGATGGGCACTTTTCTTTTCCAGGTTCGACTTTAAACTCCATTTCTGTCCGGGCTCTCAGAATCGCAAGGCCGATGCCCTTTCCCGCTCATGGGAGCAAGAAAATGAGTCAGAGTCTTCAGACAAGCATCTTATTATCAATCCGTTGGCATTCTCCACGGTAGGGATGGACTCTATGCCCCCACCAGGGAAAAGTTTTGTGAAGCCGGTGCTAAGGAAGAAGCTCATGCATTGGGCCCATGCTTCCCGTTTTGCCGGACATACAGGTATCCAAAAAACCCTGGAGTTTATCTCTAGGTCCTATTGGTGGCCAACTCTGAAAAAGGACGTCATGGAGTTTATTGCATCTTGCCCAAAGTGTGCCCAACATAAAGTATCCCGCCAGTCGCCTGCAGGGCAACTGGTTCCACTATCCGTTCCCCGTCGACCATGGACCCATTTGTCGATGGATTTCATTACAGACTTACCCATGTGCAACAAGTTCAATACCATCTGGGTGGTAGTTGACCGGTTCACCAAGATGGCACACTTCATTCCTCTCACCGGTCTTCCGTCAGCTTCCAAGTTGGCTCAAGTATTCATACAAGAGATCTTCCGACTCCACGGTCTTCCTGAAGAAATTATCTCAGATCGAGGAGTCCAATTCACAGCCAAATTCTGGTGAAGTTTATGTCAAGTCCTCCAAGTCAAGCTAAAGTTTTCCACGGCTTACCATCCTCAGACCAATGGTCAAACTGAGAGGGTGAATCAGGACTTGGAGGCCTTCCTCCGCATCTATGTATCTTCCTCTCAAGATGACTGGGTTCAATTACTTCCATGGGCCGAGTTCTGTCATAACAACCAATATCATTCCTCATCTTCTTCTACACCATTCTTCACTAACTATGGATTCCACCCTAAAGTTCCTGAATTCCAACCGCTTCCAGCAACTTCTGTTCCAGCAGTAGATATCACCTTGCATCAGTTTGCAAACATCTGGAAGAGTGTACGAGCAGCTCTGCTCAAGGCATCGTTCAGGTACAAGAAGTTTGCGGATAAGAAGCGTAGAGCGGTTCCTGCTCTCAAGGTGGGTGATCGGGTTTGGTTATCCACGAAGAATTTGAGGTTAAGAGTTCCCAGTATGAAGTTTGCACCTCGCTACATCGGTCCTTTTAAAATTTAACAAGTCATCAATCCTGTTGCTTACAGACTCCAGTTGCCTCCCTTCTTAAAAATACCCAGGACATTCCATGTTTCCCTGTTGAAACCGCTGGTCCTGAATCGGTTTCATTCTACACTCCCTTCAGCTCCGAAAGTCCAAACTCAACGAGGAGTTGAGTATGAAGTGGCCAAGATTCTGGACTCACGTCACCGTTATGGCCAATTACAGTATCTTATTGACTGGAAGGGTTATGGCCCTGGGGAATGCTCATGGACCAATGCTTCTGATGTTCATGCTCCTGCCTTGGTCCAGAAATTCCATTCCAAGTTTCCTCAAAAGCCAAAGAAGTGTCCTGGGGCCACTCCTAAAGGGGGGGGTGCTGTCACGATCCGGGCATCTGGACGCCATTACTTACCTTTCAGATGCCTCCTAAGGCTGGCTCAGCGTTCCAGGACCGGATCCCATCTGTTATACTGATGTGCACATTCCTGCCTCCTCTCCTGTCACTCTGAGACGCTGTCATCGCGGCGCCATGTTACATCTGGATTGGCGTCTCCCGCGGCCTCCGCCGCCGTCCCTGAGTTTCTGCATGCAGGATGTCAGAGTGGCGATTACGTCAGCCGCGGCCTCCGCTGTGTCCACGTGGTTTGAATGTGCACTTATCAGTCTGGCGTCTCCTGTCTCCTGTGGCCGGCGCCGCCATTACTGTTTTAATTCCCCCATGGATTACAAACCATATTCCCTCCAAGTGTCTGCATGGGCACAGCCATGTTGGATTCTGTCACCTGATCATTTCCACCAATCTGTTGTTTGCATTTGTAATCTGCATAATTGCCTAGCCAATCCCTTCCTTGCTGCAGGTATAAGTATGTTGTGCCTGAGCAAGGAAGGCGTCAGTGCTTTGGTTGTCAAACCTAGTTCCAGTTTGTCTCTCTCCTGAGGTTGTTTTCCAGGTTCCAGTTCCTATCTCCAAACCTCCACTAAAGAGACCCGCACCAGCATTCCACCTGCGGTGTAGCCTGACTCTCCTATCCATTTGGATTCATCTGCTTCCAGCTACAGATCCACCTGCTTACAGCATCCAGCTTTCAGCAGAGGTTAGCTCTTCTTAAAGTGCCGGTACCCTTTTCTGCAGATTACCATTCACCATTGGTATTATTATTTCACCGCTCTCAAGCTCCACACATCATTCTATATTTCATCGCTCTCAAGCTACATTTTATTATTTAACTGGTTCCAGCCAGTATCCACTCCGTGCCAACATCAGTCTGGTTCCAGCCAGTATCCACAGCAGCCGTTTTATCCACAGCAGCCCAGCTTTTCCTGGAACACCAGCTGGTACGATCCTGGGCTATTTCCATTGCTACAGCCGGGCCTGGTAAGGACTTTCCACCTAGAAGATTATTAGAACTATCTCACACTACCAGAGCCCTGTAGCCCTTGCCACCCTGTAGTACCCAGGAACTGTATTTATCCTCTGCTGATTTTATGTTTTCTTTTTACTGCTGCTGTGTTACGGAGTATGTCATAAATAAACATCATTGACTTTTACCCTGGTTGTCGTGGTCACGCCTTCGGGCAGTTCTTCTACATGTTACTTACATGTCTAGGGGTCTGATACAACCTCCCAGGTTCCGTTACATCTCAGCCCCTACAACTGAGGCTGCCTCCCGTCAGCTCAGGCCCTCAGTTGTGACAGTAAGCTCTGACCATATGAATCCAGCCGGAGACCAGGATCAAGCGGCCAGGCCGATGCAAGAACTGGCAGCCCGACTTGAACATCAGGAGGCTGCACAGGGCCACATCATCCGCTGTCTCCAGGATCTCTCTACTCGGCTGGATGGGATTCAGACAACACTCCGTGGATCAGACGCGTCCGGTGCGTCAACCACAGTGACTCCAGCTATAACCTCACCCACCTTACCCATTTCTGCTCCACGTCTTCATCTTCCAACGCCAGCAAAATTTGACGGATCTCCAAGATTCTGCAGGGGATTTGTCAACCAGTGTGAGATTCAGTTTGAGCTACAACCTGGCAATTTTCCCAGTGACCGTACAAAAATTGCCTACATTATCTCTCTTCTCAGTGGCTCAGCCCTTGATTGGGCATCACCGTTATGGGAGAGGTCCGACACTGCATTTGTGTCCACATTCAGGCGTATCTTCGACGAGCCAGGCCGGGTAACTTCAGCCTCATCTGAGAGTCTCCGTTTACGCCAGGGATCACGTACTGTAGGACAATATCTTATACAGTTCCAGATCCTGGCATCCGAACTGGCATGGAACGACGAGGCGCTGTATGCTGCATTCTGGCATGGCTTATCTGAGCGTATTAAAGATGAGTTAGCTACCAGAGACTTACCTTCTAAGTTAGATGAGCTAATCTCACTCTGCACGAAAGTTGATTTACGTTTCAGAGAAAGAGCAACTGAGCGTGGAAGATCATCTGCTCCAAAATCTTCTGCTCCTCCTCCTCGCCAACTGTCACCATCTAAAGATGAGCCCATGCAAATTGGCCGTTCCCGTTTAACTCCTGCTGAGCGCCGAAGACGTCTCTCTGAGTCTCTCTGTCTTTATTGTGCAGCTCCGTCTCACACCATTAATGTCTGTCCCAAACGTCCGGGAAACTCCAAATCCTAGCTCGCCAAGGAGAGGGCCGGCTAGGAGTAATGATCTCCTCTCCATCTCCTCATGATTGTAATCTCCCAGTCTCGCTTCAAGTTGCTCAACGTTACCGGAACGTCATTGCCCTCCTTGATTCCGGAGCAGCTGGGAACTTTATTACCGAAGCCTATGTTAAACGGTGGTCCCTACCCACCGAGAGACTTCCTTCATCTATTTCCTTAACTGCCGTGGATGGCAGCAAGATTTTTGATGCAGTTATTTCTCTAAGGACTCTACCAGTTCGTCTGAGAGTGGGAGTTCTTCATTCTGAATTTATTTCTTTTTTAGTGATTCCAAGAGCCACACATCCTGTGGTCCTGGGCCTTCCATGGCTCCGTCTTCACAATCCATCTATTGATTGGACGACTACGCAGATTCTGGCATGGGGTCCCTCCTGTGCTGAGACATGTTTGTTTAAAGTATTGCCTGTCTGTTCTTCCTCCCCTAGGTCGTCTGATGTTCCACCTCCTCCATATCAAGATTTCACGGATGTGTTCAGTAAAGCTCTGCTGATATCCTTCCCCCTCATAGAGAATGGGACTGCCCGATTGATCTCGTTCCAGGGAAGGTTCCACCTCGAGGCCGAACTTATCCGTTGTCTCTGCCTGAGACGCATTCTATGGAGGAATACATTAAAGAGAACCTAGCAAAGGGGTTCATTCGACCTTCCTCTTCTCCAGCCGGCGCAGGCTTCTTTTTCGTAAAGAAAAAAGATGGTGGTCTGCGGCCGTGCATCGACTACAGAGGTTTGAACGACATTACCATCAAGAACCGTTATCCTTTACCCCTGATTACTGAGCTCTTTGATAGAGTTAGTGGAGCTACCATCTTCACAAAGCTGGACTTGAGAGGTGCATACAATCTCATCCGGATCCATGAGGGTGACGAGTGGAAGACCGCCTTTAACACCCATGACGGACATTATGAGTACCTCGTCATGCCCTTCGGATTGAGCAATGCTCCAGCTGTCTTCCAGCATTTTGTCAATGAGATCTTCAGAGACATCTTATATCGCCATGTCGTGGTATATCTAGATGATATCCTCATCTTTGCTAATAATTTAGAGGAACATCGTTTTTGGGTAAAAGAGGTTCTGTCCCGTCTCCGTGTCAATCATCTCTATTGCACATTAGAGAAATGTGTCTTTGAAGTCAAATCCATTCCGTTTCTAGGTTACATTGTGTCTGGTTCCGGGCTAGAGATGGATCCTGAGAAACTACAAGCAATCCAGAATTGGCCGATACCCTTAACCCTCAAAGGGGTCCAGAGGTTCTTAGGGTTCGCCAATTATTACAGAAAGTTTATACGAGACTTTTCCACCATTGTGGCGCCTATTACTGCATTAACTAAGAAGGGTGCTAACCCGTCCAAGTGGTCTGAAGAAGCTACGCAAGCTTTTCATCTCTTAAAACAACGCTTCATCTCTGCACCAGTTCTGAAACAGCCCGACATCGATTCTCCTTTCATCTTAGAGGTGGATGCCTCCTCCATTGGAGTAGGAGCGGTGTTATCTCAGAGGGCTAAAGATGGCCATTTACATCCTTGCAGTTTCTTTTCCCGGAAGTTCTCTCCAGCTGAGCGCAACTATGCCATTGGCGACCAGGAGTTGCTAGCCATCAAGCTCGCTCTAGAGGAGTGGAGATATCTGTTGGAGGGAGCTTCTCATTCAATCACCATACTTACAGACCACAAGAACCTTTTATATCTGAAAGGCGCACAATGTCTCAACCCTCGTCAGGCCAGATGGGCACTTTTCTTTTCCAGGTTCGACTTTAAACTCCATTTCTGTCCGGGCTCTCAGAATCGCAAGGCCGATGCCCTTTCCCGCTCATGGGAGCAAGAAAATGAGTCAGAGTCTTCAGACAAGCATCTTATTATCAATCCGTTGGCATTCTCCACGGTAGGGATGGACTCTATGCCCCCACCAGGGAAAAGTTTTGTGAAGCCGGTGCTAAGGAAGAAGCTCATGCATTGGGCCCATGCTTCCCGTTTTGCCGGACATACAGGTATCCAAAAAACCCTGGAGTTTATCTCTAGGTCCTATTGGTGGCCAACTCTGAAAAAGGACGTCATGGAGTTTATTGCATCTTGCCCAAAGTGTGCCCAACATAAAGTATCCCGCCAGTCGCCTGCAGGGCAACTGGTTCCACTATCCGTTCCCCGTCGACCATGGACCCATTTGTCGATGGATTTAATTACAGACTTACCCATGTTCAACAAGTTCAATACCATCTGGGTGGTAGTTGACCGGTTCACCAAGATGGCACACTTCATTCCTCTCACCGGTCTTCCGTCAGCTTCCAAGTTGGCTCAAGTATTCATACAAGAGATCTTCCGACTCCACGGTCTTCCTGAAGAAATTATCTCAGATCGAGAAGTCCAATTCACAGCCAAATTCTGGTGAAGTTTATGTCAAGTCCTCCAAGTCAAGCTAAAGTTTTCCACGGCTTACCATCCTCAGACCAATGGTCAAACTGAGAGGGTGAATCAGGACTTGGAGGCCTTCCTCCGCATCTATGTATCTTCCTCTCAAGATGACTGGGTTCAATTACTTCCATGGGCCGAGTTCTGTCATAACAACCAATATCATTCCTCATCTTCTTCTACACCATTCTTCACTAACTATGGATTCCACCCTAAAGTTCCTGAATTCCAACCGCTTCCAGCAACTTCTGTTCCAGCAGTAGATATCACCTTGCATCAGTTTGCAAACATCTGGAAGAGTGTACGAGCAGCTCTGCTCAAGGCATCGTTCAGGTACAAGAAGTTTGCGGATAAGAAGCGTAGAGCGGTTCCTGCTCTCAAGGTGGGTGATCGGGTTTGGTTATCCACGAAGAATTTGAGGTTAAGAGTTCCCAGTATGAAGTTTGCACCTCGCTACATCGGTCCTTTTAAAATTTAACAAGTCATCAATCCTGTTGCTTACAGACTCCAGTTGCCTCCCTTCTTAAAAATACCCAGGACATTCCATGTTTCCCTGTTGAAACCGCTGGTCCTGAATCGGTTTCATTCTACACTCCCTTCAGCTCCAAAAGTCCAAACTCAACGAGGAGTTGAGTATGAAGTGGCCAAGATTCTGGACTCACGTCACCGTTATGGCCAATTACAGTATCTTATTGACTGGAAGGGTTATGGCCCTGAGGAATGCTCATGGACCAATGCTTCTGATGTTCATGCTCCTGCCTTGGTCCAGAAATTCCATTCCAAGTTTCCTCAAAAGCCAAAGAAGTATCCTGGGGCCACTCCTAAAGGGGGGGGTGCTGTCACGATCCGGGCATCTGGACGCCATTACTTACCTTTCAGATGCCTCCTAAGGCTGGCTCAGCGTTCCAGGACCGGATCCCATCTGTTATACTGATGTGCACATTCCTGCCTCCTCTCCTGTCACTCTGAGACGCTGTCATCGCGGCGCCATGTTACATCTGGATTGGCGTCTCCCGCGGCCTCCGCCGCCGTCCCTGAGTTTCTGCATGCAGGATGTCAGAGTGGCGATTACGTCAGCCGCGGCCTCCGCTGTGTCCACGTGGTTTGAATGTGCACTTATCAGTCTGGCGTCTCCTGTCTCCTGTGGCCGGCGCCGCCATTACTGTTTTAATTCCCCCATGGATTACAAACCATATTCCCTCCAAGTGTCTGCATGGGCACAGCCATGTTGGATTCTGTCACCTGATCATTTCCACCAATCTGTTGTTTGCATTTGTAATCTGCATAATTGCCTAGCCAATCCCTTCCTTGCTGCAGGTATAAGTATGTTGTGCCTGAGCAAGGAAGGCGTCAGTGCTTTGGTTGTCAAACCTAGTTCCAGTTTGTCTCTCTCCTGTGGTTGTTTTCCAGGTTCCAGTTCCTATCTCCAAACCTCCACTAAAGAGACCCGCACCAGCATTCCACCTGCGGTGTAGCCTGACTCTCCTATCCATTTGGATTCATCTGCTTCCAGCTACAGATCCACCTGCTTACAGCATCCAGCTTTCAGCAGAGGTTAGCTCTTCTTAAAGTGCCGGTACCCTTTTCTGCAGATTACCATTCACCATTGGTATTATTATTTCACCGCTCTCAAGCTCCACACATCATTCTATATTTCATCGCTCTCAAGCTACATTTTATTATTTAACTGGTTCCAGCCAGTATCCACTCCGTGCCAACATCAGTCTGGTTCCAGCCAGTATCCACAGCAGCCGTTTTATCCACAGCAGCCCAGCTTTTCCTGGAACACCAGCTGGTACGATCCTGGGCTATTTCCATTGCTACAGCCAGGCCTGGTAAGGACTTTCCACCTAGAAGATTATTAGAACTATCTCACACTACCAGAGCCCTGTAGCCCTTGCCACCCTGTAGTACCCAGGAACTGTATTTATCCTCTGCTGATTTTATGTTTTCTTTTTACTGCTGCTGTGTTACGGAGTATGTCATAAATAAACATCATTGACTTTTACCCTGGTTGTCGTGGTCACGCCTTCGGGCAGTTCTTCTACATGTTACTTACATGTCTAGGGGTCTGATACAACCTCCCAGGTTCCGTTACATCTCAGCCCCTACAACTGAGGCTGCCTCCCGTCAGCTCAGGCCCTCAGTTGTGACAGTAAGCTCTGACCATATGAATCCAGCCGGAGACCAGGATCAAGCGGCCAGGCCGATGCAAGAACTGGCAGCCCGACTTGAACATCAGGAGGCTGCACAGGGCCACATCATCCGCTGTCTCCAGGATCTCTCTACTCGGCTGGATGGGATTCAGACAACACTCCGTGGATCAGACGCGTCCGGTGCGTCAACCACAGTGACTCCAGCTATAACCCCACCCACCTTACCCATTTCTGCTCCACGTCTTCATCTTCCAACGCCAGCAAAATTTGACGGATCTCCAAGATTCTGCAGGGGATTTGTCAACCAGTGTGAGATTCAGTTTGAGCTACAACCTGGCAATTTTCCCAGTGACCGTACAAAAATTGCCTACATTATCTCTCTTCTCAGTGGCTCAGCCCTTGATTGGGCATCACCGTTATGGGAGAGGTCCGACACTGCATTTGTGTCCACATTCAGGCGTATCTTCGACGAGCCAGGCCGGGTAACTTCAGCCTCATCTGAGAGTCTCCGTTTACGCCAGGGATCACGTACTGTAGGACAATATCTTATACAGTTCCAGATCCTGGCATCCGAACTGGCATGGAACGACGAGGCGCTGTATGCTGCATTCTGGCATGGCTTATCTGAGCGTATTAAAGATGAGTTAGCTACCAGAGACTTACCTTCTAAGTTAGATGAGCTAATCTCACTCTGCACGAAAGTTGATTTACGTTTCAGAGAAAGAGCAACTGAGCGTGGAAGATCATCTGCTCCAAAATCTTCTGCTCCTCCTCCTCGCCAACTGTCACCATCTAAAGATGAGCCCATGCAAATTGGCCGTTCCCGTTTAACTCCTGCTGAGCGCCGAAGACGTCTCTCTGAGTCTCTCTGTCTTTATTGTGCAGCTCCGTCTCACACCATTAATGTCTGTCCCAAACGTCCGGGAAACTCCAAATCCTAGCTCGCCAAGGAGAGGGCCGGCTAGGAGTAATGATCTCCTCTCCATCTCCTCATGATTGTAATCTCCCAGTCTCGCTTCAAGTTGCTCAACGTTACCGGAACGTCATTGCCCTCCTTGATTCCGGAGCAGCTGGGAACTTTATTACCGAAGCCTATGTTAAACGGTGGTCCCTACCCACCGAGAGACTTCCTTCATCTATTTCCTTAACTGCCGTGGATGGCAGCAAGATTTTTGATGCAGTTATTTCTCTAAGGACTCTACCAGTTCGTCTGAGAGTGGGAGTTCTTCATTCTGAATTTATTTCTTTTTTAGTGATTCCAAGAGCCACACATCCTGTGGTCCTGGGCCTTCCATGGCTCCGTCTTCACAATCCATCTATTGATTGGACGACTACGCAGATTCTGGCATGGGGTCCCTCCTGTGCTGAGACATGTTTGTTTAAAGTATTGCCTGTCTGTTCTTCCTCCCCTAGGTCGTCTGATGTTCCACCTCCTCCATATCAAGATTTCACGGATGTGTTCAGTAAAGCTTCTGCTGATATCCTTCCCCCTCATAGAGAATGGGACTGCCCGATTGATCTCGTTCCAGGGAAGGTTCCACCTCGAGGCCGAACTTATCCGTTGTCTCTGCCTGAGACGCATTCTATGGAGGAATACATTAAAGAGAACCTAGCAAAGGGGTTCATTCGACCTTCCTCTTCTCCAGCCGGCGCAGGCTTCTTTTTCGTAAAGAAAAAAGATGGTGGTCTGCGGCCGTGCATCGACTACAGAGGTTTGAACGACATTACCATCAAGAACCGTTATCCTTTACCCCTGATTACTGAGCTCTTTGATAGAGTTAGTGGAGCTACCATCTTCACAAAGCTGGACTTGAGAGGTGCATACAATCTCATCCGGATCCATGAGGGTGACGAGTGGAAGACCGCCTTTAACACCCATGACGGACATTATGAGTACCTCGTCATGCCCTTCGGATTGAGCAATGCTCCAGCTGTCTTCCAGCATTTCGTCAATGAGATCTTCAGAGACATCTTATATCGCCATGTCGTGGTATATCTAGATGATATCCTCATCTTTGCTAATAATTTAGAGGAACATCGTTTTTGGGTAAAAGAGGTTCTGTCCCGTCTCCGTGTCAATCATCTCTATTGCACATTAGAGAAATGTGTCTTTGAAGTCAAATCCATTCCGTTTCTAGGTTACATTGTGTCTGGTTCCGGGCTAGAGATGGATCCTGAGAAACTACAAGCAATCCAGAATTGGCCGATACCCTTAACCCTCAAAGGGGTCCAGAGGTTCTTAGGGTTCGCCAATTATTACAGAAAGTTTATACGAGACTTTTCCACCATTGTGGCGCCTATTACTGCATTAACTAAGAAGGGTGCTAACCCGTCCAAGTGGTCTGAAGAAGCTACGCAAGCTTTTCATCTCTTAAAACAACGGTTCATCTCTGCACCAGTTCTGAAACAGCCCGACATCGATTCTCCTTTCATCTTAGAGGTGGATGCCTCCTCCATTGGAGTAGGAGCGGTGTTATCTCAGAGGGCTAAAGATGGCCATTTACATCCTTGCAGTTTCTTTTCCCGGAAGTTCTCTCCAGCTGAGCGCAACTATGCCATTGGCGACCAGGAGTTGCTAGCCATCAAGCTCGCTCTAGAGGAGTGGAGATATCTGTTGGAGGGAGCTTCTCATTCAATCACCATACTTACAGACCACAAGAACCTTTTATATCTGAAAGGCGCACAATGTCTCAACCCTCGTCAGGCCAGATGGGCACTTTTCTTTTCCAGGTTCGACTTTAAACTCCATTTCTGTCCGGGCTCTCAGAATCGCAAGGCCGATGCCCTTTCCCGCTCATGGGAGCAAGAAAATGAGTCAGAGTCTTCAGACAAGCATCTTATTATCAATCCGTTGGCATTCTCCATGGTAGGGATGGACTCTATGCCCCCACCAGGGAAAAGTTTTGTGAAGCCGGTGCTAAGGAAGAAGCTCATGCATTGGGCCCATGCTTCCCGTTTTGCCGGACATACAGGTATCCAAAAAACCCTGGAGTTTATCTCTAGGTCCTATTGGTGGCCAACTCTGAAAAAGGACGTCATGGAGTTTATTGCATCTTGCCCAAAGTGTGCCCAACATAAAGTATCCCGCCAGTCGCCTGCAGGGCAACTGGTTCCACTATCCGTTCCCCGTCGACCATGGACCCATTTGTCGATGGATTTCATTACAGACTTACCCATGTGCAACAAGTTCAATACCATCTGGGTGGTAGTTGACCGGTTCACCAAGATGGCACACTTCATTCCTCTCACCGGTCTTCCGTCAGCTTCCAAGTTGGCTCAAGTATTCATACAAGAGATCTTCCGACTCCACGGTCTTCCTGAAGAAATTATCTCAGATCGAGGAGTCCAATTCACAGCCAAATTCTGGTGAAGTTTATGTCAAGTCCTCCAAGTCAAGCTAAAGTTTTCCACGGCTTACCATCCTCAGACCAATGGTCAAACTGAGAGGGTGAATCAGGACTTGGAGGCCTTCCTCCGCATCTATGTATCTTCCTCTCAAGATGACTGGGTTCAATTACTTCCATGGGCCGAGTTCTGTCATAACAACCAATATCATTCCTCATCTTCTTCTACACCATTCTTCACTAACTATGGATTCCACCCTAAAGTTCCTGAATTCCAACCGCTTCCAGCAACTTCTGTTCCAGCAGTAGATATCACCTTGCATCAGTTTGCAAACATCTGGAAGAGTGTACGAGCAGCTCTGCTCAAGGCATCGTTCAGGTACAAGAAGTTTGCGGATAAGAAGCGTAGAGCGGTTCCTGCTCTCAAGGTGGGTGATCGGGTTTGGTTATCCACGAAGAATTTGAGGTTAAGAGTTCCCAGTATGAAGTTTGCACCTCGCTACATCGGTCCTTTTAAAATTTAACAAGTCATCAATCCTGTTGCTTACAGACTCCAGTTGCCTCCCTTCTTAAAAATACCCAGGACATTCCATGTTTCCCTGTTGAAACCGCTGGTCCTGAATCGGTTTCATTCTACACTCCCTTCAGCTCCAAAAGTCCAAACTCAACGAGGAGTTGAGTATGAAGTGGCCAAGATTCTGGACTCACGTCACCGTTATGGCCAATTACAGTATCTTATTGACTGGAAGGGTTATGGCCCTGAGGAATGCTCATGGACCAATGCTTCTGATGTTCATGCTCCTGCCTTGGTCCAGAAATTCCATTCCAAGTTTCCTCAAAAGCCAAAGAAGTGTCCTGGGGCCACTCCTAAAGGGGGGGGTGCTGTCACGATCCGGGCATCTGGACGCCATTACTTACCTTTCAGATGCCTCCTAAGGCTGGCTCAGCGTTCCAGGACCGGATCCCATCTGTTATACTGATGTGCACATTCCTGCCTCCTCTCCTGTCACTCTGAGACGCTGTCATCGCGGCGCCATGTTACATCTGGATTGGCGTCTCCCGCGGCCTCCGCCGCCGTCCCTGAGTTTCTGCATGCAGGATGTCAGAGTGGCGATTACGTCAGCCGCGGCCTCCGCTGTGTCCACGTGGTTTGAATGTGCACTTATCAGTCTGGCGTCTCCTGTCTCCTGTGGCCGGCGCCGCCATTACTGTTTTAATTCCCCCATGGATTACAAACCATATTCCCTCCAAGTGTCTGCATGGGCACAGCCATGTTGGATTCTGTCACCTGATCATTTCCACCAATCTGTTGTTTGCATTTGTAATCTGCATAATTGCCTAGCCAATCCCTTCCTTGCTGCAGGTATAAGTATGTTGTGCCTGAGCAAGGAAGGCGTCAGTGCTTTGGTTGTCAAACCTAGTTCCAGTTTGTCTCTCTCCTGTGGTTGTTTTCCAGGTTCCAGTTCCTATCTCCAAACCTCCACTAAAGAGACCCGCACCAGCATTCCACCTGCGGTGTAGCCTGACTCTCCTATCCATTTGGATTCATCTGCTTCCAGCTACAGATCCACCTGCTTACAGCATCCAGCTTTCAGCAGAGGTCAGCTCTTCTTAAAGTGCCGGTACCCTTTTCTGCAGATTACCATTCACCATTGGTATTATTATTTCACAGCTCTCAAGCTCCACACATCATTCTATATTTCATCGCTCTCAAGCTACATTTTATTATTTAACTGGTTCCAGCCAGTATCCACTCCGTGCCAACATCAGTCTGGTTCCAGCCAGTATCCACAGCAGCCGTTTTATCCACAGCAGCCCAGCTTTTCCTGGAACACCAGCTGGTACGATCCTGGGCTATTTCCATTGCTACAGTCGGGCCTGGTAAGGACTGATAAAGCTAAATATTTATCTTATTTAAAACCCTTTAAGAGGCCTAAGAACACTGTACGCTATTGACGTATGGAGTACCGTAAGGGTACGCACGTTGCGTAACAATCGCTTAGCCGTGGTCGAGACGCTCAAGCGTCA
This sequence comes from Pseudophryne corroboree, assembly GCF_028390025.1. Lineage (NCBI taxonomy): Eukaryota > Metazoa > Chordata > Amphibia > Anura > Myobatrachidae > Pseudophryne > Pseudophryne corroboree. The sequence goes on from NC_086445.1 coordinate 51,795,813, forward strand.
CGTTCGCTCACGGCCAAGAGATCACAGGCAGGCACGCTATTGGCTGCCGACTAACGTAATGGTTCGCTATAGCGTAGCGGACGCTCGGGACCACGAGGAGATCACCAGCGGCGCAGACGCTCACAATGTTAAACCTTTATATCTAAACCATAAACAATGTAATATGCAGTAAAACCTTAGTGAAGAGATAGGGTGTAGATGCAGCACAGTGTAACCTTATTAACTTAAAAGCTGTTTGAGCGTCACCGACGCTCTGTGAATACTTATCACTATAATAAATACACAACTACCGGGCTTAGGGTCTAACGCCTTATATGAATGTTATACTTGCAAAAAAGAATAATACAATACAAGTCACACATTACAATATAACATAGACTAACTAACCGGGTAACTACACAGGAAATACAATACAATACTATTACGTTTAAGAGAATACGAGAGAAAGAGGAGAAGAGAGAGAGAGAGAGATATGGCCCATAATAACAAGAAAGACAATATGATTGCGGAGAAAACTTACGCACAAAGGGGAACGATCGCATGCGCCTCTGGACATCCAGCTCCCGATTTTCAGCAATGAGAACCGTTGAAGAGTGAGCTGGATGTGATCGGCTTGTCTATTTATGCCCCACACACAATACAATTCAATGGTCCCTACAATCTCATTGTTCATTGGACACAGGAATTCCTCCTCGCATTATAACAAAAGGTCATAGGTTGATTCATACAGGTGGGCTGTGACGATTTCCAACTGCTCAGGTGGGTGGGAAACTAGGTTTCCCGCCGCATGGGTAAGTAAGTGCAAATAATAGTAAATGGACATAAACTTCTTATGTCCATAACTATTCGCACGAGCGATTAATCCGCTTCAAACCAACACCGGAATATTGCTAATTAAATACTCTTCCGATGGATACTAAACACCACTGTATTACTCCTGTCTGACCCTTCGTATCAAACAAAGGGGGATTTCTCTGTCCATGAACATTCTACATTAACCAAACTTTCAGATTCTATCAAAGGGACCATAATCTACAAAATACATTATATGGTGAAAATATGTAACGAAAGAGTCGCCCGCTAGACGCAAACAATCTCTACCGTAAATGCCCATACCGTGCGCCTGCGGGTGCACGCGACTGCGTGTATGCGCACGCACGGGAGAGTGTACGCATGCGCAGAGCGGACATGTATGAGGTGCAAAAGTGTGCATAGTGATATTTTTCTGACTTTGACAGTCCACCCTTTGGCAGTCAACAATAACTGCCACTTCCTAAAACATTTCAAAACGAGAAAAATATATGTCAGGGGTTAATACATTTCCATGGTTGGGTAGGGGAGGAGAGGAGAAGGTAGGAAAAGGGTATGACCTAGTGAGATAGCAGAAGTATGTGTGTGTGAATCCGTGCTTGGGGGTCATGTATCATCGTGCCGTACGTGTTTTAAATCAAGCTTCGAGGTATTGCGAAGTATACATTTGAATTCCTACTTATCCCGTGGTACGGGTCTGTGGATGGGCTGTCAAACTTTACCGAGCTCTTTTCGGCTGTGGTTGTAACAAGATGGGGAGCACATTTTAGTTGATGATACATGAATGGGGGAATATGTGATTGCTGATATCTGTGCCTGTATTCCCTATCGACTGTGTGTAATTACCTGAAGGTTGTAGAGATGAAGAAAAGACATAATTACGGTAAATGCAGTGGTATTCTATGTCAGGTAAATGAACATTTGTCGGTTGAAGTCTTGTTCGGTGTCTGTTGAATGCAGTCTTCTTTGTGCTTTTGCCAAAAGGCGTGTGGGCAAAAAGCTTTGTCAATGTCCATAGACTTACAAAAGTGTTGGGCTAGCGTAATTTTAAAATTTCTAGGGAAACTGGGGGTCTATGGCAAAGTTCATCAAATATCTGTGTATAAGGTTGTCAAAACTTCTTCTTTAATCCATCAGTTGTCTGTATACAGGATCATCAAATTCCTCGTCCAAGTGGGTCTTTTTACCTTGGAGAAAACGGAAAAACAGGTGAAAGAAACGGACCGTAGAAATCGCATTTTCATCACATCATTGTTTCTACATTTGGGTCATAAATCAAATCCATTGGAATTACAATTTCCTCACTCCTTAAACTCATCACCCTGGTACTTCGTTTACACTTCGTTAAAGCCTGACCGCATCTAAATATCAAGCCAATCGTTATGATAACACCTAAGATACATAGGAGAAACTTCCCAACATCCATTATGACTCCTTGAGCCCATTCTCCTAAACCGGAGAACCAATTTCGCGGGTTCAACCATGACACCCAACCAGTCAGCTCATTACTCACAGCAGCAAGGGTGAGATTGTGTCTCCTGCGAAATTCCCACTTCAATTGGAGAATATCGTCCATCTTTTGGTCTATGACCTCGACCGGGTCCTCGGTACTATTTGTAATATATGTGCAACATTTCACGCCGTACTGCGTTGCCAGTGTGACACAATATCCACCTGTTACTGCCGTGAGATAATTAAGAACCATTCTATGCTGAACCAGTTCTGTTTTATAAGCTTGAAGTTCTCTTCCAGTATACCTAAACGTGTCATCATACATTTCTGTGATATTATCTAACAAATTTGCGAGCGCAGATATGTATTTATAATTCAACACTCCTCTGGCGGTGCGAGTGATGTCTAACGCGATTAGAAACTGAATCCCGGTGGATTCATGGATCATGTCAGAGGCCGGATGCTCTGTTCTTTCTATCAGGTGCCGTTTAACTACGTGCTCGTAATGGGTGTGAGTATAAGGAGCTTGGGCAACACGGTGTATATCTTTCATTTTGGCATGTGATACAGTCATTACTTCAGGCAGTACTTTTCCAATATAACACAATCCTTCAGAGTTTGGGGCAAGCCACTTATACGCCTTCCTCCCGCATATGAAATATGCATCATCGGGGAGAACATATGGGACGGAGTAGGACATAACCATATTACACATCTTCCATGTGAAATCTCCTAACCCTAATTCTCCCATCTGTCTAGTACACGTATCAGCTTGTACGATATGTGCACAGTATCCTGGTGATACCTCTCCAACTCTCGTAATCCTACTTCCTAGGGTATACCTATATCGGAAAGATTTTCCTCTACTGGCTATGTGGCGTATAAGCTCTGTATCTGTTGGCATTCTATCTGCTCTATATGAAAAGGTCATGGTTTGGTTACTCCATGACACTTCCCAATTTCCCGGCTTTCGGGGATTGGAAATGTTAAAACATATTAGGGATCTGTCCACATGATATTGGTGGAGCTTCAAACTAGGAGGACTGGAGATATTAAACCTCCTGTCCACCGGCCTCCCACCACTTAGCTCAAGTACCTCCCCTATCGTTAAAGGAAATGGTACTAGTCCTGATTTGCTATGACCTTGAGGTACTTGAGAGCATACCCAACAATCTGTTTGATTTAACACACTACCCACTAAGGAGTGATAGTCACTCAAGGGATGCTGGTCCATGTGGATATTAAAACTGGATTGGCATTTCTTGATGCACCCATCCTCAACCACATTGTCACAGAGCCTACAGATACAGTTTTCTTCAGCTAACAATCCTTCACAATTCCTTCTATGGTCAATGCTATCGGATCGTTTTCTGATACTCGCCTTTGCTTGTTGATTATGTTGTTCTTGGAAAACTACGCCTCCATCTCTGTCATCAGAACCCATTCCAGAACCTCTCTCGACCTCCATGGTACTCTCGCCGGAACAGACTGCTCTGGTCAACATCAAGGTCAACAGGAAAATCCGGATCACAGTCTCTTGGGGCAAGTCCATCTTATAGGAGGAAACGAAGAAGAATGAGAAGGGGGAAAAATAATTTGAGGGAGGGGGGATGGGAAGTGGAGAAAAACAATAAAAGGGAACAGGGAATCGACAACTGCTTTTGATCTTGTGATTCTCAATGCTCAGGTGCCGCCTCAGTCCTCCTGGAACAGACACTCCAGTGATACAACTTCTTCTACCGTCTGTTCCTTATCACGGGACCCCTCTGGATCAGCAACCTTCTTACAATGGGACGAATGAACCCAAGTCTCTCTCTCGGCAACTTTCAATGCTGTAGTGCTAGTCAATAAGACTTGGTATGGTCCTTCCCATCTGTCAATAAGGCAACCTGAGCGTAGAAAATTCCGTATCATTACATAATCCCCAGGTTCAATGTCATGACAATTACTATCTGGTAAATCAGGAATCACCAACTTCAAATTATCATTTTGATTCCTTAGCTGTTTACTCATGTTAATCAAGTACTTTACAGTCACTTCATTGTTACACTTCAAATCATCCTGAGGGTTAATCATAACATGCGGTTGTCGACCAAACAAGATTTCAAAGGGAGACAGATTAAGAGGGGACCTGGGAGTGGTTCTGATGCTGTATAGTACAATGGGTAAAGCTTCTGGCCATGTCAATCCTGTTTCTGCCATAACTTTGCTCAGTTTATTTTTAATAGTGCTGTTCACTCTTTCCACCTTCGCACTCGCCTGTGGACGGTATGGAGTGTGCAGCTTGCTATCAATTCCCATCAACTTACACATTCCTTGAAAGACATCACCTGTAAAATGGGTACCCCTATCACTTTCAATTATTCTAGGGATACCATATCTACATACAAATTCCTGCACAATTTTCTTAGCAGTAAACATAGCGGTATTTGTGGCCGCAGGAAATGCTTCGACCCAATTTGAGAATACATCTATACAAACAAGTACATATTTCAAATTTCGACAAGGGGGTAATTGAATAAAGTCAATCTGTATTACCTGAAAAGGACCGCCTGTAGGTGGGATATTAGACGGTTCTGTTGGTATTGCCTTTCCGATATTCTTTCTCAAGCATGTAAGGCATGACATTGCTCTCTTACTTGCATGAGATGAAAATCCTGGGGCGCACCAATATGCTCTTACCAACTTGCACATCCCTTCCTTGCCCAGATGAGTCAGCCCGTGAGCTGCCTCAGCTAAACATGGAAGATATGCTTTGGGGGCCACCGGTTTACCTTGTCCATCCGTCCAGAGTCCTGAGGACTCCTGGCCATATCCCTTTGCCTTCCAGACTGCCTTTTCCTGTGTGGAACACAAATTTTGCATCTCACACAACTTCTGTGTGTTGATGGTATTAAATACCATCAGTTGTGTGGTGTCTGTCTGTCTGGGGGTCCCAGCTGCTAACTTAGCTGCTTCGTCTGCTCGGCTGTTACCAAGTGATACTGGGTCTTGGCTATATGTGTGTGCTTTACACTTGATAACAGCCACTCTGTCGGGTTCCTGTATCGCTGTTAGAAGCCTTTTGATGTGAGCTGCATGCGCTACCGGTGTACCAGCTGCCGTCATGAAATTTCTGAGGCGCCATAGGGCTCCGAAATCATGGACTACCCCGAATGCGTATCTAGAATCGGTGTAGATATTGGCTGATTTGCCCTTAGCCAATTCACATGCTCTGGTTAGGGCGACCAGTTCAGCAACCTGGGCTGAGTGAGGTGGGCCTAGCGGTTCCGCTTCTATGGTGCCTTGGTCATCTACGACTGCGTATCCAGTACACAAGTCTCCCGAGTCTGACTGTCTGTGACAACTACCGTCCGTGTAGAAAGTTAGATCTACATCTTCCAGTGGGTTGTCACTGATGTCAGGCCTTGCGGTAAAATTTTGGGTCAAATATTCCATACAATCATGTGTGTCCTCCTTTGTATTAAATTCTCCTTCCACACCACTCTCATCCCCCACCCTTTGTGCCTGTCCAGGCACACCTGGGAGATATGTTGCAGGGTTTAATGCACTGCATCTCCTTATGGTGATGTTTACGGGGGCCATTAGTGCCAATTCCCATCTTGTAAACCGCGCTGATGAGACGTGCCTGGTTTGGGCAGAATTTAGCAAGGCTGACACTGCATGTGGTGTATGAATTGTGAGGTTGTGACCTAGCACTACATCTTCGCTTTTCGTTACTAGCAATGCTATCGCAGCAACGCTTCGCAAGCATGTGGGGAGGGATCGCGCTACCGTGTCTAGCTGAGCGCTGTAGTATGCTACTGGCCTGCTGGCATCACCGTGCTTTTGGGTTAAGACGCCTGCCGCGCAACCAGCACTTTCTGTTCCGTACAGCTCAAAGGGTTTCCCATAGTCTGGCATACCTAATGCTGGTGCCTGCGTTAGGCACTGTTTAAGTCTCTCAAATGCCATCTCGGACTCGTCTGTATGCGAAATCCGATCAGGTTTGTTTGAGGAGACCATCTCCTGCAAAGGTAACGCTAGAATGGAAAACCCTGGGATCCAGTTACGGCAATACCCATACATTCCTAAAAATGTTCTGATCTGTTGCTGGGTTTGTGGCAGAGTCATGTCTCTAATTGCTTGAATTCTATCAGCGGTCAGGTGTCTCAGTCCTTGTGTTAGACAGTGTCCCAAATATTTTACCTTAGTTTGGCATAATTGCAACTTGTCTTTGGAAACCTTGTGTCCTGTGTCTGAAAGATGAAACAGGAGCTGTTTCGTATCCTTCAGGGATGCTTCCAATGAATCAGAACACAGTAGTAGATCATCCACGTACTGTATTAATACTGATCCACTCTCTGGTTGGAAAGACTGTAAACAATCATGCAAAGCCTGGGAAAATATACTTGGACTGTCTATGAAACCTTGTGGTAATCGAGTCCATGTGTATTGGACTCCTCTGTATGTAAATGCAAACAAATATTGGCTGTCAGGGTGCAGAGGTACCGAAAAGAAAGCGGAGCAGAGGTAAATAACAGTGAAAAATTTCGCAGTGGGAGGGATTTGCATAAGGATGACAGCTGGATTTGGCACTACGGGGAACTGACTCTCAACTATTTTGTTAATCCCCCTTAGATCCTGCACTAGCCGGTAACCCCTCCCCCCACTCTTTTTCACAGGGAAGATGGGACTATTGGCAGTGCTGGACGTTCTTACCAGAATGCCCTGTTGTAGCAAGCGCTCTATTACTGGGTAAACTCCTAACTCCACCTCTGGCTTCAGAGGGTACTGTGGGATTTTTGGAGCTATCCTACCATCTTTTATTTGTACAACTACTGGAGCTACGTTTGCCATCAATCCAGTGTCTTGTCCGTCTTTAGTCCAAAGTGACTCTGGTATCTGGGATGTAATTTCTTCTACTTGGGATGGAGTCCTATTTGTCATAATGGTATGTGACATTAATTTTGATGGGGAGTCTAACATGTCTTGCACTTCCTGAGCGTGATTCTCAGGTATGTCCAAGAATACACCTTCAGGAGTACAATAGATGACGCACCCCATTTTACACAATAAGTCTCTTCCCAGGAGATTAGTCGGTGCCGATGCAGCCAGCAAAAAGGAATGCTTGGTATGTAAAGGCCCTACTGTAATCTCGGCTGGTTTGCTAACAGGGTAGTGCTGGACTACTCCCGTTACTCCCATGGCTGGAATTGTCTTACCAGTGGTTCTCATGCCCACTGTCGAATTTATCACTGACTTGGCCGCCCCCGTATCTACAAGGAAGTTTAATGATTTACCAGCTACATTAATTGCAATTTCAGGTTCACTCCCAAGACTTGCAATCAATTTTACTGGCTGCAGATTACAGGTATGGCCACACCCCTATTGGGTATGGTGACCTCCCTGAATCCCGCTGGCAGCAACTACTTGTGAAGGGGTTAAATGGGAACTGCCAGAGGTTTGCCAGTCTCTGTTCGGGGGGTATCTTTTTGTTTCCCCTGCATGTGGCTCATAACTCCGTTTCTGCGGACCCTGCTCCCAATGTCGTGTGTCGTGTCGTTGTCTAGGGGGTTGATATGAGTTTTGTGAATTTTTCACTCTACAGTCTCGTGCCATGTGTCCCTGTCTATGACATGAAAAACAAGTTACCACATTTGACTTACCCACAGGGTTTGGTGATTTATACAAAGGCTGCCTTGTGGTCAGGGCCTGTATACTTACGGCCATTAATTTATCACCTTGTTGTTCCCTGTGTCTGGTGATATTCCGGTCGTGATCAATAGCAGCCTCTCTCAAAGTAGCCACCGACAGACCTCGCCAACATGGTTGTGTGGTCTGTACCCTTGTCTTTAATGTCTCTTTTAAACCATCCATTAGTACAGATACTGCTACTTCTCGATGGTTTATGTTTGTTTTAATGTCCTCTATACCTGTGTATTTTGCAATTTCTAATAATGCCCTGTGAAAATATTCTGCAGCAGTTTCTGACTCTTTTTGTTTAATGGAGAAAATCTTGTTCCACTTAACTACCGCTGGGAAATACTCCTTTAACTGTAAACTTATTCTTTTTACGTTATCTTTGTTGTACACATCTGTAAGAGGTACATCCTGATCCAGTCCACAGTCAGTTAAAAATTGAGCTGCGTCGACATTGGAGGGTAAACATGCCCTCAGCAATACCTGCCAGTCTTTGTTATTGGGCTCTAAAGTGTTCCCTAGGTCTCTGATGTATTTCTGGCTAGCAACTAAGTCTTTTCTAGGATCAGGGAATTCAGACACTATGGTTCTTAATTCCATTCGGGAAAATGGGCTGTACATGGCAATGTTCCTAACAGGAGTGATTCCTGTTGTGTCAGTTTTCCCATTTGGAACTGCTATTACCCTAACAGGATTTAGTCTACTAACATCATTCTGTGTAGATTCTACAGCCTGTGGTGAAATGGTTTCAGCATAGTGTATGGTGCCGTACTTACCTGTAGATACGACCTCACCTATTCCTCCGCTAGGGGCTTTTGTTACTAATCTCGTGGGTGGAGCCGTGCCTACTGTTGTCTCTGCTATGGTGGCTGCTAGAGAGAGCGCCGATATTGTTGCCGATTCGTCCTCTTGATCACACTCCTGGGGAAAGTTCAAAACAGGGTACAACTTGCACGGGTTAGTACTTGCATTTGCTAACTTATTAACATTTACACAGTTGCTAAGTGTTTGTTTGTTACACCCCAATGCGTCATTCTCCACAACCAATTTCTCTCCTGATATGTATGGTGGCGGCGGGGCCGTCGCTATCAATTTCTTGATAGGATTAGATCCCGCCGCCAGAGCCAATCCTCTCTGTATTTCACCCTCCTGTTGCCATAACTGCAAATAATCATAATGTTGGATTCGTCTCTTTGTTGATTTAATGAGACATATCCTCCTCCTTAAATTTTGCAACACTTCTGGGCTAAAGCTACCTACTCTTGGGAATTTCTCCCCGTCATGCACTGTCATTCTCTCCCATTCATCACATAAAACCTCTGTATGTGAACCATATTTTTCACACATTACGTACCTTGCCGACCCGACTGGTCGGTTTACTGAATCAACCCGAACCGAGGTTGATCGCCCCCTTCCTGAACAATTGGCCCCCATAACTTGCAGGCGTTGCTTTCACCAGCTCTGACCTTCAATCAGGGTCTTCAGCGAACCCTTACAAAAACCAAAATGTTCACGATAGGCTGACGGTGGCGGTTTACCGAGTACCCCACTCACTCGCCCACGCCGACCAATACGACCTACACACTGCCTTAGCGCTGGCGTACTCGACCCAGGGCCCCTATGAACCTCTATTTACTGGAACATGCGAGGGATATCCGCAGAACACTTACTCTTTCCAGTAACTATTGGTTGTTGGACAATTCCTGAGTGACCAGCGAACTTCCCTTCAGAAAATAAAAAATTACACAAATCACATCAGAGTGTACAAATAGTTTTATGACCGGGTTCGTACACAAATGGTACTGGTCAGATTAACTAATGTACACAATTACGTGCGGTACAATCGTTCAGCACATAAGCAACTAATCTTATGTGCTGAGCGACCAGTGGAATCGAAAATTTCGGCTAAGAATTCCTTCAGCCAGAGCTTTATTGGCCTATATGGGTTTTGCACCAACCCCCTGGGTTGTGCCCTTTTCTCTTATTTATAGCGGACTTCTTTGTCTGCTGTACCTGGACCTCCTGGTCTGTAGTATGACCTCCTGGTCTACTATACTCTACTGCTCAAATTTTATGTTTAACCAGAGATGCCTCCCTAGCCACCATGCACGTCACTTACATGTATGTACTCCTGCGAGAACTCGACTTCTTGTGGTTCAACCTCAAAAATTGTATAAACTTAAAAACACTCACTCATCACATGTACACTTTTGTTTCTATTTCTATTTCTGCGCAGAAATTTTCTTTAGACCAGATGTGTTGTGAATTTGGAGAAGGATCTGTTAATCTAAATTTCGGACACTAAAATAGACTTGCGCTACTTACCACGTTGCCACCTTTCCGCCTGTTGCAATAACACTATCGTGTGATTTGAGTTACGTGGGCGTACCCGGACGCTCCGTTGCGTAATTTACGCTGCGTGCGTCGGCCTTTGAGTTGCGTACGCGAGTCTCACCCTTTGTTAGAGACACGTGTACGCAAAGCAAATATCCACCGTAACACAACTAACACGTTTTATCAATGTAGATGATCCTCGATCGTCTACCGCGCAACACACCAATCTCTCCTTATACCTTAGGTAGAGTTGCGTGTGGGCTTTACACTTTATCCCTTTATATATTACATTTACACTTTAACTATGAAATAGCGACAAATCTCTCTTAGCACGTTTTATCAATTATAAAATGGCAAACAGGAGAGTGATATGAAAATACACGAATGAAAAAGAAATGCAGATATGTGCGTGTGTACGCAAGACAGAAATAAACAGTTTTAAAAGACACTAGCGTGTTGTTCTTACCTCCGGTTCCGGATTCCTTCAGCACCCTTTACTAAGCGAAGCAGACGCTTATCCAAACAGCACTACGAGGAATATGACCTCTCGCCCTTTGCTGCTGGATAATGTCTGCTGAAATTACCTAGCAGAGATATGTGAAGGACAGGACGAGCCGCCAATTGATAAAGCTAAATATTTATCTTATTTAAAACCCTTTAAGAGGCCTAAGAACACTGTACGCTATTGACGTATGGAGTACCGTAAGGGTACGCATGTTGCGTAACAATCGCTTAGCCGTGGTCGAGACGCTCAAGCGTCACGTTCGCTCACGGCCAAGAGATCACAGGCAGGCACGCTATTGGCTGCCGACTAACGTAATGGTTCGCTATAGCGTAGCGGACGCTCGGGACCACGAGGAGATCACCAGCGGCGCAGACGCTCACAATGTTAAACCTTTATATCTAAACCATAAACAATGTAATATGCAGTAAAACCTTAGTGAAGAGATAGGGTGTAGATGCAACACAGTGTAACCTTATTAACTTAAAAGCTGTTTGAGCGTCACCGACGCTCTGTGAATACTTATCACTATAATAAATACACAACTACCGGGCTTAGGGTCTAACGCCTTATATGAATGTTATACTTGCAAAAAAGAATAATACAATACAAGTCACACATTACAATATAACATAGACTAACTAACCGGGTAACTACACAGGAAATACAATACAATACTATTACGTTTAAGAGAATACGAGAGAAAGAGGAGAAGAGAGAGAGAGAGAGATATGGCCCATAATAACAAGAAAGACAATATGATTGCGGAGAAAACTTACGCACAAAGGGGAACGATCGCATGCGCCTCTGGACATCCAGCTCCCGATTTTCAGCAATGAGAACCGTTGAAGAGTGAGCTGGATGTGATCGGCTTGTCTATTTATGCCCCACACACAATACAATTCAATGGTCCCTACAATCTCATTGTTCATTGGACACAGGAATTCCTCCTCGCATTATAACAAAAGGTCATAGGTTGATTCATACAGGTGGGCTGTGACGATTTCCAACTGCTCAGGTGGGTGGGAAACTAGGTTTCCCGCCGCATGGGTAAGTAAGTGCAAATAATAGTAAATGGACATAAACTTCTTATGTCCATAACTATTCGCACGAGCGATTAATCCGCTTCAAACCAACACCGGAATATTGCTAATTAAATACTCTTCCGATGGATACTAAACACCACTGTATTACTCCTGTCTGACCCTTCGTATCAAACAAAGGGGGATTTCTCTGTCCATGAACATTCTACATTAACCAAACTTTCAGATTCTATCAAAGGGACCATAATCTACAAAATACATTATATAGTGGAAATATGTAACGAAAGAGTCGCCCGCTAGACGCATACAATCTCTACCGTAAATGCCCATACCGTGCGCCTGCGGGTGCACGCGACTGCGTGTATGCGCACGCACGGGAGAGTGTACGCATGCGCAGAGCGGACATGTATGAGGTGCAAATATGGCAGTGTGCATAGTGATATTTTTCTGACTTTGACAGGACTTTCCACCTAGAAGATTATTAGAACTATCTCACACTACCAGAGCCCTGTAGCCCTTGCCACCCTGTAGTACCCAGGAACTGTATTTATCCTCTGCTGATTTTATGTTTTCTTTTTACTGCTGCTGTGTTACGGAGTTTGTCATAAATAAACATCATTGACTTTTACCCTGGTTGTCGTGGTCACGCCTTCGGGCAGTTCTTCTACATGTTACTTACATGTCTAGGGGTCTGATACAACCTCCCAGGTTCCGTTACATCTCAGCCCCTACAACTGAGGCTGCCTCCCGTCAGCTCAGGCCCTCAGTTGTGACAGCTAGGAAGCAGTGGAAGCAGTACCACAGGCGTATTTGGGTGGGCACGACTGACACCCCACACAATCTGGTACGTGGGTCTGCTAATTTAGGGGGATTCCAATTTGTTGGATAAATTTTGAGATATATTTGAGTTCATTGAATTAATGTAAACAGAACTCATTCCGACCGTACTTCACTATATATCGCTTTCTCTTTCATCTCATTGGTAAAATCATGTGAATTGGAGTGGGGAATCATTTCCGAATATAGAACATCCCCATCAGAGTTTAACACCGTCCTTCTGAAGAGTGAACATTGCCCAAGTAACCCAGGGAGCGCACAACAGCAAAATTTGATTGTATAAACTGTTACTTTTGGGATATAGTTGACCATCCCGGCTGGTGGATTGCAGCACCTTTGAACTAAAGTGCCATCTGTACATTTCTTGGTTTGAGACATTAGTAACAGAGTGTATACACCAAACTCAAACAAAATGAATATTATTGTAATCAGAAATGCCCATGAGAGAACGCACCCCCACAGTCCATGATCTGGCATTTGGCCCAAAAGTATCATTCTGTTTAGCATTGTCTCTGGTGTCCTTGATCTTCACAGTACTCGCCCAGGAGTTATGTACCCTCCAAAGATAACAAGAGACGAAAGAACAGGATTGTCTTTTTGTTGGCGCACTTGGAGAAAAAATGAATGTATCAAGATATTATTTTATTAAGACTTAACTTTTATTCTGTTAATTAAAATTATATATTTTCCTATTTAGTGATATATAAACATATAATTGTGAAAAATTTAATCAATAAAAATAATATTAAATAACTTATGGGCTCACTGTGTTTTTATTCCAGTATTAATCAATGACATTCGTAATTACTGAATCATCTATTACACAGGGGATCTAATAATGTGAGTGATCCTTTGAATAACCCTAATAAGTGTACTATCCCCTCATTTTTATCATATAGGTGAGTTTAAGTGATGGATATTGTTATTATATTTCATACATGCAAGACTGCTAACTATGGTGTTCTTCTCTCCTCCATACTACATCAGTTATTCCAGTGAGAATTTGGATTATGCAGTCCGTTCTTCACATGCACTGATATTTAGATATGGTGGATAGTGGTTGTAATGTATATGTCTTTATTAAGAATCCATTCATATACATCCCACGATTGTATTCCTATTTTATATCCTGCTTTGAGAGGCCTGCTGACAGTGACAAGGGGTGTCCTGATAAATATCTCTCTGATACCTCAGATTGACACCGCACAAGAAAACAATCCCATGTCACGTCTAGTGTACAGGTCCTTGGTATGTATTCATAAGTCTCAATATCAGTCAGTGATGGTATGGGGATCTATATGAAGCTGTATTGTCAACACCATGTCTTAATCATACAGGCTTGTCATGTATGTTATCATATGTACAATCAATAATTCTTAATACCCATCTTTCACCTATAATTGGTCAATTTGATCAAATGTGGGCATTTAATACACTATATTGGTTATTCCTAAAATTATTTCGAGGTTCCTCTGGTTACAAAAAAATATATATAAATAATAATAATTGTAATAATAACAACAAGAGAAACCTCGTTCAGTTAGAGCTATAGGGGTAGGAGTATAGGAATATAGGAATATGTATTGTCAGTATACAGTTTATATATTTATTCCAACCTTATCATCATATTTAATTCTTGTTTGGTTGGAACTTATATTACCCAGAGATAAATATGTATCAATATTATAAGAATCTCCTGTGGTATGTTCCAATAACAGGATTGTTTCTTATCAGTTATCCCTGGTAGTCGGAATACTGTGTGTCTTATAATCATAGAGCAGTGTTAGTCTCCCAGTGTACTTTCAATGATACACAATAGCTGCTCTGAGAGACAATTACCAATATATTGCGTTCTGTGTTTGTGCAATTTTTCAGCAGCTCCCCGCTGTGTTTGTGCAGTTTTTCAGCGGCTCCCCGCTGATGCACTAGCGCTTTCCAAAGGTGTGACGCTATAGCTTTAATTATAGTCGTAGTATGCACAATTGTATATTATATATTGTTGTATGTCTATGCTCACACAGGACGGTAATTTGGTCTCCCAATGTCCTTTCAATAGCACGTATTAGCTGCTCTAAAAGTATCATTTCAAAGATACATAGTAGCTGCACTGAGAGATAGTTACCAATATGTTGCACTATATCGCTATGGCTTTAATTGGGTGGTCTTCTGTTTGCCGGCGGTCGGGCTCCCGGCGCTCAGTATACCGGCGCCGGGAGCCCGACAGCCGGAATACCGACAATTATTTTCCCTCGTGGGGGTCCACGACCCCCATAGAGGGAGAATAAAATAGTGTGGCGCGCGTAGCGCGCCACCGTGCCCGTAGCGTGGCGAGCGCAGCGAGCCCGCAAGGGGCTCATTTGCGCTCGCCAAGCTGTCGGTAAGCCGGCGGTCGGGCTCCCGGCGCCGGGATGCTGGTCGCCGGGAGCCCGACCGCCGGCCAGCCGTAGTGAACCCCTTTAATTATAGCCGTGGTATGCACAGTTGTACAATATATATATTGTTATATGTCTATGTTCACAGAGCGGTAATTTGATCTTCCAGTGTCCTTTCAATAACACATAATAGCTGTTCTAAAAGTATCCTTTCAAAGATACATGATAGCTGCACTGAGAGATAGTTGCCAATATGTTGCACTCTGTGTCTGTGTAATTCTTCAGCGGCTCCCTGCCGATAGTGCTACCAGGAATAGTTCACTGTGGTTTTAATTATAACCACAGTGCATAAAATACGTGCTATCGCTATCAGTATTTCATTATCATTTGACCCAATATCTGGTTACACTAATTAGAAATACAGTTTTATATATTTATCTCCGTGCATAACATTGTCAGAATAAATTCAAGGTTGGTACTGCTCTATTGATTAGACTACACAGCCTAATTCCTATTAAATTCCTAGTCCTATTTCTTCTATCAATTGATTGTGAGGGACCTCACTGTCTATCCCTAGTCCCTGTGCTTATTCCATTGTCATATTATTAATTTTCAACATAATAACATTATAATTAACAGTGAGCCCATTTGCACAGAAACGCCGGCGTGCACGTTTCACTAACAGGCTTCGTTGCCCTGACGAAGCCTGTTAGTGAAACGTGCACGCCGGCGTTTCTGTGCAAATGGGCTCACTGTTAATTATAATGTTATTATGTTGAAAATTAATAATATGACAATGGAATAAGCACAGGGACTAGGGATAGACAGTGAGGTTCCTCACAATCAATTGATAGAAGAAATAGGACTAGGAATTTAATAGGAATTAGGCTGTGTAGTCTAATCAATAGAGCAGTACCAACCTTGAATTTAATCTGACAATGTTATGCACGGAGATAAATATATAAAACTGTGTATTTCTAATTAGTGTAACCAGATATTGGGTCAAATGATAATGAAATACTGATAGCGATAGCACGTATTTTATGCACTGTGGTTATAATTAAAACCACAGTGAACTATTCCTGGTAGCACTATCGGCAGGGAGCCGCTGAAAAATTACACAGACACAGAGTGCAACATATTGGCAACTATCTCTCAGTGCAGCTATCATGTATCTTTGAAAGGATACTTTTAGAACAGCTATTATGTGTTATTGAAAGGACACTGGGAGATCAAATTACCGCTCTGTGAACATAGACATATAACAATATATATTGTACAACTGTGCATACCACGGCTATAATTAAAGCCATAGCGATATAGTGCAACATATTGGTAACTATCTCTCAGTGCAGCTACTATGTATCTTTGAAAGGATACTTTTAGAGCAGCTAATACGTGCTATTGAAAGGACATTGGGAGACCAAATTACCGTCCTGTGTGAGCATAGACATACAACAATAATAAGAATTTACTTACCGATAATTCTATTTCTCGGAGTCCGTAGTGGATGCTGGGGTTCCTGAAAGGACCATGGGTAATAGCGGCTCCGCAGGAGACAGGGCACAAAAAGTAAAGCTTTAGGATCAGGTGGTGTGCACTGGCTCCTCCCCCTATGACCCTCCTCCAAGCCTCAGTTAGGTACTGTGCCCGGACGAGCGTACACAATAAGGAAGGATTTATGAATCCCGGGTAAGACTCATACCAGCCACACCAATCACACTGTACAACCTGTGATCTGAACCCAGTTAACAGTATGATAACAGCGGAGCCTCTGAAAAGATGGCTCACAACAATAATAACCCGATTTTTGTAACTATGTACAAGTAATGCAGATAATCCGCACTTGGGATGGGCGCCCAGCATCCACTACGGACTCCGAGAAATAGAATTATCGGTAAGTAAATTCTTATTTTCTCTATCGTCCTAGTGGATGCTGGGGTTCCTGAAAGGACCATGGGGATTATACCAAAGCTCCCAAACGGGCGGGAGAGTGCGGATGACTCTGCAGCACCGAATGAGAGAACTCCAGGTCCTCCTTAGCCAGTGTATCAAATTTGTAGGATTTTACAAACGTGTTTGCCCCTGATTAAATAGCCGCTCGGCAAAGTTGTAAAGCCGAGACCCCTCGGGCAGCCGCCCAAGATGAGCCCACCTTCCTTGTGGAATGGGCATTTACATATTTTGGCTGTGGCAGGCCTGCCACAGAATGTGCAAGCTGAATTGTATTACACATCCAACTAGCAAAAGTCTGCTTAAAAGCAAGAGCACCCAGTTTGTTGGGTGCATACAGGATAACAGCAAGTCAGTTCTCCTGACTTCAGCCGTCCTGGAACCTATATTTTCAGGGCCCTGACCACATCTAGCAACTTGGAGTCCTCCAAGTCCCTAGTAGGCGCAAGACACCACAATAAGCTGGTTCAGGTGAAACACTGACACCACCTTAGGGAGAGAACTGGGGACGAGTCCGCAGCTCTGCCCTGTCCGAATGGACAAACAGATATGGGCTTTTTTGAGAAAAAAACCACCAATTTGACACTCGCCTGGTCCAGGCCAGGTCCAAGAGCATGTTCACTTTTCATGTGAGATGCTTCAAATCCACAGATTTGACTGGTTTTAAACCAATGTGTTTTGAGGAATCCCAGAACTACGTTGAGATCCCACAGTGCCACTGGAGGCACAAAAGGGGGTTGTATATGCAATACTCCCTTGACAAACTTCTGGACTTCAGGAACTGAAGCCAATTCTTTCTGGAAGAAAAATCGACAGGGCCGAAATTTGAACCTTAATGGACCCCAATTTAAGGCCCATAGACACTCCTGTTTGCAAGAAATGCAGGAATCGACCGAGTTGAGATTTCTTCGTGGGGCCTTCCTGGCCTCACACCACGCAACATATTTTCGCCACATGTGGTGATAATGTTGTGCGGTCACCTCCTTTCTGGCTTTGACCAGGGTAGGAATGACCTCTTCCTGAATGCCTTTTCCCTTAGGATCCGGCGTTCCACCGCCATGCCGTCAAACGCAGCTGCGGTAAGTCTTGGAACAGACATGGTACTTGCTGAAACAAGTCCCTTCTTAGCGGCAGAGGCCATAAGTCCTCTGTGAGCATCTCTTGAAGTTCCGGGTACCAAGTCCTTCTTGGCCAATCCGGAGCCATGAGTATAGTTCTTACTCCTCTACGTCTTATAATTCTCAGTACCTTAGGTATGAAAAGCAGAGGATGGAACACATACACCGACTGGTACACCCACGGTGTTACCAGAAACGTCCACAGCTATTGCCTGAGGGTCTCTTAACCTGGCGCAATACCTGTCCCGTTTTTTGTTCAGACGGGACGCCATCATGTCCACCTTTGGTAATTCCCAACGGTTTACAATTATGTGGAAAACTTCCCCATGAAGTTCCCACTCTGCCGGGTGGAGGTCGTGCCTACTGAGGAAGTCTGCTTCCCAGTTTCCATTCCCGGAATGAAACACTGCTGACAGTGCTATCACATGATTTTCCGCCCAGCGAAAAGTCCTTGCAGTTTTTGCCACTGCCCTCCTGCTTCTTGTGCCGCCCTGTCTATTTACGTGGGCGACTGCCGTGATGTTTTATCCCACTGGATCAATACCGGCTGACCTTGAAGCAGAGGTCTTGCTAAGCTTAGAGCATTATAAATTTACCCTTAGCTATATTTATGTGGAGAAAAATCTCCAGACTTGATCACACTCCCTGGAAATTTTTTCCTTGTGTGACTGCTCCCCAGCCTCTCGGGCTGGCCTCCGTGGTCACCAACATCCAAAACTGAATGCCGAATCTGCGGCCCTCTAGAAGATGAGCACTCTGTAACCACCACAGGAGAGACACCCTTGTCCTTGGATATAGGGTTATCCGCTGATGCATCTGAAGATGCGATCCGGACCATTTGTCCAGCAGATCCCACTGAAAAGTTCTTGCATGAAATCTGCCGACTGGAATTGCTTCGAAGGAAGTCACCATTTTTTTTTTTTTTTTTTTACCATGGCCCTTGTGCAATGATGCACTGATTTTAGGAGGTTCCTGACTAGCTCGGATAACTCCCTGGCTTTCTCTTCTGGGAGAAACACCTTTTTCTGGACTGTGTCCAGAATCATCCCTAAGCACAGGAGACTTGTTGTCGGGATCAGCTGCGATTTTGGAATCTTTAGAATCCACCCCTGCTGTTGTAACAGTATCCGAGATAGTGCTACTCCGACCTCCAACTGTTCCCTGGACTTTGCCCTTATCAGGAGATCGTCCAAGTAAGGGATAATTAAGACGCCTTTTCTTCGAAGAAGAACCATCATTTCGGCCATTACCTTGGTAAAGACCCGGGGTGCCGTAGACAATCCAAACGGCAGCGTCTGAAACTGATAGTGACAGTTTTATACCACGAACCTGAGGTACCCTTAGTGATAAGGGCAAATTTGGGACATGGAGGTAAGCATCCCTGATGTCTCGGGACACCAGATAGTCCCCTTCTTCCCGGTTCGTTATCACTGCTCTGAGTGACTCCATCTTGATTTGAACCTTTGTAAGTGTTCAAATTTTTTTAGATTTAGAATAGGTCTCACCTAGCCTTCTGGCTTCAGTACCACAATATAGTGTGGAATAATACCCCTTTTCTTGTTGTAGGAGGGGTAATTTTAATTATCACCTGCTGGGAATACAGCTCGTGAATTTTTTCCCATACTGCCTCCTTGTCGGAGGGAGACCTTGGTAAAGCAGCCTTCAGGAGCCTGCGCAGGGGAAACGTCTCGACATTCCAAACTGTACCCCTGGGATACTACTTGTAGGATCCAGGGGTCCTATACGGTCTCAGGGTCATGCTGAGAGCTTGTCAGAAGCGGTGGAACGCTTCTGTTCCTGGGAATGGGCTGCCTGCTGCAGTCTTCTTCCCTTTCCTCTATCCCTGGGCAGATATGACTCTTATAGGGACGAAAGGACTGAAGCTGAAAAGACGGTGTCTTTTTCTGCAGAGATGTGACTTAGGGTAAAAACGGTGGATTTTCCAGCAGTTGCCGTGGCCACCAGGTCCGATGGACCGACCCCAAATAACTCCTCTTCCTTTATACGGCAATACACCTTTGTGCCGTTTGGAATCTGCATCACCTGACCACTGTCGTGTCCATAAACATCTTCTGGCAGATATGGACATCGCACTTACTCTTGATGCCAGAGTGCAAATATCCCTCTGTGCATCTCGCATATATAGAAATACATCCTTTAAATGCTCTATAGTCAATAAAATACTGTCCCTGTCAAGGGTATCAATATTTTTAGTCAGGGAATCCGACCAAGCCACCCCAGCTCTGCACATCCAGGCTGAGGCGATCGCTGGTCGCAGTATAACACCAGTATGTGTGTATATACTTTTTATGATATTTTTCCAGCCTCCTGTCAGCTGGCTCCTTGAGGACGGCCCTATCTATAGACGGTACCGCCACTTGTTCTGATAAGCGTGTGAGCGCCTTATCCACCCTAAGGGGTGTTTCCCAACGCGCCCTAACTTCTGGCGGGAAAGGGTATACCGCCCATATTTTCTATCGGGGGAACCCACGCATCATCACACACTTCATTTAATTTTTCTGATTCAGGAAAAACTACGGTAGTTTTTTCACATCCCACATAATACCCTCTTTTGTGGTACTTGTAGTATCAGAAATATGTAACACCTCCTTCATTGCCCTTAACGTGTGGCCCTAATAAGGAATACGTTTGTTTATTCACCGTCGACACTGGATTCAGTGTCCCTGTCTGTGTCTGTGTCGACCGACTAAAGTAAACGGGCGTTTTAAAACCCCTGACGGTGTTTTTGAGACGTCTGGACCGGTACTAATTGTTTGTCGGCCGTCTCATGTCGTCAACCGACCTTGGCGCGTGTTGACATTATCACGTAATTCCCTAAATAAGCCATCCATTCTGGTGTCGACTCCCTAGAGAGTGACATCACCATTACAGGCAATTGCTCCGCCTCCTCACCAACATCGTCCTCATACATGTCGACACACACGTACCGACACACAGCACACACACAGGGAATGCTCTGATAGAGGACAGGACCTACTAGCCCTTTGGAGAGACAGAGGGAGAGTTTGCCAGCACACACCAAAAACGCTATAATTATATAGGGACAACCTTATATAAGTGTTTTCCCTTATAGCATCTTTTATATATATTTCTAACGCCAAATTAGTGCCCCCCCTCTATGTTTTAACCCTGTTTCTGTAGTGCAGTGCAGGGGAGAGCCTGGGAGCCTTCCCTCCAGCCTTTCTGTGAGGGAAAATGGCGCTGTGTGCTGAGGAGATAGGCCCCGCCCCTTTTTCGGCGGCCTCGTCTCCCGCTCTTAACGGATTCTGGCAGGGGTTAAATATCTCCATATAGCCCCCGGAGGCTATATGTGAGGTATTTTTAGCCAAAAAAGGTTTTCATTTGCCTCCCAGGGCGCCCCCCTCCCAGCGCCCTGCACCCTCAGTGACTGCCGTGTGAAGTGTGCTGAGAGGAAAATGGCGCACAGCTGCAGTGCTGTGCGCTACCTTAAGAAGACTGAGGAGTCTTCTGCCGCCGATTCTGGACCTCTTCTCGTTTCAGCATCTGCAAGGGGGCCGGCGGCGAGGCTCCGGTGACCATCCAGGCTGTACCTGTGATCGTCCCTCTGGAGCTAATGTCCAGTAGCCAAGAAGCCAATCCATCCTGCACGCAGGTGAGTTCACTTCTTCTCCCCTAAGTCCCTCGTTGCAGTGATCCTGTTGCCAGCAGGACTCACTGTAAAATAAAAAAACCTAAGCTAAACTTTTCTAAGCAGCTCTTTAGGAGAGCCACCTAGATTGCACCCTTCTCGGCCGGGCACAAAAATCTAACTGAGGCTTGGAGGAGGGTCATAGGGGGAGGAGCCAGTGCACACCACCTGATCCTAAAGCTTTACTTTTTGTGCCCTGTCTCCTGCGGAGCCGCTATTCCCCATGGTCCTTTCAGGAACCCCAGCATCCACTAGGACGATAGAGAAATATAATATACAATTGTGCATACTACGACTATAATTAAAGCTATAGCGTCACACCTTTGGAAAGCGCTAGTGCATCAGCGGGGAGCCGCTGAAAAACTGCACAAACACAGCGGGGAGCCGCTGAAAAATTGCACAAACACAGAACGCAATAAATTGGTAATTGTCTCTCAGAGCAGCTATTGTGTATCATTGAAAGTACACTGGGAGACTAACACTGCTCTATGATTATAAGACACACAGTATTCCGACTACCAGGGATAACTGATAAGAAACAATCCTGTTATTGGAACATACCACAGGAGATTCTTATAATATTGATACATATTTATCTCTGGGTAATATAAGTTCCAACCAAACAAGAATTAAATATGATGATAAGGTTGGAATAAATATATAAACTGTATACTGACAATACATATTCCTATATTCCTATACTCCTACCCCTATAGCTCTAACTGAACGAGGTTTCTCTTGTTGTTATTATTACAATTATTATTATTTATATATATTTTTTTGTAACCAGAGGAACCTCAAAATAATTTTAGGAATAACCAATATAGTGTATTAAATGCCCACATTTGATCAAATTGACCAATTATAGGTGAAAGATGGGTATTAAGAATTATTGATTGTACATATGATAACATACATGACAAGCCTGTATGATTAAGACATGGTGTTGACAATACAGCTTCATATAGATCCCCATACCATCACTGACTGATATTGAGACTTATGAATACATACCAAGGACCTGTACACTAGACGTGACATGGGATTGTTTTCTTGTGCGGTGTCAATCTGAGGTATCAGAGAGATATTTATCAGGACACCCCTTGTCACGGTCAGCAGGCCTCTCAAAGCAGGATATAAAATAGGAATACAATCGTGGGATGTATATGAATGGATTCTTAATAAAGACATATACATTACAACCACTATCCACCATATCTAAATATCAGTGCATGTGAAGAACGGACTGCATAATCCAAATTCTCACTGGAATAACTGATGTAGTATGGAGGAGAGAAGAACACCATAGTTAGCAGTCTTGCATGTATGAAATATAATAACAATATCCATCACTTAAACTCACCTATATGATAAAAATGAGGGGATAGTACACTTATTAGGGTTATTCAAAGGATCACTCACATTATTAGATCCCCTGTGTAATAGATGATTCAGTAATTACGAATGTCATTGATTAATACTGGAATAAAAACACAGTGAGCCCATAAGTTATTTAATATTATTTTCATTGATTAATTTTTTCACAATTATATGTTTATATTTCACTAAATAGGAAAATATATAATTTTAATTAACAGAATAAAAGTTAAGTCTTAATAAAATAATATCTTGATACATTAATTTTTTCTCCAAGTGCGCCAACAAAAAGACAATCCTGTTCTTTCGTCTCTTGTTTCCTATTACTATTGTCTTAGGCAGCACCCCCATCTTGTGGATCCTATTACAGATGACATGTAGAATTGGGGAATTCTTGAATGAATAAAACTTGTGCAGAATATTTTCCGTTCCCTTTTCCCTGTATATATAAACCCTCCAAAGATATACTGCGTTGGCAAGTGGCTCAAGGGTTTACTATGTCCGAACCACTCACTTGCTGGTTTTACTAGTGAAGTAAAGAGGAGTCTTGGAGAATATCTTCCACTTGTGCTGTCTCAGGAGGCGTGATTTTTCTGCAGTGAGTGGAGTGGATCCTTTATCTTAACAGCAGTTGGAGTTGTCAGCAAGACTTGATAAGGTCATTCCCACCGATCTGTCAACGAACCCGATCTCAGGAAATTTCTGACCATTACCTCATCACCAGGTTGTAGATCATGACAAGCGCCTTCCACAGGAGCTGGTTGTGTTCTGGTCACAGTAGTTTGGATCTTCTTTAGATGATTGCATAATGAAATAAGATAGTTCACAGTTAAGTCATTTATTTTACTGAGTTCATATGCGGGTGCAATAGCAACATTGGGCAATTTTCCAAACAGTATTTCATAAGGTGAAATGTTCAGCTCTCCCCTTGGGGTTGTTCTTATTGAGTGTAACACTAATGGCAAAGCTTCCAGCCACTGTAAACTAGTCTCTTTACATATTTTGGGCAGTTTGTTTTTAATAGTCCCGTTATAGCGTTCCACCTTGCCACTCGACTGCGGATGGTGGCGGTGTGTAGTTGTTGTTTAATGCCAAGGATCAGGCACCTCTTTTTGAACACTAGTCCAGTAAAATGTGTATACTGATCTGATGATATTACATATGGTATGCCATACCTACATACAAATTATTTACCCATTTATTTGCTGTGATTGCTGCTGTTGCACTAGCCACAGCA
Source organism: Pseudophryne corroboree (assembly GCF_028390025.1). Classification (NCBI taxonomy): domain Eukaryota; kingdom Metazoa; phylum Chordata; class Amphibia; order Anura; family Myobatrachidae; genus Pseudophryne; species Pseudophryne corroboree. The sequence continues at coordinate 51,820,200 of NC_086445.1, forward strand.
TATCCCTTCACCCATCCGCTAAATGTGTCGACACAAACCAAAACATATTGTAGCATCCTAACCTTTGGAAGCTGAATGTAATCAATTTGTAGGATTTGGAAAGGACCAGTTGTCTGGGGAATATGTGAAGGTATTGTTTTAACTGCACTTCCAGCATTCTTTTGTAAGCAGGTGATGCAAGAAGCACAGTACTTGTTTGGCACCGAAGCAAAACCAGGTGCATACCAATAAGTCTGAATCAGATTTATCTTGGCCGTCTTACCTGCATGGGTCAGTCCATGGGACATCTGTGCCAATGCTGGCAAGAGTAATTTTGGGGCAACAGGCTTACATTCAGAGCTGTGCCACAGGTCTTTGCTGTCTTGAGTACACTTTGCACTTTCCCACTTGGTCTTTTCCTGTAAATCACAAACGTTTTGCATATTAATTAATGTCTGTTCACTTGGTATGCATACATCAATGATCATACAAACATTCTCAACTATAACCTCTTGTTGGGCTGACAATTTTGCGGCGGCATCTGCGCTTCTGTTCCCTTTAATGAATTCATCATGGCCAGTCATGTGAGCCTGACATTTAATAACTGCTATTTGTGAAGGCAGTTGTATAGCATCTAGTAAGTCTTTCACTGCTTCTGCATGTGCAATTGGATTGCTTGTTCCTGTTAGGAAGTCTCTGTGTTTCCACAGCTCACCGAAATCGTGTGTAACACCAAACGCGTACCTGCTGTCTGTGTATATGTTTACAGTTTTTCCTTCAGCTAGTTGACATGCTTTGGTTAAGGCTTTAAGCTCTGCCAGCTGTGCTGAGTGTGGTGGTGGAAGTGGGGAAGAAAAAACAGTTTGTGTGTCATCCACCACAGCATATCCTGATTGAGTAGCTCCAGTTTCTGTTTGTCTGTGGCAACTATCATCCACATAGTAGACCAGATCAGGATTCTGGAGTGGTGTTTGCCCCAGGTCCACCCTAGGGGTGGATAGTTCATCAACATACTTTAAGCAATTATGTGAGATGTGTTACTCTACTTCCCCCCCATTCCTCTCCCTGAAACTCATCAGTTTCATTTACAGGTAAAAGTGTTGCAAGGTTCAAAACATTGCACTTAATGAGGGTGATATTTGTGGGCATAATGAGGGCCAATTCCCACTTTGTCAGGCACTCAGCAGTGACACGCCTGGTCTTTTGACAGGTGAGTAGGGCTGCTACATCATGGGGGACATAATCTTTAGGGTCACAGCCCAACAAAATATCTGCTGACTTGTCTATCAGTAATGCAGCTGCTGCTATGGCTCGCAGGCAAACTGACAGGCCTCTTGCTACCGGGTCTAATTGAGCACTATAGTAGGCAACAGGTCTCTGTTTTTCCCGTGTAACTGAGTGAGGACACCTGTGGCATGGCCTAGGTATTCATGGCAAAACATGTTTGTAGTTAGGTAGCCCCAAAGTGGGGGCCACTGTCAGGTCACCTTTGAGTTGTTGAAATGATGAAGTTGTTTGTTCTGCATGTATGAGGGGCTCTGGTACAGAGGCTTTGGTCAACTCATACAAGGGTGCAGTTATCTGTGAGTAGTTAGGTATCCAGTTTCTACAGTAACCCACCATACAAAAGAAACCCCTTAACTTCCTTTTGTTAATGGGCAACTTTATGTTTTGAATGGCTGCAATCCTATCTGGGGACAGGTGTCAGAGGCCCTCAGATAGGCAATGTCCTATATAAGACACCTTTGTTTGGCACAGTTGAAATTTGTCTTTGGATACCTTGTATCCATTTTTAGTAAGGAACTTTAAAAGTTCTGCTGTGTCTTTAAGTGATGTTTCAAAATCTGGGGAACAAAGTAACAAATCATCTACGAAGAGTAATGGGCGTGGTTATCGCCTTGTTCAAGACCTTAGGGCAGTGGTTCCCAAACTGTGTGCCGTGGCTCCCTGGGGTGCCTCTGACACTTGCAGGGGTGTCTTGGATTGGTGGTCAAGGACCAATTCAAATTATTTATGGTCAATATAATAGGCAAAACTAGTGCTGGTGGCTGTCAGTCATACAATATGGGGACAACAAGAAGCAAATCTTGTCCCTCACCACACAATTGAGCCTAAGGATGACATATAAATACAATTTACCTAAATAAATATTCCTTTCGAAATTTCTCAATAAGAAATTTTTGGCCTAGGGGTGCCGTGAAAAGAATTCTGAGACTCTGGGGCGCCGTGATTCAAAAAAGTTTGGAAACCACTGCCTTAGGGCAATCAATGCAATTGTTGAACCCTTGCACCCTGTGGTACCAAAACCTGCCACTATATTAATGCAGAATCCCACTGACAGCACTTATTTTTCAGTTGTTGACCTGTGTTCAGCATTTTTTTCCATACCCATACAGCCAGTCAGTACCTTTTTGCATTCACCTACAAAGGTACCCAGTACACCTGGACAAGGATGGTGCAGGGATGGCTTAATAGACTGACAATATTTAGCCAGTCCCTTGGTGAAAACCTCCAATGGCTCACTTTTCCATGTGGATCTACATTGATCCAGTATGTAGAGGATTTGATACTTTGTTCCCCAGATTTTGAAACATCACTTAAAGACACAGCTGTACTTTTAAACACACGCACTGAGGTGGGCGCCCAGTATCCCTTACGGACAATGAGAAAAGGATTTACTGCTAGGTAATTAAAAATAAGATTTTAATTACCTACCGGTAAATCCTTTTTTTCGTAGTCCGTAGAGGATACTGAGGATCCATTTAGTACCATGTGGTATAGGCTGGTCCACTAGGAGCCATGGGCACTTTAAGAATTTGATAGTGTGGGCTGGCTCCTCCCTCTATGCCCCTCCTACCAGACTCAGTCTAGGAAACTGTACACCGAAGAGACAGACATACTGTGAGAGAAGAAGGATATAAAAGGATAGTGGTGAGATTCCTAACAAGCACACACAAACAAGAGGAAAGCCATGCTAGCCAAACTTGGAACAGCAACAGTTGAACGTAACAACAATACTTAACCAATAAACTATGCAGGAAGAACTCAGCACTGGGCGGGCGCCCAGTATCCTCTACAGACTACAAGAAAAGGATTCACCGGTAGGTAATTAAAATCTCTTATGTACTATAGGATACTAGGGATCCATTTAGTACAATGGGGAAGTACCAAAGCTACCAAACGGGGTGGGAGAGTGCTGAGGTTCCTGCAGAACTGATTGACCAAACTGAAAGTGCTCAGAGGCCAAACTATCAAACTTATAAAACTTTGCAAATGTGTTCGCACCTGACCAAGTAGCTGCTCGGCAGAGCTGTAAGGCCGAGACACTGCGGGCAGCTGCCCAAGAAGAACTCACTGACCTAGTCAAGTGGGCCTGTACAGATTTAGGAACTGGCAATCCTGCTGTGGAATAAACATGCTGGATAGTGAGCCTGATCCAGCGTGCAATTGACTGCTTTGAAGCAGGACAACCAATCTTATTGGGTTTATAAAGAACAAACAGAAAGTCAGATTTTCTGAGACGTGCTGTCCGCTTCACATACACCTTCAAAGCCCTCACAACATCCAAAGACTTTGAAGTAACAGAGGTGTCAGTAACAACCAGAACCACAATGGGTTGGTTGATGTGAAATGCAGACACCACCTTAGGAAGAAATTGCTGACAAGTCCTAAGTTCAGCCCTGTCCTCATGGAAAATTAAGTAGGGGCTGTTGTGAGACAACGCCCCTAGTTCCGACACACGTCTTGCTGAAGCCAAGGCTAACAGTGTGATGGTCTTCCATGTAAGATATTTTATGTCTACCACCTGTAACGGTTCAAACCAGTCCGACTGGAGGAACTGCAGCACCAAATTGAGATCCCAAGGTGCCGTGGGAGGCACAAAGGGAGGCTGGATGTGCAGAACCCCTTTCAAGAACGTCTGGACATCAGGGAGAGAAGCCAATTGTTTCTGCAATAAAATGGACAAGGCCGAAATCTGGAATTTTATGGACCCCAGACATAGGCCCACATCCACACCCGACTGCAGAAAAGGCGGGAAACGTCCCATATGAAATTCCACCAATATATTTTCTGCTCTCACACCAAGAGATGTATTTCTTCCAAATACGGTGGTACTGTTTAGACGTTACTCCCTTCTTGGCTTGGATCATAGTCGGGATGACCTTGTCAGGGATGCCTCTCCTGGCTAGAATTAGCCGTCCAACTTCCATGATGTCAAACGTAGTCGTGTTAAGTTTTGATAGATGAACAGGCCCTTTTGCAGAAGATTCTCACAAAGAGGTAGAGGCCACAGATCTTCCAGAGGCATCTCCAGAAAGTCCGCATACCAAGCCCTTCTTGGCCAGTCCGGAGCAATGAGGATTGCTTGAACTTTTTCCCTTTTTATTCTTTTCAGAATTCTTGGGATTAGCGGAAGTGGAGGGAACACGTATGCCATCAGATAGACCCATGGAGTCGTCAGAGCGTCCGCTGCCACTGCCTGTGGGTCTCTCGACCTGCAACAATACCGCTTGAGCTTCTTGTTGAGACGAGAGGCCATCATGTCGATTTGTGGACATCCCCATCGACGTGTCAAGCACCTGAACACCTTTGGGTGAAGGCCCCACTCCCCCGGGTGCAGGTCGTGTCTGCTGAGGAAGTCTGCTTCCCAGTTGTCTACTCCCGAAATGAAGACCGCCGACGACACCGCAGCGTGTGTTTCTGCCCATAGGAGAATTCTTGATACCTCTGACATTGCTGCTTTGCTTTTCGCTCCGCCCTGTCGGTTTATGTACGTTACTGCCGTCACCTTGTCCGACTAAACCTCAATGGCCCAATCCTGAAGAAGATATGAGGCCTGCAGAAGGGCATTGTATATAGCCCGAAATTCCACAATGTTGATTGGAAGGACGACTTATTGACTTGACCATCTTTCTTGAAACTGCACCCCCTAGGTGACTGCTCCCCAACCTCTGAGTCTTGCGTCCGTGGTTAGCAGTATCCAATTCTGAACCGTCGGCCCTCGATTAGGTGAGAAGTCTGGAGCCACCACAGAAGGGAGATCCTGGCCTTTGGTGACCGACGGATCCTCTGGGTCATGTGAAGATGCAATCCGGATCATTTGTCCAACAGATTCAGCTGGAAAGTCCTTGCATGAAATCTTCCGTACTGAAGCGCCTCGTCAGGGTCCACCATTTTCCCCAGAAGGCAAATGCATATATGCACCGATATTCGAGTTGGCTTCAGGACATCCCGAACCATCAACTGGATTACAAATGCCTTTTCCAATGGAAGAGAAACTTTCTGTGCCTCTGTGCAGGCCAGTATAATTTCAAGTGAGAGTTCGGGAGATTTAGAATCCACCCGTGATCCATGAGTAGTTTGGTTGTGAGACCAATGCTGTCCAACAACCTTTCCCTGGACGGTGCCTTTATCAGAAGATCATCCAGATACGGAATTATGTTCACTCCTTGCTTGCAAAGGAGAAAATTCATCTCTGCCATCACTTTGGTGAACACCCTCGGCACTGTGGAGAACCCAAATGGCAGGGCTTGGAACTGGTAGTGACAGTCCTGTAGTGCAAAGCGTAGATAATCCTGGTGAGGCGGCCAGATCAGAATGTGAAGGTACACATCCTTAATATCCAGAGACACTAGGAATTCCCCCTCCTCCAGACCTGAGATCACAGCTCTCGGATACTCCATCTTGAATTTGAACACTTGGAAGTACGGGTTCAAAGATTTTAGATTCAAAATCGGCCTTACCGAACCATCCGGTTTCGGTGCCACAAACAAGTTGGAATAATATCCCTTGTTTTTACCAGTTTTTGAATGGCATTCTGTAATGTTATACTTGCCTCTTGTGAAACTGGTAAGCCTGATTTGTAGAATCTGTGAGGTAGGAGCTCCTGAAATTCCAGTCTGTAGCCCTGGGAAATAAGATCTATGACCTAGGGATCCAGGCATGATGTTGCCCAGATGTGACTGAAATTGTTTAGTCGGGCTCCCACCTGCCAGTCTTCCAGGGCTCGAGGTCCACCGTCACGCAGAAGGCTTTGAGGAAGCAGAACTGGAGCTCTGTTCCTGAGAACCGGCAGTTGCTGGTTTGCGTGGTTTACCTCTAGCACATCTGTTGGCAGTAGAAGATCCTCTGACTTTGCCCTTAAACTTGGCTGTCCGAAAGGACTGTACAGTAGGTCCTGAGTAGGTTTTCCTGGGTGGGGGAGCTGCAGAAGGAAGATATGTTGACTTACCCGCAGTAGCTTTGGAGATCCATTTGTCTAGTTCATCTCCAAATAAGACCTCTCCTGTGAAGGGTAGGCCTTCCACACCATAACCGCTGCGTGCTGATACTGCCATAGCAGTGGTGTGTGCATGAAGCAATCCTATTTTTTTATTGCTTTTACCATAAAATTCGCAGAGCCCTGTATATATTGCAGGAGTAAAAATAAGAATTTACTCACCGGTAATTCTATTTCTCGTAGTCCGTAGTGGATGCTGGGGACTCCGTAAGGACCATGGGGAATAGACGGGCTCCGCAGGAGACTGGGCACTCTAAGAAAGATTTAGGACTACCTGGTGTGCACTGGCTCCTCCCCCTATGACCCTCCTCCAAGCCTCAGTTAGGACACTGTGCCCGGAAGAGCTGACACAATAAGGAAGGATTTTGAATCCCGGGTAAGACTCATACCAGCCACACCAATCACACCATATAACTCGTGATAGGAACCCCGGTTAACAGTATGATAACAAAATGGAGCCTCTGAAGAGATGGCTCACAACAAAACCCGATTTTTGTAACAATAACTATGTACAGGTATTGCAGACAATCCGCACTTGGGATGGGCGCCCAGCATCCACTACGGACTACGAGAAATAGAATTACCGGTGAGTAAATTCTTATTTTCTCTAACGTCCTAGTGGATGCTGGGGACTCCGTAAGGACCATGGGGATTATACCAAAGCTCCCAAACGGGCGGGAGAGTGCGGATGACTCTGCAGCACCGAATGAGAGAACTCCAGGTCCTCCTCAGCCAGGGTATCAAATTTATAGAATTTTGCAAATGTATTTGCCCCTGACCAAGTAGCAGCTCGGCAAAGTTGTAAAGCCGAGACCCCTCGGGCAGCCGCCCAAGATGAGCCCACCTTCCTCGTGGAATGGGCTTTTACTGATTTAGGCTGCGGTAATCCTACCGCAGAATGCGCCAGCTGAATAGTGCTACAAATCCAGCGCGCGATAGTCTGCTTAGAAGCAGGAACACCCAGCTTGTTGGGTGCATACAGGATAAACAGCGAGTCAGTCTTCCTGACTCCAGCCGTCCTGGAAACATATATTTTCAGGGCCCTGACCACGTCCAGCAACTTGGAATCCTCCAAGTCCCTAGTAGCCGCAGGCACCACAATAGGTTGGTTCAAGTGAAAAGCTGATACCACCTTTGGGAGAAAATGAGGACGTGTCCTCAATTCTGCCCTATCCATATGGAAAATCAGATAGGGGCTTTTACAGGACAAAGCCGACAATTCTGAGACACGTCTGGCCGAAGCCAGAGCCAACAACATCACCACTTTCCACGTGAGATATTTTAATTCCACAGTCTTAAGTGGCTCAAACCAATGTGATTTTAGAAACTCCAAGACCACATTGAGATCCCACGGTGCCATTGGGGGCACAAAAGGAGGCTGAACATGCAGAACTCCCTTAACAAAGGTCTGAACTTCAGGCAGTGAAGTCAGTTCTTTCTGGAAGAATTTGAGGCCCAAAGTCACACCTGCTTGCAGGAAATGTAGGAATCGACCCAGTTGAAATTCCTCCGTTGGGGTCTTCTTGGCCTCACACCAAGCAACATACTTCCGCCAAATGCGGTGATAATGCTTTACGGTAACATCCTTCCTGGCCTTGATCAGGGTAGGGATGACTTCCTCCGGAATGCCTTTTTCCTTTAGGATCCGGTGTTCAACCGCCATGCAGTCAAACGCAGCCGCGGTAAGTCTTGGAACAGACAGGGTCCCTGCTGCAGCAGGTCTTGTCTGAGCGGCAGAGGCCAAGGGTCCTCTGCAAGCATCTCTTGAAGTTCCGGGTACCAAGCTCTTCTTGGCCAATCCGGAGCCACGAGAATAGTTCTCACTCCTCGCCTTTTTATTATTCTCAATACCTTGGGTATGAGAGGTAGAGGAGGAAAAACATAAACCGACTGGTACACCCATGGTGTCACTAGAGCGTCCACAGCGATCGCCTGAGGGTCCCTTGACCTGGCGCAATACCTTTTTAGCTTTTTGTTGAGGCGGGACGCCATCATGTCCACCTGTGGTTTTTCCCAACGGTTTACCAGCATCTGGAAGGCTTCTGGATGAAGTCCCCAGTCTCCCGGGTGGAGGTCGTGCCTGCTGAGGAAGTCTGCTTCCCAGTTGTCCACTCCCGGAATGAACACTGCTGTCAGTGCTAGCACATGATTCTCTGCCCATCGGAGAATTCTTGTGGCTTCTGCCATTGCCCTCCTGCTTCTTGTGCCGCCCTGTCTGTTTACATGGGCGACCGCCGTGATGTTGTCTGACTGGATCAGCACCGGCCGGTTCTGAAGCAGGGGTCTTGCTTGACTTAAGGCATTGTAAATGGCCCTTAGCTCCAGAATATTTATGTGCAGCGATATCTCCTGAGCTGACCACAGCCCCTGGAAATTTCTGCCCTGTGTGACTGCCCCCCAGCCCCGAAGGCTGGCATCCGTGGTCACCAGGACCCAGTCCTGTATTCCGAATCTGCGGCCCTCTAGTAGATGAGCCCTCTGCAGCCACCACAGCAGCGACACCCTGGTCCTTGCCGACAGGGTTATCCGCTGTTGCATCTGGAGATGGGACCCGGACCATTTGTCCAACAGGTCCCACTGGAACATCCTTGCGTGGAACCTTCCGAATGGAACTGCTTCGTATGAAGCTACCATTTTCCCCAGGACTCGTGTGCATTGATGTACCGACACTTTTCCTGGTTTTAGGATGTCTCTGACCAGAGATGACAATTCCTCTGCTTTTTCCACTGGAAGAAACACTCTTTTCTGGTCTGTGTCCAGAATCATTCCCAGGAACAGAAGACGTGTCGTCGGAACCAGCTGCGACTTTGGAATATTAAGAATCCAGCCGTGCTGTTGTAGCACTTCCTGAGAAAGTGCTACCCCCACTACCAACTGTTCCTTGGACCTCGCCTTTATCAGGAGATCGTCCAAGTACGGGATAATTGAAACACCTTTCTTGCGAAGGAGTATCATCATTTCGGCCATTACCTTGGTAAAGACCCTCGGCGCCGTGGATAACCCAAACGGCAGCGTCTGGAACTGTTAGTGACAGTCCTGTACCACAAATCTGAGGTACTCCTGGTGAGGAGGATAAATGGGGACATGAAGATACGCATCTTTGATGTCCAGGGAGACCATGTAGTCCCCCTCCTCCAGGCTCGCAATAACCGCTCTGAGCGATTCCATCTTGAACTTGAACCTTTTGATATAAGTGTTCAAGGATTTTAGATTTAAGATGGGTCTCACCGAACCGTCCGGTTTCGGTACCACAAACAGTGTGGAATAGTAACCCTTTCCTTGTTGAAGGAGGGGTACCTTGACAATCACGTGCTGTGAATACAGTTTCTGAATAGCCACCAACACTGCCTCCCTGGCAGAGGGAGTTGCCGGTAAGGCAGACTTTAGGAAACGGCGGGGGGGAGACGTCTCGAATTCCAGCCTGTACCCCTGAAGTACAACTTGAAGGACCCAGGGATCCACCTGTGAGAGAGCCCACTGTGCGCTGAAATTCCTGAGACGGGCCCCCACCGTGCCCGGGTCCACCTGAGCAGCCCCAGCGTCATGCTGTGGACTTACCGGACGCAGGGGAGGACTTCTGCTCCTGGGAACTAGCTGTGTGTTGCAGCTTTTTTCCTCTACCTCTGCCTCTCGGCAGAAAGGAGGAGCCTCTAGCCCTCTTGTTTTTCTGGGGCCGAAAGGACTGTACCTGATAATACGGTGCTTTCTTTTGCTGTGGCGCAGTCTGTGGCAAAAAGGTCGATTTCCCAGCCGTAGCTGTGGACACGAGGTCCGAAAGACCATCCCCAAACAGTTCCACTCCTTTATAGGGTAAAACTTCCATATGCCGCTTAGAGTCGGCATCAGCGGACCATTGCCTAGTCCATAACCCCCGTCTGGCGGCAATGGACATGGCGCTTACTCGTGATGCCAGCCGGCAAATATCCCTCTGTGCATCACGCATGTATAAGACTGCGTCTTTTATATGTTCAAGCGTTAGCAAAATATTGTCCCTATCCATGGTATCAATATTATCCAAAAGGGAATCTGACCACGCAGCAGCAGCACTGCACATCCAAGCTGATGCAATCGCTGGTCGCAATATAATGCCTGAGTGTGTGTAAATAGCCTTTAGGGTATTTTCCTGCTTTCTATCAGCAGGTTCCTTCAGGGTGGCCGTATCCGGAGACGGTAGTGCCACCTTCTTTGACAAGCGTGTCAGCGCCTTGTCTACCCTAGGGGGTGTTTCCCAACGTGACCTATCCTCTAGCGGGAAAGAGTACGCTGCCAATAATCGTTTTGAAATTATCAATTTCTTATCAGGGGAAGTCCACGCTTCCTCACACACCTCATTTAATTCTTCAGATGCAGGAAAAACTACAGGTAGTTTTTTCTCACCGAACATAATACCCTTTTTTGTGGTACCTGGGGTATTATCAGAAATGTGTAAAACATTTTTCATTGCCTCAATCATGTAACGGGTGGATCTATTGGAGGGTACACTAGTCTCATCACCGTCGACACTGGAGTCAGTATCCGTGTCGACGTCTGTATCTGTCACCTGAGGTAGCGGCCGTTTTAAGTAGAGATGTGCACCGGAAATTTTTCGGGTTTTGTGTTTTGGTTTTGTGTTCGGTTCCGTGGCCGTGTTTTGGGTTCGAACGCGTTTTGGCAAAACCTCACCGAATTTTTTTTGTCGGATTCGGGTGTGTTTTGGATTCGGGTGTTTTTTTCAAAAAACCCTAAAAAACAGCTTAAATCATAGAATTTGGGGGTCATTTTGATCCCAAAGTATTATTAACCTCAATAACCATAATTTCCACTCATTTTCAGTCTATTCTGAACACCTCACACCTCACAATATTATTTTTAGTCCTAAAATTTGCACCGAGGTCGCTGGATGACTAAGCTCAGCGACCCAAGTGGCCGACACAAACACCTGGCCCATCTAGGAGTGGCACTGCAGTGTCACGCAGGATGGCCCTTCCAAAAAACACCCCCCAAACAGCACATGACGCAAAGAAAAAAAGAGGCGCAATGAGGTAGCTGTGTGAGTAAGCTAAGCGACCCTAGTGGCCGACACAAACACCTGGCCCATCTAGGAGTGGCACTGCAGTGTCAGGACGGATGGCCCTTCCAAAAAATACTCCCCAAACAGCACATGACGCAAAGAAGAAAAAAAAGAGGCGCAATGAGGTAGCTGTGTGACTAAGATAAGTTACCCTAGTGGCCGACACAAACACCTGGCCCATCTAGGAGTGGCACTGCAGTGTCACGCAGGATGGCCCTTCCAAAAAATACTCCCCAAACAGCACATGACGCAAAGAAGAAAAAAAAGAGGCGCAATGAGGTAGCTGTGTGACTAAGATAAGCGACCCTAGTGGCCGACACAAACACCTGGCCCATCTAGGAGTGGCACTGCAGTGTCACGCAGGATGGCCCTTCCAAAAAACAGTCCCCAAACAGCACATGACGCAAAGAAAAATGAAAGAAAAAAGAGGTGCAAGATGGAATTGTCCTTGGGCCCTCCCACCCACCCTTATGTTGTATAAACAGGACATACACACTTTAACCAACCCATCATTTCAGTGACAGGGTCTGCCACACGACTGTGACTGAAATGACGGGTTGGTTTGGACCCCCACCAAAAAAGAAGCAATTAATCTCTCCTTGCACAAACTGGCTCTACAGAGGCAAGATGTCCACCTCATCATCATCCTCCGATTCATCACCGTGTACATCCCCCTCCTCACAGATTATCAATTCGTCCCCACTGGAATCCACCATCACAGCTCCCTGTGTACTTTGTGGAGGCAATTGCTGCTGGTGAATGTCTCCACGGAGGAATTGATTATAATTCATTTTAATGAACATCATCTTCTCCACATTTTCTGGAAGTAACCTCGTACGCCGATTGCTGACAAGGTGAGCGGCGGCACTAAACACTCTTTCGGAGTACACACTTGTGGGAGGGCAACTTAGGTAGAATAAAGCCAGTTTGTGCAAGGGCCTCCAAATTGCCTCTTTTTCCTGCCAGAATACGTACGGACTGTCTGACGTGCCTACTTGGATGCGGTCACTCATATAATCCTCCACCATTCTTTCAATGGTGAGAGAATCATATGCAGTGACAGTAGACGACATGTCCGTAATCGTTGGCAGGTCCTTCAGTCCGGACCAGATGTCAGCATCAGCAGTCGCTCCAGACTGCCCTGCATCACCGCCAGCGGGTGGGCTCGGAATTCTGAGCCTTTTCCTTGCACCCCCAGTTGCGGGAGAATGTGAAGGAGGAGATGTTGACAGGTCGCGTTCCGCTTGACTTGACAATTTTCTCACCAGCAGTTCTTTGAACCCCTGCAGACTTGTGTCTGCCGGAAAGAGAGATACAACGTAGGTTTTAAATCTAGGATCGAGCACGGTGGCCAAAATGTAGTGCTCTGATTTCAACAGATTGACCACCCGTGAATCCTTGTTAAGCGAATTAAGGGCTCCATCCACAAGTCCCACATACCTAGCGGAATCGCTCAGTGTTAGCTCCTCCTTCAATGTCTCCAGCTTCTTCTGCAAAAGCCTGATGAGGGGAATGACCTGACTCAGGCTGGCAGTGTCTGAACTGACTTCAAGTGTGGCAAGTTCAAAAGGTTGCAGAACCTTGCACAACGTTGAAATCATTCTCCACTGCGCTTGAGACAGGTGCATTCCACCTCCTATATCGTGGTCAGTTGTATAGGCTTGAATGGCCTTTTGCTGCTCCTCCAACCTCTGAAGCATATAGAGGGTTGAATTCCACCTCGTTACCACTTCTTGCTTCAGATGATGGCAGGGCAGGTTCAGGCGTTTTTGGTGTTGCTCCAGTCTTCTGTACGTGGTGCCTGTACGCCGAAAGTGTCCCGCAATTCTTCTGGCCACCGACAGCATCTCTTGCACGCCCCTGTCGTTTTTTAAATAATTCTGCACCACCAAATTCAAGGTATGTGCAAAACATGGGACGTGCTGGAATTTGCCCAGATTTAATGCACACACAATATTGCTGGCGTTGTCCGATGCCACAAATCCACAGGAGAGTCCAATTGGGGTAAGCCATTCTGCGATGATCTTCCTCAGTTGCCGTAAGAGGTTTTCAGCTGTGTGCGTATTCTGGAAAGCGGTGATACAAAGCGTAGCCTGCCTAGGAAAGAGTTGGCGTTTGCGAGATGCTGCTACTGGTGCCGCTGCTGCTGTTCTTGCGGCGGGAGTCAATACATCTACCCAGTGGGCTGTCACAGTCATATAGTCCTGAGTCTGCCCTGCTCCACTTGTCCACATGTCCGTGGTTAAGTGGACATTGGGTACAACTGCATTTTTTAGGACACTGGTGAGTCTTTTTCTGAGGTCTGTGTACATTTTCGGTATCGCCTGCCTAGAGAAATGGAACCTAGATGGTATTTGGTACCGGGGACACAGTACCTCAAACAAGTCTATAGTTGGCTCTGCAGTAATGATGGATACCGGAACCACGTTTCTCACCGCCCAGGATGCCAAGGCCTCAGTTATCCGCTTTGCAGCAGGATGACTGCTGTGATATTTCATCTTCCTCGCAAAGGACTGTTGGACAGTCAATTGCTTGGTGGAAGTAGTAAAAGTGGTCTTACGACTTCCCCTCTGGGATGACCTTCGACTCCCAGCAGCAACAACAGCAGCGCCAGCAGCAGTAGGCGTTACACTCAAGGATGCATCGGAGGAATCCCAGGCAGGAGAGGACTCGTCAGAATTGCCAGTGACATGGCCTTCAGGACTATTGGCATTCCTGGGGAAGGAGGAAATTGACACTGAGGGAGTTGGTGGGGTGGTTTGCGTGAGCTTGGTTACAAGAGGAAGGGATTTACTGGTCAGTGGACTGCTTCCGCTGTCGCCCAAAGTTTTTGAACTTGTCACTGACTTATGATGAATGCGCTGCAGGTGACGTATAAGGGAGGATGTTCCGAGGTGGTTAACGTCCTTACCCCTACTTATTACAGCTTGACAAAGGCAACACACGGCTTGACACCTGTTGTCCGCATTTCTGTTTAAATACTTTCACACCGAAGAGCTGATTTTTTTGGTATTTTCACCAGGCATGTCAATGGCCATATTCCTCCCACGGACAACAGGTGTCTCCCCGGGTGCCTGACTTAAACAAACCACCTCACCATCAGAATCCTCCTTGTCAATTTCCTCCCCAGCACCAGCAACACCCATATCCTCCTCATCCTGGTGTACTTCAACACTGACATCTTCAATCTGACTATCAGGAACTGGACTGCGGGTGCTCCTTCCAGCACTTGCAGGGGGCGTGCAAATGGTGGAAGGCGCATGCTCTTCACGTCCAGTGTTGGGAAGGTCAGGCATCGCAACCGACACAATTGGACTCTCCTTGTGGATTTGTGATTTAGAAGAACGCACAGTTCTTTGCTGTGCTTTTGCCAGCTTAAGTCTTTTCATTTTTCTAGCGAGAGGCTGAGTGCTTCCATCCTCATGTGAAGCTGAACCACTAGCCATGAACATAGGCCAGGGCCTCAGCCGTTCCTTGCCACTCCGTGTGGTAAATGGCATATTGGCAAGTTTACGCTTCTCCTCCGACGATTTTATTTTAGATTTTTGAGTCCTTTTTTTACTGATATTTTGTGTTTTGGATTTTACATGCTCTGTACTATGACATTGGGCATCGGCCTTGGCAGACGACGTTGATGGAATTTCATCGTCTCGGCCATGACTAGTGGCAGCAGCTTCAGCACGAGGTGGAAGTGGATCTTGATCTTTCCCTATTTTTGGAACCTCAACATTTTTTTTCTCCATATTTTAATAGGCACAACTAAAAGGCACCTCAGGTAAACAATGGAGATGGATGGATACTAGTATACTTATGGATGACGAGTGACTGACGACACAGAGGTAGCTACAGCCGTGGACTACCGTACTGCGTCTGCTAGTATAGAGATGATAATGATATAAAAAATATATATATATCACTACTGCAGGTATATATAATATAATGACGGACCTGCTGGACACTGTCAGCAGACTCCTACTACTAGTATGAAGAAGATAGAAAAAAAAACCCCACCACAGGTAGGTATACAATTATGGACGAGCACTGACGACACAGAGGTAGCTACAGCCGTGGACTACCGTACTGCGTCTGCTAGTATAGAGATGATAATGATATAAAAAATATATATATATCACTACTGCAGGTATATATAATATAATGATGGACCTGCTGGACACTGTCAGCAGACTCCTAAACTACTAGTATGAAGAAGATAGAAAAAAAAAACCCACCACAGGTAGGTATACAATTATGGACGAGCACTGATGACACAGAGGTAGCTACAGCCGTGGACTACCGTACTGCGTCTGCTAGTATAGAGATGATAATGATATAAAAAATATATATATATCACTACTGCAGGTATATATAATATAATGATGGACCTGCTGGACACTGTCAGCAGACTCCTACTACTAGTATGAAGAAGATAGAAAAAAAAAACCCCACCACAGGTAGGTATACAATTATGGACGAGCACTGACGACACAGAGGTAGCTACAGCCGTGGACTACCGTACTGCGTCTGCTAGTATAGAGATGATAATGATATAAAATATATATATATATCACTACTGCAGGTATATATAATATAATGACGGACCTGCTGGACACTGTCAGCAGTCTCCTAAACTACTAGTATGAAGAAGATAGAAAAAAAAAAACCACCACAGGTAGGTATACAATTATGGACGAGCACTGACGACACAGAGGTAGCTACAGCCGTGGACTACCGTACTGCGTCTGCTAGTATAGAGATGATAATGATAGAAAAAATATATATATATCACTACTGCAGGTATATATAATATAATGACGGACCTGCTGGACACTGTCAGCAGACTCCTACTACTAGTATGAAGAAGATAGAAAAAAAAAACCCACCACAGGTAGGTATACAATTATGGACGAGCACTGACGACACAGAGGTAGCTACAGCCGTGGACTACCGTACTGCGTCTGCTAGTATAGAGATGATAATGATAGAAAAAATATATATATATCACTACTGCAGGTATATATAATATAATGACGGACCTGCTGGACACTGTCAGCAGACTCCTAAACTACTAGTATGAAGAAGATAGAAAAAAAAAAACCACCACAGGTAGGTATACAATTATGGACGAGCACTGACGACACAGAGGTAGCTACAGCCGTGGACTACCGTACTGCGTCTGCTAGTATAGAGATGATAATGATATAAAAAATATATATATATCACTACTGCAGGTATATATAATATAATGACGGACCTGCTGGACACTGTCAGCAGACTCCTAAACTACTAGTATGAAGAAGATAGAAAAAAAAAACCCACCACAGGTAGGTATACAATTATGGACGAGCACTGACGACACAGAGGTAGCTACAGCCGTGGACTACCGTACTGCGTCTGCTAGTATAGAGATGATAATGATATAAAAAATATATATCACTACTGCAGGTATATATAATATAATGACGGACCTGCTGGACACTGTCAGCAGACTCCTAAACTACTAGTATGAAGAAGATAGAAAAAAAAAACCCACCACAGGTAGGTATACAATTATGGACGAGCACTGACGACACAGAGGTAGCCACAGCCGTGGACTACCGTACTGCGTCTGCTAATATAGAGATGATAAAGATGATAGAGATGAACAAAAAAAATATAACACTACTGCAGGTAAATATTTATATAATATAATGAATGACGGACCTGCTGGACACTGTCAGCAGAATGCGTTTATAGAATAAAAAAAAAAACCACCACAGGAGTGTTTAACTTTTTCAGGCAGACAATATACTGGTGGTCACTGGTCAGTCACACTGGCAGCAAAAGTGTGCACTGTACTCCTGCTATAACTGCACCCCAGTCTCCCCAACAATTCAGCTGTGTGAGCAGTGAGCACTCAGCACGGTCAGATATACATAGATGATATTATCATGCAGCACACTGAGGCTGAGCACAGATATGGTATGTGACTGTGTATCGTTTTTTTTTCAGGCAGAGAACGGATTATATTAAATAATAAATAAAACTGGTGGTGGTCACTAGTAACTATCAGCAAAACTCTGCACTCTGAGTACTCCTAATGCTCCCCAAAATTACTAAGTTAGTAGTAAATCAACTCAAGTGTCTCTATCTATTCTAACGGAGAGGACGCCAGCCACGTCCTCTCCCTATCAATCTCAATGCACGTGTGAAAATGGCGGCGACGCGCGGCTCCTTATATAGAATCAGAGTCTCGCGATAGAATCCGAGCCTCGCGAGAATCCGACAGCGGGATGATGACGTTCGGGCGCGCTCGGGTTAACCGAGCAAGGCGGGAAGATCCGAGTCTGCCTCGGACCCGTGTAAAAAGGCTGAAGTTCGGGGGGGTTCGGATTCCGAGGAACCGAACCCGCTCATCTCTAGTTTTAAGGCCCCTGATGACATTTGAGACGCTGGAACAGGCACAAGCTGTGTAGCCGGCTGTCCTATGTCGTCAAACCTTTTGTGTAAGGAGTTGACACTTTCACGCAATTCCTTCCATAAGTCCAACCACACCGGTGTCGACCCCTCAGGGGGTGATAACACATTCACAGGCATTTGCTCCGCCTCCACATCATTTTCCTCCTCATACATGTCGACACAGCAGTACCGACACACAGCAGACACACAGGGAATGCTCTTACAGAGGACAGGACCCCACAAAGCCCTTTGGGGAGACAGAGGGAGAGTATGCCAGCACACACCAGAGCGCTATATATCACAGGGATATCACCTATAAAGTGTGTTTTCCCCTTATAGCTGCATATATACTTATACTGCGCCTAATTTGTGCCCCCCCCCTCTCTTTTTTACCCTTTTCTGTAGTGCAGGACTGCAGGGGAGAGCCAGGGAGCTTCCTTCCAGCGGAGCTGTGAGGGAATAATGGCGCCAGTGTGCTGAGGGAGAAGGCCCCGCCCCTTTTTCGGCTGGCTTTCTCCCGCTATTTTAATGTATCTGGCAGGGGTTAATATACACCTATATAGCCCCTGGGGCTATATATGGTGTTAATTTGCCAGCCAAGGTGTAAAATATTGCTGCTCAGGGCACCCCCCCCCAGCGCCCTTCACCCATCAGTGACCGCAGTGTGTGGTGTGCATGAGGAGCAATGGCGCACAGCTGCAGTGCTGTGCGCTACCTTGGAGAAGACAGAAGTCTTCAGCCGCCGAGTTTCTGGACCTTCTTGCTTCTGGCTCTGTAAGGGGGACGGCGGCGCGGCTCCGGGAACGGACGACGAGATCGGTGCCTGTGTTCGAACCCTCTGGAGCGAATGGTGTCCAGTAGCCTAAGAAGCCCAAGCTACCACCACTTAGGTAGGTTCGCTTCTTCTCCCCTTAGTCCCTCGATGCAGTGAGCCTGTTGCCAGCAGGTCTCACTGAAAATAAAAAAAACCTAAACTATACTTTCTTCTAGAAGCTCAGGAGAGCCCCTAGTGTGCATCCAGCTCAGCCGGGCACAGAAATCTAACTGAGGCTTGGAGGAGGGTCATAGGGGGAGGAACCAGTGCACACCAGGTAGTCCTAAATCTTTCTTAGAGTGCCCAGTCTCCTGCGGAGCCCGTCTATTCCCCATGGTCCTTACGGAGTCCCCAGCATCCACTAGGACGTTAGAGAAATAATTTTCCCTTGAGGTAATGTATTTAACCCCCTCAATTAAGTCACCTGACCATTTTGCAATGGCTCGTGTAATCCACCAACATGCTGTAGTGGGTCTGTGAGCCATTCCAGCAGCTGTGTACAAGGATTTGAGTGTAGTCTCAATCTTATGATCAGCCGTGTCTTTCAGGGAGACTGTACCCGGGACAGGCAATACAATTTTCCGTGACAACCTGGACACAGATGCATCCACTATCGGTGGACTTTCCCATTTTTTCCTATCCTCAGGAGGAAAAGGAAAAGATGAGAGTAACCTTTTAGGGATTTGAAATTTCTTATCAGGATTAACCCATGGTTCTTCAAACAGGGTATTAAATTCCTTTGACACAGGACAAGTGACTCACACTCCTGTCACCTTATTAGGAATTTCTAGCACATCTCTGATAGCTTCTATATGAGCCTCTATTCCCTGTGACAGAGCAGCTTCCCCCCCCTTCTGAATCCACCTCCCCCTCCATGTCTGAACCCCCCAGGGTCAGAGGCAGACTGCTGGGTATGGGCCAGAGTTCGTTTTTGCGGATAAATGGCAAGGGACTGAGAAGCTTGTTTGGTACTGAGTCTCTGTTCATAATATTAATATTGTGTCTCTTTCTCATTGCGGGACTATTTATTAGAGATATTGGAAATCATTCCTTTGATGGAATCCAGCCACGCTGGTTCAGGCCCGCTAGACTGAGATGGTGCACTACACTGAGTACATAGTAGTGAGCTCCCTGGGGAAGAGGAACACTCTGCTGTACATGAAAACACACTCTTTGCCTGACATATTGTAAATGTGACAGCACACTTGCTCCAAATACCTCTGTGTCTTCCTGGAAGGGCTCTTTGCAGGTTAATTGTGCTTTTAACCTTTCCTGGTTAACCTTTAACTAACCTTTCCCATCACCTTCTGTGGTTTGGAAATACCGTTTCAGAGCCTTTCACATTGCACAATGAAACGGGTCTGAACCGTGTAGGACCCTGCTTTTTAACCGTTTTAAAATACCAGTAATCTGTAACCAGTAAATTCAAAGTGGCGCTTTCACACTGCAGCTAGAACCGTTTTGGAAGGCTTAAAAAATGGCAATTTACCGGGTTATAGCTGCGGTGTGAAAGGGGTATAAGTGTGTTTTAATAAAATTTTACTGTCACGGTGTGCGAGTTGTGTTTTTATTTGGGTATTTTTTGTTGTTGTAGGACTACAGGTACCATCGGGCCTGTTATTTCCCCGCATGCTGGTACTTGAGGTTCTCAAAGTACCAGCAAGTGGGGGAGGCTTGCTGGGCCTTGTAGTTCTATAACAAAAAACAATATTCTTTTTTTTAACACTCTTATGGCTATAAGCCTGGCACCCACCGCCCAGGGGTGCTGGGGACAGCCTCGGGCTTCACCCCTGGCCCTTGGGTGCCTGGAGGGGGGGACCCCTTGATTTAAGGGGTCCCCACTCTTCCAGGGAACCCCGCCCAGGGGTGTCTAGTTGGGGGGGTAATGCCATGGCCGCAGGGACCTACATAAATGTGTCCCCTGGCTGTGGCATTATGTCCCTGGCTAGTGGAACCCGGTACTGGTTTTAAAAATACAGGGGACCCCTACATCTTTTGTCCCCCATATTTTTGGAACCTGGACAGGACTAAGAGCCCGATGCTGGTTGTCTAAATACGGGGAACCCCTGTCCAATTTTCCCCCAGCATTTAACCAACCAGGACCAGCTCAAAGAGCCCGAGGCTGGTTATACTTAGGAGGGGGGGACCTCACGCATTTTTTTTTAACCAGTTTAGACCCTTCTCCATTAAGTTAATGGAAGCCCTGGACAACAAAATTGCATTCATGTCCTCCTCCCACTCCCTTCCCAAACACTGATTATTTTTTCTATAAAAATGTACAATATATCACAAGTATGAAGAGCAGGCAGCGGGCATTGGAGGCATCGGACTGAGATGCAAATTAGTGGCGGAGGGCTGGGTCAGTTGATGGTGGGCGAGTTTGTAAGCCATTGGTGGTGGCAGCAGGCATTGGCTCTGTGGCAGTAGGAGTCATCGGCAGGATTTGGCGGACATTATGGCTGTAGAGCCTCACCAGTCACTGACCTCACCGCACGCCACTGGTGCCAGTGGTACCACAACCTCTCAGTACGGTGGTCCTCCAGTGGGGAAGCAGCTCTGACACCATACAGAGGCCGGTGACCATCCCCCCTAACTTCCACAGTGCAGGTATGCTGTTGCCCAAGCAGCATACCGAAAATAATAAAGTTTAAAATAAACTGAACAAAAATCTTCTGGAGCTCCAGAGCGTGCATCCTCTCCGGAGGGCACTTTTTTTCTAAACTGGCTGTAGGAGGGGGCATAGTGGGGAGCAGCCAGCCCACCCAGTTGAAGAAATTCAAAGTACACCGGCTCCTTTGAATCCCATCTATACCCCATTGTACCAAGAACCCAGTATCCCTTATGGATGATAGAGAAAAACATTTTTGGGATTCAATGATCATTATAGAAATATCTCAGCTCTAGTTGCACTACCGCCTACATGGTGGGATGCTCCTGATATGGCTATGGAGAGGAGGAGTCTACAGGTGGGCCAATCGCAGTGGCTGTTTTAGCAGGGCGCCGTGCCCTGCCCGTTTTTTAGAAGGCAAAACCCACTTTGCCGCTTTTGCGGCACCCTGCTAGAACAGCCGCCCGCTTCCTGTCCTCCCAGCGTGTAAAGATACCAGGCGCATGCGCGCGGCATCCATTCACGCATTGGGAGAGAGCTGGAGGAAGCCCAGCACCGACGAAGGTGCTGGGCACGTCCCCAAAAGTGACGTCGCCAGGCAGACGCCCTCTATAGTAGCGTCTGTGGGCCGCACCGCCCACTAAAATGATGCGGGCTTAGCCACGCCCCCTAATTTGCATGGTCGCGCACGCCAATGTGCCCCCGAACTCCGGCGTCCTGCCCCTACCTCATCCTAGGGAGAACACTATCCCTGTGATACTGCGTTCCTATTGGTCCTCACCATGCAAAGCACCAAGGAGGCTGAGAAGAAAAGCTGAACAGAACAGACCCCAGGGGTGAAGTAAAGGGCACCTAGGTAGGGGGATATTGTACCCGACCTCAGAGCCACTAAAACAATCAAAAGGAAGTTACACTGCAAGTGTGCCCAGACCCCTGCTGCACCAATTCCACACTACGTTCCTGCTACAAATACCAACAGTCAAAGGTAATTTATTTATTGTATTTATATGGGTTAAAGAAAATATTTCACACAGGCGTTGAGAACATGCAGCTTCTTCTATGGAGAACAAATATATTCTGGTCGGATCTTGATAAATCAGTATGGGTACCAAAACTTCAGCGGACTGGGTAAAATTTTTCGGTGATTTCTGCGAATGTTCGTTTTTCTACACAAAATCAAAGATAAGTGTTAGAACAAGAGACACAGAGGGAACACAACAGACAGATTGGTCAGAAAGCAAGAGGATTAATCATACATATGAAGGACCCAAGATGTAAACAAAGCAGAGGGACACAGCACAAACATTATAGTGACGGGAAACAGGGCAATAAGCCGCTACAGATTCACCCAAGACAAATAAAACTCACGTCTAAAAGGTCAGCCATAGGGCCACCACATACATATATATTTTACTACTGCTCATCAGTATATAGGGGGTTATTCAGAGTTGATGGCTGTAGTGCCTCACCAGTTGCAAACAACCAATCTTTGTCCGTCTGTGCCACGATCGCATCGCGCACACTTGGACGTTCATAATGCGTAATGTGATTCACAGGCAGCAAACAGTCGGGGACTGCAACAAAGAGTTTTCAGGGCGGCCGGGTGACGTCCCCTGTGTTTCCTGTGACAGGAAACATGGCGCCGGACCGCCTGCACATGCAGCCTGGCTGTGTATTCAGGTGGTCTACCTCTATTCCAAGATTCCTGCAATGCAATTAATTTGCAATGCAGGGCGGCACTGAGCGACCCTCAGCACGCGATTTTATTACTAGCAGTTTTGCTATTTTATCATGATTGAATAACCCCCATAGTACTGTAGGACATACACAGACCTCAGCTCACGTGAGGTTCTATTCAAAGGAACAGTCGGGAAGTGAACGTTGTCTGAAGGTGGCAATGTGTAGCAGAGTATAATGCCGAATCGTATTTATGGATATTAATTACAAATGCGTCCTCACATACAGGATTGTCCATACACCATATGGCGCAAGACGCCCGGCGTGACAGACACTCTGTGGCGAATAGCATACCGTACTCTTTTTTACATTTTGCGTTGTAGTTGCAGCAAAAAGCCGCTCACAGTGCACCAGAGATGCTAGGCTGCGACTTTACCAGGAATTGGTCTTAAAGACGTAAAAAAAATAAATAAGATTTTACTCACCGGTAAATCTATTTCTCGTAGTCCGTAGTGGATGCTGGGAACTCCGAAAGGACCATGGGGAATAGCGGCTCCGCAGGAGACTGGGCACAACTAAAGAAAGCTTTAGGTCACCTGGTGTGCACTGGCTCCTCCCACTATGACCCTCCTCCAAGCCTCAGTTAGGACACTGTGCCCGGACGAGCTGACATAATAAGGAAGGATTTTGAATCCCGGGTAAGACTCATACCAGTCACACCGTATAACTCGTGATACTATACCCAGTTTACAGTATGAAAACAACTGATCCTCTCAACAGATGGCTCAACAATAACCCTTTAGTTAACAATAACTATGTACAAGTATTGCAGACTATCCGCACTTGGGATGGGCGCCCAGCATCCACTACGTACTACGAGAAATAGATTTACCGGTGAGTAAAATCTTATTTTCTCTGACGTCCTAGTGGATGCTGGGAACTCCGAAAGGACCATGGGGATTATACCAAAGCTCCCAAACGGGCGGGCGAGTGCGGATGACTCTGCAGCACCGAATGAGAGAACTCCAGGTCCTCCTCAGCCAGGGTATCAATTTTTTTGAATTTAGCAAACGTGTTTGCCCCTGACCAAGTAGCAGCTCGGCAAGTTGTAAAGCCGAGACCCCTCGGGCAGCCGCCCAAGATGAGCCCACTTTCCTCGTGGAGTGGGCTTTTACTGATTTAGGATGCGGCAGTCCAGCTGCAGAATGCGCCAGCTGAATTGTGCTACAAATCCAGCGAGCAATAGTCTGCTTAGAAGCAGGAGCACCCAGTTTGTTGGGTGCATGCAGGATAAACAGCGAGTCAGTTTTCCTGACTCCAGCCGTCCTGGAAACATAAACTTTCAAGGCCCTGACCACGTCCAGCAACCTGGAATCCTCCAAGTCCCCAGTAGCCACAGGCACCACAACAGGGTGGTTCAAGTGAAAAGCTGATACCACCTTAGGAAGAAACTGGGGACGAGTCCTCAATTCTGCCCTATCCATATGGAAAATCAGATAAGGACTTTTATATGACAAAGCCGCCAATTCTGATACACGCCTGGCCGAAGCCAAGGCCAATAACATGACCACTTTTCACGTGAGATATTTTAGATCCACGGTTTTTAGTGGCTTAAACCAATGTGATTTTAAGAAACTCAACACCACGTTGAGATCCCAAGGTGCCACTGGAGGCACAAACGGGGCTGAATATGCAGCACTCCTTTTACAAATGTCTGAACTTCAGGTAGAGAAGCTAGTACTTTCTGGAAGAAAATCGACAGAGCCGAGATCTGTACCTTAATGGAGCCTAATTTCAGGCCCATAGTCACTCCTGCTTGTAGGAAGTGCAGAAATCGACCCAGTTGAAATTCCTCTGTTGGGGCCTTTTTGGCCTCACACCAAACAACATATTTCCGCCATATGCGGTGATAATGTTTTGCAGTTACATCTTTCCTGGCTTTAATCAGCGTAGGAATGACTTCCTCCGGAATGCCCTTCTCCTTTAGGATCCGGCGTTCAACCGCCATGCCGTCAAACGCAACCGCGGTAAGTCTTGGAACAGACAGGGCCCCTGCTGCAGCAGGTCCTGTCTGAGTGGCAGAGGCCATGGGTCCTCTGATATAATTTCTTGAAGTTCTGGGTACCAAGCCCTTCTTGGTCAATCCGGAACCACGAGTATAGTTCTTACTCCTTTCCTTCTTATTATTCTCCATACCTTTGGTATGAGAGGTAGAAGGGGGAACACATAACCCGACTGGTACACCCACGGTGTCACTAGAGCGTCCACAGCTATTGCCTGAGGGTCTCTTGACCTGGCGCAATATTTCTCTAGTTTTTTTGTTTAAGCGGGACGCTATCATGGCCACCTGTGGTCTTTCCCAACGGTTTACCATCAGTTGAAAGACTTCTGGATGAAGTCCGAACTCTCCCGGGTGGAGGTCGTGCCTGCTGAGGAAATCTGCTTCCCAGTTATCCACTCCCGGAATGAACACTGCTGACAGTGCTAAGACGTGATTTTTCGCCCATAGGAGAATCCTTGTGGCTTCTGTCATCGCCATCCTGCTTCTTGTGCCGCCCTGTTGATTTACATGGGCGACTGCCGTGACGTTGTCTGACTGGAACAGCACCGGCTGGTTTTGAAGCAGAGGCCTTGCCTGACTCAGGGCATTGTAGATGGCCCTAAGTTCCAGAATATTTATGTGTAGGGAAGTCTCCTGACTTGACTAAAGTCCCTGGAAGTTTCTTCCCTGTGTGACTGCCCCCCAGCCTCAACGGCTGGCATCCATGGTCACCAGGACCTAGTCCTGTATGCCGAACCTGCGGCCCTCTTGAAGATGGGCACTCTGCAGCAACCACAGTAGAGATACCCCGGTCCTTGGAGACAGGGTTATCAGTCGATGCATCTGAAGATGCGATCCGGACCACTTGTCCAACGGGTCCCATTAAAAAGTTCCTGCATGGAACCTGCCGAATGGGATTGCTTCGTAAGAAGCTACCATTTGTCCCAGGACTCACGTGCAATGATGCACCGATACCTGGTTTTGCTTCAGGAGGTCTCTGACTAGAGAGATGACAGCTCCTTGGCTTTCTCCTCCGGGAGAAACACTTTTTTCTGGTCTTCCAGAACCATCCCCAGGAACAGCAGACGTGTCGTAGGAACCAGCTGTGACTTTGGAATGTTTAGAATCCAACCGTGCTGTTGTAGCACTTTCCGAGATAGTGCTACCCCGACTAACAACTGCTCCATGGACCTCGCCTTTATAAGGAGATTGTCCAAGTACGGGATAATTAAAACTCCCTTTTTTTTGAAGGAGTATCACCATTTCGGCCATTACCTTGGTAAACACCCTCGGTGCCATGTACAGTCCAAACGGCAGTGTCTGGACTTGGTAATGGCAATCCTGTACCGCAAATCTGAGGTACTCCTGGTGAGGATGGTAAATGGGGACATGCAGGTAAGCATCCTTGATGTCCAGGGATACCATGTAATCCCCCTTCCAGGCTTGCAATAACCGCCCTGAGCGATTCAATCTTGAACTTGAATTTTTTTTTATGTATGTGTTCAAGGATTTTTAATATAAAATGGGTCACACCGAACCATGCGGTTTCGGTACCCCAAACAGTGTGGAATAGTAACCCCGTCCTTGTTGAAGTAGGGGCATCTTGAGTATTACCTGCTGGGAATACAGCTTGTTAATTTGCCTCTAGCACAGCCTCCCTGCCTGAGGGAGTTGTCGGCAAGGCAGATTTGAGGAAACGGCGGGGGGGGGGGAGATATCTCGAAATCCAGCTTGTACTCCTGAAATACTACTTGAATGAAACAGGGATACACCTGTGAGCAAGCCCTCTGATCGCTGAAATGTTTCGAAGCGCCCCCCCACCGTACCTGGCTACACCTGTGGAGCCCCCGCGCCATGCTGTGGACTCAGAGGAAGCGGGAGAAGAATTTTGATTCTGGGAACTTGCTGACTGGTGCAGCTTTTTCCCTCTTCCCTTGTCTCTGTGTATAAAGAAAGCGCCTTTGACCCGCTTGCTTTTCTGAAGCCGAAAGGACTGTACCTGATAATACAGTGCTTTCTTAGTCTGTGAGGAAACCTGAGGTAAAAATATTTCTACCAGCTGTTGCTGTGGATACGAGGTCCCAGAGACCATCCCCAAATAATTCCTCACCCTTATAAGGCAGAATCTCTATGCACCTTTTAAAGTCAGCATCACCTGTCCAGTGACAGGTCTCTAATATCCTCCTGACAGAATGGACATTACATTCATTTTGGATGCCAGCCGGCAAAATATCCTTCTGTGCATCCCTCATATATAAAAGACGACGTCTTTAATATGTTCTCATGTTAGCAAACTAGTATGTTTGACAGGGTCACCGACCACGCTGCAGCAGCACGCTCTGCAGGTTTCAGTCTAGTACCTGAGTATGTAAATACAGACTTCAGGATAGCCTCCTGCTTTTTATCAACAGGTACCTTCAAAGTGGCCGTTCCTAAGACGGCAGTGCCACCTTTTGACAACCGTGTGAGCGCCTTATCCACCCTAGGGGATATCTCCCAGCGTAACTTATCCTCTGGCGGGAAAGGGTACGCCATCAGTAACTTTTTAGAAATTACCAGTTTCTTATCGGGGGAACCCACGCTTTTCACACACTTCAGTGATCGCAAAATACGCGCTATAGCGCGTTTTTACGCGCTACAGGAAGAGACGTACCCGGTTTTAAAAAATGAGCGGGTCCCATAGGACGCGCTGTGTATCACTGCACCAATAGGAGACTCTGTCTACCCATCCAATCACCGCCGCGCCTCCTCATCCAATCGCCGCCGCATCTCTCTATCCGCATGCACCCAGAAGGCCCCGCCCCCTACACCGCGCACACACATCACCCCCCATCACCCGCTGGAGCTTCACGGAGCCCGACAGAGTGAGGACGCTCCCCCCCCCCCCCCCCCGCCGATCACCCGCTGGAGCTTCACGGAGCCGGACAGAGTGAGGACGCCCCCCCCCCCCCCCCCCCCCCGCCGATCACCCGCTGGAGCTTCACGGAGCCGGACAGAGTGAGGACGCCCCCCCCCCCCCCCCCCCCCCGCCGATCACCCGCTGGAGCTTCACGGAGCCGGACAGAGTGAGGACGCCCCCCCGCCGATCACCCGCTGGAGCTTCACGGAGCCGGACAGACAGTGAGGACGGCTCTGCGGCGCGCTACACACTGTGCTGCGGGGATGTTGAACGCCGGTGACCGGGGACTGTGCTTGCTGTGCGGAGGGGTGAGCTGGACTTGCGGTGGCGGCTGGGGGGCTGCTCATATCGGTGGGATGGCGGAGATGGGGGCTGCATGGCGCCTGCAAACAGGTGTTAAACGCAACATTTTTGTGGTATGGAGTGGGGGTGAGGCGAGAGGGTGACAGTGCTGCTGGGCTGTGCAGCATACAGGACCCTTGATACAACCACTGGATTCGAGTCATGCTGCCTGTAATTTATGTGCTGACTGATCAACTTCAGTGACACTCACTGTTCTGGCTGCCTTTGTTGGTTACTGCTGGTTGCTGTTGGTTACTGCTGGTTGCCGCTGGTTACTGTAAAGGCAGCCAGCACAGTGAGTGTCACTGAAGTTGATCAGTCAGCACATAAATTACAGGCAGCATGACTCAAATCCAGTGGTTGTACCAAGTGTCCGAAGTCGTCGTCAGGATGTTGGCATTTAGTATACCGACACCAGCATCCCGATCACAGCAAAGCCGACAAGAGTGACGAGTGCAGAGGGTACCCTAACCTCCCACCCCTAACCCTCCGTTTCCCGCAGCCTAAACCTAACCCACCCCCTTAGTGCCTAACACTTATACCCCCCCCCCCCCCTCTGCAGCCTAACCCTCCCCAACACCATATCCTAACCCCCCCCCTTCCCATCCGCACGCTAAACCAGTGGCGGCAGTGCATACTTCCCTTCAGGATCCTGACTGTCGCTATATCGTTGCCAGGATCCTGATCACCTCTGGATGCCAGCGTTGGTATTGTGGCTGCTGTCAGGATTCCGGCATCGGTATTACGGCTGCTGGGATCCCGACAGCCAGGATCCTGAATGCATACTTCCGATATGATAACAGCCCAGCAGCATTGTCACCCTCCCTCCCCCACAACACTTTTGTAGTGTCTAAATCCAGTCTGGGGCTCTATTATAGCGGCACCATAAAGCCATTACATATAGAAAATTTATTATTTAATAATGTTGTCCTGTTTTTTAATCATATAATTGTTAAGTGCTCTACCTGGCGCAATGTGAATAACGTGCTCTGCCTGGCGCAATGTGAATAACGTGCTCTGCCTGGCGCAATGTGAATAACGTGCTCTGCCTGGCGCAATGTGAATAACGTGCTCTGCCTGGCGCAATGTGAATAACGTGCTCTGCCTGGCGCAATGTGAATAACGTGCTCTGCCTGGCTCAATGTGAATAACGTGCTCTGCCTGGCGCAATGTGAATAACGTGCTCTACCTGGTGCAATACGTATAACGTGCTCTACCTGGCGCAATGTGAATAACGTGCTCTGCCTGGCGCAATGTGAATAACGTGCTCTACCTGGCGCAATACGTATAACGTGCTCTACCTGGTGCAATGTGTGGCGCAATGTGTATAACGTGCTCTACCTGGTGCAATGTGAATAACGTGCTCTCCTTGGCTCAGTGTGTATAGGAGGTTCTACCTGGTGCAATGTGTATAAGCGGTACTACTGTGTGGAATAATGTGAATTGGTACTATTATGTGACCACGCCCCTTCCCCACGAAGCTACACCCCTAAAAAATTTCAGCGCGCCATCGGCGCGCACTGTCGCAGTTTTCAGTCTCAGTGCGGGAGAACCAATTCTCTTTCTGCCACAAGGTCACCAAAATGTCTAATTACATCTAAAGTGCGGGGTGTCCTGTATGCTACACAGCCCAGCAGCATCGTCACCCCATCCTCCCCCTTGCACCCCTTTTGTAGTGTCCAAATCAAGTTTGTGTTTTTATGTTTGAATCATTAATTAGACTAATTAAAACCTTCATTCCGATGGGACCCAGAAAAGGACAAGTAGGACCCCAATTTTTAAAAGTGAGGGGTCCCTGGGACCCACTTTTTTTTGGTCTCAGCGCGATCACTGCACTTCATTCATTCATCTGATGGGGGAACAAAACACTGCCTGCTTTTTCTCCCCAAACATAAAACCCATATTTAGAGGTACTTGGGTTAATGTCAGAAATGTATAACACATTTTTTATTGCCGGGATCAAATCACGGATGTTCCTAGTGGATTGTGTATATGTCTCAACCTTGTCGACACTGGAGTCAGACTCCGTGTCGACATCTGTGTCTGCCATCTGAGGGAGCGGGCGTTTTTGAGCCCCTGATGGCCTTTGAGACGCCTGGGCAGGCCCGGGCTGAGAAGCCGGCTGTCCCACAGCTGTTACGTCATCCAGCCTTTTATGTAAGGAGTTGACACTGTCGGTTAATACCTTCCACCTATCCATCTACTCTGGTGTCGGCCCCACAGGGGGCGACATCACATTTATCGGCATCTGCTCCGTCACCACATAAGACTCCTCATCAAACATGTCGACACAGCCGTACCGACACACCGCACACACACAGGGAATGCTCTGACTGAGGACAGGACCCCACAAAGCCCTTTGGGGAGACAGAGAGAGAGTATGCCAGCACACACCAGAGCGCTATATAATGTGGGGATTAACACTATAACTGAGTGAATTTTCCCCAATAGCTGCTTGTATATACAATATTGCGCCTAAATTTAGTGCCCCCCCTCTCTTTTTAACCCTTTGAGCCTGAAAACTACAGGGGAGAGCCTGGGGAGCTTTCTTCCAGCTGCACTGTGAAGAGAAAATGGCGCCAGTGTGTCTGAGGGAGATAGCTCCGCCCCTTTTTCGCTGACTTTTCTCCCGGTTTTTTATGGATTCTGGCAGGGGTATTTACCACATATATAGCCTCTGGGGCTATATATTGTGGTATTTTTGCCAGCCAAGGTGTTTTTATTGCTGCTCAGGGCGCCCCCCCCAAGCGCCCTGCACCCTCAGTGACCGGAGTGTGAAGTGTGTATGAGGAGCAATGGCACACAGCTGCAGTGCTGTGCGCTACCTTGGTGAAGACTGATGTCTTCTGCCGCCGATTTTCCGGACCTCTTCTTGCTTCTGGCTCTGTAAGGGGGACGGCGGCGCGGCTCCGGGACCGAACACCAAGGACGGGCCTGCGGTCGATCCCTCTGGAGCTAATGGTGTCCAGTAGCCTAAGAAGCCCAAGCTGGCTGCAAGCAGGCAGGTTTGCTTCTTCTCCCCTTAGTCCCTCGCTGCAGAGAGCCTGTTGCCAGCAGGTCTCACTGAAAATAAAAACCTAATTCTATACTTTCTTTCTAGAAGCTCAGGAGAGCCCCTAGTGTGCATCCAACCTCGGCCGGGCACAAAATCTAACTGAGGCTTGGAGGAGGGTCATAGTGGGAGGAGCCAGTGCACACCAGGTGACCTAAAGCTTTCTTTAGTTGTGCCCAGTCTCCTGCGGAGCCGCTATTCCCCATGGTCCTTTCGGAGTTCCCAGCATCCACTAGGACGTCAGAGAAAAAAAAAAAAAACACGCAGCTGAAGCAAAACTGAACTCAGCATGATAATAAGCCACAGCTGCTGCATCATAGCACTTCTTAGACAGATTCAGTCGCACACAGATGTACAAATATCACATCAAATTGACCAGTGTAATGTTGTTTTGTTGCTGCCAGTTTTAATTATACGATTAAGATGCACAATTTTGAGCCAGAACGATGCTCTATGCGGCCAAGTTCATGCTGAGGGGGGAAATTTGCCGCGACCTGACTAACAGTGTCTGAGGACACGTATAAAAGTGAAGACATTCCAAATAAGAGGCCCCCCAACACATCACGGTGTTCCAGCACTAATATCCACATACTGATCTGTAACTAGCGGAACAGCTGGTGCCATGTGCCTCTCCCCCTTCAGCACCCCATATTAATGCCACCGGCCACCGATACAAACAACGTACCTTGCTGGGGAAACAGCTCCGGGTGTAGCCTCATGTACTCAAACAGTTCCCGATCTCGCTTTGCGTATTTGTAGTTCTCATACTTCACCATGTGGTATCCAAGGAACACGCCGATAGTCGTGTACAGCAATTGCCGATGCACACCTAGTGGGGAGGAGGGGTACAGCCGTCAGCAGAGACATATCTCCCCCTTTATCACTGGGATTTACAAATACACCTTAGGAGTCTATTTACTAAGCCTTGGATGGAGATAAAAGAAGACGGAGATAAAGTACCAGCCAATCAGCTCCTGTAATTTTTCAAACCCAGCCTGTGACATGGCCGTTAGGAGCTGATTGGCTGGTAATTTATCTCCATCGAAGGCTTAGTAAATAGACCCCTTATTTGTAGTTTTTTGTAAAGATAAATGTTCTAATATTAGGAAAGATATAATAGTGGAAGAATATAATGAGTAGGAATATAAGGTGGAGGAAGAAGAGGAACACAATGAAGAGGAGGCTATAATAATAATAGTAGTACTAGTAGTAGGAGTAGGAGAGATATACAGTGGGGATTGAAAGTTTGGGCACCCCAGGCAAAAATTCATTTTAATGTGCAAAAAGAAGCCAAGGAAAGATGGAAAAATCTCCAAAAGGCATCAAATTACAGATTAGACATTCTTATAACATGTCAAAAAAAGTTTGATTTTATTTCCATCATTTACACTTTCAAAAGCACAGAAAACAAAAAATGGCATATGCAAAAGTTTGGGCACCCTGCAGAGTTAATACCTTGTACTTCCCCCTTTGGCAAGTATCACAGCTTGTAAAGCTTTTTGTAGCCAGCCAAGAGTCTTTCAATTCTTGTTTGAGGTATCTTCGCCCATTCTTCCTTACAAAAGTCTTCCAGTTCTTTGAGATTCCTGGGCTGTCTGTGACGCACTGCTCTTTTAAGGTCTATCCATAGATTTTCAATTATGTTGAGGTCAGGAGATTGTGAAGGCCATGGCAAAACCTTCAGTTTACGCCTCTTGATGTAATCCACCGTGGATTTTGAGGTGTGTTTAGGATCATTATCCATTTGTAGAAGCCAGCCTCTCTTTAACTTCAGCTTTTTCACAGATGGCATCAAGTTAGCGTCCAGAATTTGCGGGAATCTTATTGAATCCATTTTTCCTTCTACTCGTGAAATGTTCCCTGTGCCACTGGCTGCAATACAACCGCAAAGCATGATTGATCCACCCCCATGCTTAACAGTTGGACAGAGGTTCATTCATTAAATTCTGTGCCCTTCCTTCTCCAAACGTACCTTTGCTCATTCCGGCCAAAAAGTTCTATTTTAACCTCATCGGTCCACAGAACTTTATTCCAAAATGCATCAGGCTTGTCTATATGTTCATTTGCAAACTTCAAACGCTGATTTTTGTGGTGAGGACGTAGAAAAGGTTTTCTTCTGATGACTCTTCCATGAAGACCATATTTGTACAAGTCTCTCTTTATAGTGGAATAGTGCGCCACAACTCCAGTGTCTGCCAGATCTTCCTGGAGGGATCGTGCAGTCAAACGTGGATTTTGATTTGCTTTTCTCACAATCCTGTGAGCTGTTCTGTCTGATATTTTTCTTGATCTTCCAGATCTTGCTTTAACTTCCACTGTTCCTGATGACTGCCATTTCTTAATTACATTCCGAACAGAGGATATGGGCATCTGATAACGCTTTGCTATCTTCTTATAGCCTTCTCCTGCTTTGTAAGCGTCAACTATTCTCAGTTTCAGTGTTCTACACAACTGCTTAGAGGAACCCATGGTGCTGATTGTTGGAGCAAGGTCAGATGAGTCTGGGCTTTTAAAACCTTTGAGATTGACATCACCTTGTCTTTCCAGACGATGATTGAGAACAATCCATGACACTGCCAGGTCTCAGCTGTCCAAAGGGGGCAGTACAAGGTATTAACTCTGCAGGGTGCCCAAACTTTTGCAGATGCCATTTTTTGTTTTCTGTTATTTTGATAGTGTAAATGATGGAAATAATAGCAAACTTTTTTTGACATGTTATAAGAATGTCTAATCTGTAATTTGATGCTTTTTGGAGATTTTTCCATCTTTCCTTGGCTTCTTTATGCACATTAAAATGAATTTTTGCCTGGGGTGCCCAAACTTTCAAACCCCACTGTATACTAATAGTGTGGGAATATAATAGCAATAGGAGATATAAAAGTGGGGGATTATAGTAATGATAATAGACTGTATAATCTTGGGGAGAGGGGGTATTAGTATTCACTCTAGAGTAATCAGTGGGTAGGGTGTAGTCGGGGGAAACCGGGCACTTAGCACCCGAAAAAGGGGGGGGGGGGGGGGACGCGGCCCTGTCTGTCACACTTGGGGCGTGATCAGCATTTACAGAGATGCTGGCCTACCCCCACCAAGCTCTCTTTAACTGTGAATAGATGCCCTGTGCAGTGATGATAGGGAAAAGGGGGGAGTGTCTCTATCACCAGATTTTTAACCAGCCTGGACGACCAATAAAATTATGGGAGGGGGAGAGGGTGGGGGGATACGATGATGTGGGGAGTACAATCACTTTTAGAGTTTTCACGCTTACCAGCCCAGATTACTAATATTATAATGGGGGGTGGGGCGGGGAGGGGGGAATAATGATTGGGAGGTGTCCCACTCAGCAGCCTGGACAGGCAGGCAGGTAGTGGTGAGATATAATACTGATGCAGAACTGGAGGGGGGTATAATAAATGATGGGGAGGGGGTCATTCTCCCGAGCCCGGGCCACTCAGTAGCGTATGATTGCGTTGTGGATGATGGGGGCTGTAATAATGATTGGGGGAGAGGGGGTACCTCTCACCAGCTTTGACCGAGTAGCAGTTGGTGGCATAGTACACGATTAGGGGTGGGGGGGCGGGTGTTTAAAAATGTTTTACAAAAAAATGAACGGCGAGGGGATACAATAATGATGGGGGATATAGGGATATAATAATGATTGGGGAGGTGTGGGAATATAATAATGATTGGGGAGGTGTGGGGATATACTAATGATGGCGGGTATAATAGTAATTGGGGAGCGGGATATAATGATGATTGGTGAAGTGGAGGGATATAATAACGGTGGAGTTTATAGTAGTAATTGGGGGGTATAATAATGATTGGGGAGGGGTGAGATATAATAATGATTGGGGAGCGGGATATAATAATGATGGGGTTTATAATAGTAATTGGGGGAGGGGGGACATAACAGTAATTAGGAGAGGGGGTATAATGATAGAGTGGGGAGGGGGATACAATAATGATTGGGGAAGGGGGTATAAGAATGATTGAGGGAGGGGGGATATTCAAATGATTGGGGGAGAGGGCCTATAATAATGACTGAGGATAGAGGGGTATAATAATGATTGGGGAGTTGGGGGGGATATAATAATGATGGGGTATAATAGTAATTGGGAAGGGGGGTATAATAGTAATTGAGGGAAGGAAATAGAGAAATGATTGGGAAGGGGGGTATAAAAGTAATTGGGGGAATATAATAATTGGGGGAGGGGGGATATAATAATGCTTGGAGGAGGGTGTATAATGATGATTGGGAAGGGGGGTATAATAATGACTAGCGGGGGATATAATGTCATTGACATTTCATTGTTGTTTTGTTAATGACAATAAAGTATATTGCACTGTAATGATTGGGAAGGGGCATATAATAGCAATTGGGGGAATATAATAATCGGGGGCAGGGGGAATACAATAATGATTGTGAAGGGGGGTATAATAATGATTAGCGGGGGATATAATGATTGGGAAGGGGGGTATAATAATTATTGGGTAGATCAGGTATAATAATGATTGGGAAGGGAGGTATAATAGTAATTGGGGAGGTATAATAGTAATTGGGGGGAGGGGGTCACTCTCACCAGCCTTCATCACCGGGAAGCGGTTGATGGCGTTGTGGATAATGGCGCTCAGGTAGCCCAGGAAACCCACATACACCGTGCCCCGGTTGACCAGATTGGGGGGCGGCAGCCCCCGAGCCTCGTCCGGCATCAGCCCCATAGCTGCGGCACACAGTTCCCAAGGACACCGGGGGACGCTAATCCACAGCGCACTGGTGTTCCGGATATCCCCGTCCCCTGGAAACGTTTCTCCCGCAGGAAGGTTCCGCCTCCTGTGACCGCTCGCTGCTCATTAATTATATTATCTGGCAGTGACAGACATTCCCCGCTCACAGCCTGGTCACTGCAGCATCCGGCCAGGGCATTACCTCATATGTACTATAGGGTTATTACAGGGGGGAGATCTGCTGTTCATGCTCCTACTATTCTCTTCATGTACCAAGCAGGGTAGCGTCTAGTTTACCTTCGTGGAGAGGACTGTTCAACCGTACCAGCAGCTCCAGGGCAGCCGGATTACCAGGTCTAGCAGAGTTCTGTGTCTCTCAGCCTGCTGTTGCTGCTTCTATCCTTCTCATGTACCAGCAGCTCCAGGGCAGCCAGATTACCAGGTGTAGCAGAGCTCTGTGTCTCTCAGCCTGCTGTTGCTGCTTCTATCCTCCTCATGTACCAGCAGCTCCAGGGCAGCCTGATTACCAGGTGTAGCAGAGCTCTGTGTCTCTCAGCCTGCTGTTGCTGCTTCTATCCTCCTCATGTACCAGCAACTCCAGGGAAGCTGGATTGCCAGGTGTAGCAGAGCTCTGCGTTTCTCATGAAAATACAAAGAGAAGGCAATCTTTGCCAGTATAAGCACCACGATGTAACACAAACATATATAAAGTATTCGTTCCTCTTGACTGTAGATTTCTGTTCTTCTGTTTCTTTATTATCCACTGATTCAATTGTGATGATTCGAGCTCAGCAGTTATGTACAAACAGAAAACAGGTGGAGATACAATGTGTAGTATTGTCTCATACAATTCTCCTTCTGATTTAAACAGTCCTTATCCCATAAAGGTTGGAAATAATCACGACAAAGACTATATAGGTGAGGAGCGAACCCCAACTCACACTAAGGCCAAGTATTCGTGCACATAAAATGTTTCTTTAATCTTCTTCACCTCTTTTGTGTGTCCTTCACCATAGAGTAGTGGAATGAGAGAGCATACCTAACTCACTTTAAGATGTAAATATGTGAAACATGTAAAGGTATCTTTTTTTCTCTCTATTGGTGTAACAATTAAGGTGCGTACCACACTTACCAGAAAAGTAGCAGAGACACTCCTATCTGGGCTTCTTTCAAGTCCACAAACGTTTTTACTCAAAAACCAAGCATGTGGTTGGAATGATCCCAAATGAAAAAAAATTCCATATATTTAAAAAGTTTATTGCACAGAAATTCCCATAGTTGGGAATCTTGGGATGTATACAGGAACAAAAAATCTGAAAATGTACATAAAAACAATAGTCTCTTCTACAAAAAGTAAAACAAAAAAAAATATCCAAAGGAGATCTGCATAAATATTGGAGTCCGGACTATCTATATTGCAGATATTGGTAAAAATACCTTAATGCTAGTCTCCTGAGATCAAGAGGGTTGTCACAGTGCCCAGTAGTTGTCGACGCATTTCGGTTGTACAGGAGCCTTCCTCAAGACATGTAAATCTACAGTTATAAGGAACGTATACTTTATATATGTTTGTGTTACATTGTGGTGCTTATACTAGTAAAGATTGCCTTCTCTTTTGTATTTTCAACTGTTTTGGTGGGGTGTGGTGACATCCCGTTAGGGAATCAAACCAGTTAAAGCTGCCTTGTGCACATTTTAAGGGGTGGTCTTCAGTATGCCGACTGTCGGAATCCCGGCGCACAGTATACCGGCGCCGGAATCCCGACAGCCGACATACCGACACTTTTTCTCCCTCGTGGGGGTCCACGACCCCCTTGGAGGGAGAATAAAATAGCGTGGCGTGCGTAGTGCGCCACCGTGCCCGCAGCGTGGTGAGCGCAGTGAGCCCACAAGGGGCTCATTTGCGCTCGCCACGCTGTCGGTATGCCGGCGGTCGGGCGCCCGTATGCTGGTCGCCGGGAGCCCAGCCGCCGGCATACCATACTACACCCCATTTTAAGCACCCTATTGTTTTGTTTCCATTATATCTCTGTTTCTTAGTCTGCTGCTGTTGCTCCTATCCTTTTCATGTACTGGCAGCTCCAGGGAAGCCGGATTACCAGGTGTAGCAGAGCTCTGTGTTTCTCAACTTGTTGCTGTTGCTCTTATCCTCCTCCTCATGTGCCAGCAGCTCCATGGCAGCCGGATTACCAAGTGTAGCAGAGCTCTGTGTTTCTCGGCCTGTTGCTGTTGCTCTTATCCTCATCCTCATGTGCCAGCAGCTCCATGGCAGCCGGATTACCAGGCGTAGCAGAGCGCTGTGTCTCTCAGCCTGCTGTTGCTGCTTCTATCCTCCTCATGTACCAGCAGCTCCAGGGCAGCCGGATTGCCAGGTGTAGCAGAGCGCTGTGTCTCTCAGTTGGCTGCTGTTGCTCCTATCCTTCTCCTTATGTACCAGCAGCACCAGGGCAGCCGTATTACCAGGTGTAGCAGAGCTCTGTGTTTCTCAGCCTGTTGCTGTTGCTCCTATCCTCCTCCTCATGTACCAGCAGCTCCATGCAGCCGGATTGCCAGGTGTAGCAGAGTTCTATGTCTCTCAGCCTGCTGTTGCTGCTCCTTTACTACTCATGTATCAGCAGCACCAGGGCAGCCGTATTACCAGGTGTAGCAGAGCGATGTGTCTCTTAAGTGGCTGCTGTTGCTCATATCCTCCTCCTCATGCATCAGCAGCTCCGGGGCAGATGGATTACCAGGTGTAGCAGAGCTCTGTGTTTCTCAGCCTGTTGCTGTTGCTCCTATCCTCCTCTTCATGTAAAAGCAGCTCCATGGCAGCCGGATTGCCAGGTGTAGCAGAGTTCTGTGTCTCTCAGCCTGCTGTTGCTGCTCATATCCTCCTCATGTATCAGCAGCTTCAGGGCAGCCGGATTACCAGGTGTAGCAGAGCGCTGTGTCTCTCAGCTAGCTGCTGTTGCTCATATCCTCCTCCTCATGCATCAGCAGCTCCGGGGCAGACAGATTACCAGGTGTAGCAGAACGCTGTGTCTTTCAGATGGCTGTTGCTGCTCCTATTCTCCTACTAATGTACCAGCAGCTCCAGAGCAGTCAGATTATCAGGTGTAGCAGAGCTCTGTCTCCTACAGCTGACCCTTCAGGCCCCAGACACAAGGAATGGCCATTGTTTGGCCACCGGTGGTTTTCGGCCCCTCGCTAGTGCAGTGCCCAGCGTGTCTAGGGATGACATCGATAGGCAATGGTTTATTTCCCATGGTAGTCTTCTTTCCATTCAATGGTGGCTTTCCAATGTTAATGTCCACCAAATGGTGTTGAAGCGCTGTTCTTCCAGTGATTTAATGCAGCTAACTACATATGCATTCCCAGTTGCGTCACAACACTCTCATACATTCGCAATGCAAACCATTGGAAACCTTTAGATTGTAAGCTCTCACGAGCAGGGCCCTCTTCCCTCATGTGCTTATCCTTTGTCTTACTTTAATAATCTTCAACTGTACCACATCCAGCAGTCTCCTGCCACCTGTTACTTATTCCAGTAATTCCATCTGCTGATGTAACTATGTTTATTTACCCTGTACTTGTCCTATACTGTCATCAACTGTAAATTGCTGTTTTCCTGTTTGATTATTTATGTACTCTGTAATTGGGCACTGCGGAATCTTTGTTACGCCATATAAATAAAGGATAATAATAATAATAATAATAATAATAATAATTGTAACAGGGTTGGTCATCGATGGTCTGAGGTTGACGAATTGTATAATATCGATGGCAGAGCCCAGTGGTGATAACAAATGCGTTTTAGGCCTGTGCGGGCGCCAACTGGCTATGTACTAGCACAAACCATCGATGGCTTCTGTCAGATGATTTAAAACCATCAATGGCAGACCCATAGATGTAATGGTTAGTTACCATCGCATCACAAGATTCAATGACAGAATCCCATCCACCATTTAATGACAGGCTTACAATGGTCATCCATAGGTGTGCCCCACTGACTGCTGCAAAACCTTCCCATTTTGCTCATTCACAGGCAGAGCCATCTCCCCAAGGCAGCAGCAACGCGGTCAGTGAACATTCCATGTGCTCCCCCCAAGCTGAAGGCTGCAAAATGATCCATCCAGCCAGGAGCCAGCGAATACCACATCACTTGCCGGCAGGTGGTTGGGATTGAGGCGGCTACATTAGTCATTAGATAGCAGGTAGATTGATGTAGAACAGTGATCTCCAACCCGTATCTACCAGTAGCTCGCCGTAGTATCTTCGGTAGTGATAAAGTCAAATATTACCTTTGAACATAAGCTATATACTTATTATGGCCTAAGTACGCAATTGGCGCACGGAGTACCGTAAGGGTACGCACTTAGCGTAGCAGACACTAGACCGTGGGCGCGATGCACGAGCGGCACGTACGCTCATGGGCTTACGCTTAATATCGAGCACGCTATAGGCGGCCGAGTACCGTAATGCTACGCTATTAGCGTAGCGGACGCTGTGCCCGAGAGTGGGACACGAGCGGCGCAGACGCTCACTGAATGACACACAGTAAACCTTGTTAACAACACACTGTACGGGTATGCTTATACTGTAAACCTTAGTACTGTAATACTACAAATATGTAACGCTTATTGACCTTGATAATATGAAAGCTGTTTGAGCGATTGAGACGCTCAGGAACCCTTTGTAATAAATGATGAAATACACAACACCTGGTAAGGTTCCAACACCTTCGTAGAAGATTCTTTTAGTATAAAGGGGATAACAGTACAGTTCATACACTACAGACCTAACATTAATATCTAAACAGAATAACAAGACATAAAATGAACAATAGCTAAACTATCGCAAATACTAGCAAACAGAAAGAGAATAATTGGCAAACACTAAAGGATAACAAAATGGCC
Organism: Pseudophryne corroboree; assembly: GCF_028390025.1. NCBI lineage: Eukaryota > Metazoa > Chordata > Amphibia > Anura > Myobatrachidae > Pseudophryne > Pseudophryne corroboree. Next base: position 51,860,994 of record NC_086445.1, read on the forward strand.
ACAGAGAACTTACACACGTGGGAATGAATCGCAAGCGCAGTCCTGGAAACCAGCCCTCAGCCTTCGATGACGAAAACCTTGCAGAGAGAGTGAGTGACTGGCCCAGCAATGGTGGTCCTTATATACACAACATACAGTAACAATACAATGGTCCCTACAATCTCATTGTTTATTGGACACAGGAATGTGTCTCCGCATTATAACAAAAGGTCATAGGTGGGTTCGAACAGGTGGGATGTGTCTTTCTCCAACTGCTCAGGTGGGAGGTATCCTCAGGATTCCCGCCGCATGGATAATGAACAGTAAATACAGTAAATGTCTATAAACTACTTTTACACATAACTATACGCAGGAGCGAGCAATCTCTTCCTAACCAACACCAAAATGTTACTATTAAAATACTCTACAGCTGGATACTAAACACCACCGTTCAACCTTTATCTGACCCTACATATCATGCAAAGAGGAATCTCTCTGTCCACGAACCTTTTACACTAAACATACTTGCTGATATTGTTAAGGGGAATATTATCTATAAAACACGCTATTTGGGTTAACTATGTAGCGAACGAGTCGCTCGCTAGACGCTCACAAACACCGCCGTAAATACACATATCCATGCGCAGGAGACGTCGGAGCGTCCCCTACGCAACCTGCGGGGATGCGTACGCACGGGGGAGTGGGTGCACGAGCAGCGGGCATGTGCATTGGGGTTAGTACAAGGCATTGTGAATCACGATATTTTTCGACTTTGACAGTCCACCCTTTGGCAGTCAACAATAACTGCCACTATCTAAACAATTAAGCAGAAAAATATATATATGTTACCATAAAATACCTCATTATGATTGGGAGTGTCAGGTTCGGTTTGGCTTGTGTCCCCGGAGGGGGCGCTAGTGGGTCAGTGGCGGTAGGATGGAAGAAGTGAGGAGGCTGGATTGGGTTTCTGCGCATGTGCGCAATGTTGTTTTATTAAATAAAAAGTTTAAACAGTAATGCAGCAGGAATACTTGCAGAAATAAACAATAAGGAATGCAATTGTTATGGTGCAGCGTGGAAGCTGAGAGTCTATGGAAAGGCAGTATGACTGGAGTTGATAATGAGCTGGTATGGGAACCAGAGTAGTTTAAAACGTGGAGCCAGCAGAGATGGTGGTATTGGTAGCAACCCTGGTAGCAGATGCAGGAGACTTGGTGAAAAGTTCACAGTGCAGTTGGTAGTGCACAGGCAGCTTGCAAGCTGATTCACAGGTGAGGTGATGGACTGCACCTGGAAAGTGAGTCTCTACTGCTGAGGGCTGGAGCACACTGTAGCTGTAGAAGGTGTGAAGCCAGGTAACAAACGCAGGGATTGCTGGTGCTTGTAGTTCCACGGAGATACAGGAAGGTAACCAGGAACACAGAGAAACAGGAGAGCAGATCCAGACACATGGGTCGCAGGAGTGACACAAAGTTCAGGACAACCACAGGCTCACCCTGCAGCTTCTGATATACCCCCTGGTCTGCAGGCATTGGCTGGAGTGGAACGAGGAGGTGCGGCCAAGCTCCGGATTGGCTGCCGCACTCAGACTGAGGGAAACTGTCATGGCGGCACCCATGCCGCGGCCCGGCGGGAACGCGGCGTGCTCACACGCCCGCTGACAACAGGAGCGCTCCCAGGCCCAGGATGACATCTGGCGACAGGGAAACGGGCGACAGCAGAACGCAGGGACCCCGGACGGAGTCCGCACCGATGGACAGATGCAGCTGTGGTGAGTCGATTCCTGACAGGGAGTAGGGAGGAGAGGAGGAGGTGGGAAATGTATGACCTAGTGAGATAGTAAAAGCATGTGTGTATGGAATCCATGTCTGAGGGGCATGTATCATCGTTGCGTACATGTTTTAAATAAGCTTTGAGGTATTGCAAAGTATACATTGAATCCTTCTTATCCCGTATTAAGGGTCTGTGGATGGGCTGTCAAACTCTACCGAGCTCTTTTCGGCTTTTAGTTACAACAAATGGGGGAGCACATTTAGTTGATGAGGGGGGAAACATATGTGGATGCTAGTATGTGAAAGTCACCTGTCGACTATGTGTGTCACTACCTGAAGATAGTAGAGATGAAGATAGGAAACATGCGTTATAAATGCAGTCATATGATCATATGTATGTGCTTGTCCTTGGAAGTCTTGTTGAAGTCTTGTCGATGTCTTGTCCGGATTGCTGTATCCTTGTTGTATCTTTGCTGTAAGTGGCAAGCAAAGCTCTTCAAGTGTCCATAAAAATGTAAAGTCTCTAAAGCTCATCAGGTGTCTGTGACACAGTTCATCAGTGGTCTGTATAAAAGGGTCATCAAATTCTTCTTCCAAGTGGGTGTCTTTGTACCTTGGAGAAAACCAAAGGAGAAACGGGTGAAAGAAACGGACCGTGGAATCACATTTTATCACAACATTGTCTCGATTGATGGGTCATAAATTACTTCAGGCAACACCTTTCCAACATAACACAATCCCTCTGAGTTTTGGGGCAAGGAATTTATACGCCTTTTTCCCGCATATGAAATATGCGTCATCGGGGAGAACATATGGGACAGAATATGACATAACCATATTACAAACCTTCCATGTGAAAAATCCTATCCCTAATTCTCTCATCTGTCTAGTACACGTATCTGGTTGTATGATATGTGCACAGTATCCTGGTGATACTTCTCCAACGCGCATGGTCCTACTTCCTAGAGTGTACCTATACCGGAAATATTTTCCACCGTCGGCTATTTGGCGTATAAGTTCTGAGTCTACGGGCACTCTGTCGGGTCTGTGTGAAAATGTCATGGTTTGGTTATTCCATGACACTTCCCAATTTCCCGGCTTTCATATTAAGGACCTATCCACATGATATTGGTGGAGCTTCAAACTAGGAGGACTAGAAATATTAAATCTCTTGTCCAACGGCCTCCCACCCCTTAATTCAAGTACCTCACCTATCGTTAAAGGGAATGGTACTAGCACTGACTTGCTATGACCTTGAGGTACCTGTGAGCACACCCAGCAGTCTGTCTGATTTAAAACTTTTCCCACTAATGAGTGATAGTCACCCAATGGATGCCGGTCCATATTGATATTAAAACTGGACTGTCATTTCTTGATGCACCCATCCTCAACTATGTTGTCACAATTCCTACAGATACAGTTCTCTTCAGCTAAAAATCCTTCACAATGTCTACTAGTGTCATGGCTACTAGATCGTTTTCTGATACGCGCCTTTACTCTGTGATTGTGTTGCTCTTGGAATTCTACGAGTCCATCCTGGTCATCAGAACCCATTCCAGATCCTTTCTTGACCTCACTGGTACTCTCACCGAAACAGACTGCTCTGGTCAACAACAGGGTCAACAGGAAAATCCGGAACACAGTCTCTTGGGGTAAGTCCATCTTACAGGAGGAGAAAGAGAAATTTGTAATGGGGGTACAGAAAATAATTGAAGGGGAAAAAAACTGTTACGATAATTTGTCCTCTAGTCTTGTTGTTCTTCTTGCTCAGTTGTCATCTCAAAGGTGCTGTCTCTCAGTCTTTCCAAAACGAACACTCCGGTGATACAATATTCTTTCCGACTCAGCGATCTTTCTGTAAGGAGAATAAATCTTGCGTTACCATTTGTCTAACTGTTGTGTGACATACCATCCGTAAAACATGAAAGAACAAAAAGAGAGAGAGAACAATAAAAAAAAAACATTGTCAGATCTTCCGTTCACCATCAGGCTGTCACACCAACATGTCCATCGGTATCTCTGCTCAGTCTCCCCCACCAGTATTTCCACTCTCCACCCTTTTGTGCTTGGCCAAGACACAACGATGCTGGTAAGATATACAGGGGTTGGGTAGACCTCTGAAAAGACCAAGTAGTCATGTGACATTGGAGCTGTCGTGGTGAACGTCAGAGGTGAAAAAAAGAAACATTTAGAGATAAATTACAAAGTTTACCCGGCCGTCCCTGTGTCTACAAGGAATGACCTCCCAATTACATTGACTGTAACCTCAGGCTTACTATCAAGGCTAATGATCAACTTTACTGGCTGCAAATTATAAGTGTGGCCCAAAATTCTTCTTATGTGATCCCTGATTACAATTTTGTGTGTCCTGTCTTTGTTCGTGTTCTTGTCTAGGAGGTCTGACTTTATGTGTGCTGTTACAGTTGCTGGCATAATGCCCTTCCCTTTTACAAAGATAACAAACCCTTGGCTTCCTCCATGTGCCAATGGCCTGGGGTTTTGGTCGATTTGATGCCTCCTCTAGTGCTTGGATGCTCATCACCATCAACCACTCTCCCTGTGCTTCCCTGGTTCCTTGGATATTACAGTTATGTTGTTGTCTAGGGGGTTGATATACCGTCTGTGTGTCTTTAAACATACAATCCCGTGCAATATGTCCCTTTCTCTGACAGTTATAACACGTTACCACATTTGACTTACCCACAGGGGTCTGGGGTTTACGCTGGTGTGGCTTCGTCGTCAGGGCCTGTCTACTTATTGTCATTTGTTTACCGCCCCATGACTCCCTGTGTCCTATGATGTTCTGATCATACCCAATAGCAGTCTCTTCCAAAGCAGCCACCGACATACCTTTCCAATCTGGTTGGGTGGTCTGTACCCTGATTCTCAGTGTTTCTCTTAAACCTTCCATTAATACAGACATCACTACCTCTCTATAATGTACACTTTCCTCAATATCCGCGATCCCAGTGTGTCTAGCCATTACCTGCAGTGCTCGATAGAAATAGTCAGAAGCAGTTTCACCTTCCTTCTGTCTAATGGAGAAAATTCTGTTCCATTTGGGAAATATACTCCTAACTGCAGATTGATCTGTTTAATATTCTCCTGATTGTATTCCTCAGTGAGAGGTACTTCTGCATCTAACTTACAATCAGTGATGAATTTCGCAGGGTCAATATTGGAGGGCAAACATGCCCTCAGCACTGTCCGCCAATCTTTGTTGGTGGGTTCGGTGGCATTACCCAATTCTTTAATAAACTTCTGGCATGCGACTAAATCTTTCCTGGGATCTGGAAATTCCGACATAATTGTCCTTAATTCTGTTGGGGACCAGGGGCAATGCATTGCACTGTTCCTGACGGGAGTGACTCCCAGAGCGTCAGTCTTTCCATTTGGGACTGCGATCACCCTGACAGGATTAAGTTCAACTACACCATCTTGTGTTGATTCTACAATGTGAGGTGCAACAGTCTGTGCATAATGTACAATACCACACTTACCTGTTGTCAAAGTCAGAAAAATATCTCTATACATGCTGCCATATTTGCACCTCACGCTGGTCCGCGCTGCGCATGCGTACGCTCTCCCGTGAAGGCGCATACCCGCAATAGCGTGCACCCGCGGGCGCACGGTATGCGTATTTACGGTAGAGTTTATGTAGTCGTAGCGTGCGACTCATTCGTTACACATTTTCATAATTAATGTAGTTTATAGATCATGATCCCTTTAATGGTTCCTGAAAGTTTGGTTAATATAGAACGTCCCTGAACGGAGGAATCCCTCTTTGTATGGTACGAAGGGTCTAACAGGAATCATATAGCAGTGTTTGGTACCCATCGGAAGAGTATTTAATTAACAATATTCCGGTGTTGGTTTGGAGCGTATTAATCGCTCGTGCGGATAGTTATGGACATAAGAAGTTTATGTCCATTTCTATTATTTACTCATACTCAGGTATGCGGCGGGAAACCCAGTTTCCCACCCACCTGAGCTGTTGGAAATCGTCACAGCCCACCTGTATGAATCAACCTATGACCTTTTGTTATGATGCGAAGCCGAATTCCTGTGTCCAATGGACGACAAGATTGTAGGGACCATTGGATTGCATTGTGTGTGGGGCATAAATAGGCAGGCCGACCACATCCAGCTCTCACTCTTCAACGGTTCTCATTGCTGAAAATCGGGTGCTGGATGTCCAGGCGCATGCGATCGTTTCCCCTTGTGCGTAAGTTTTCTCTCCGTAATCATTGTCTTACTGTGAGCCAATTTCTCTCATCTCTCTCCATTTCTCTCTCTCCCTTCTCTTTTCTCTCACATCTCCCCTAGACTAGTATTGTATTGTATTAGATAGTATTATATTTTGGTTAGGAAGTCTCTGTTATATTGTAGTGTATCATTTGTACTGTTATTCTTTTTACAAGTATATTAGATATAATACAGTTAATAGGCTTTGGACCCTAAACCAGTATCTGTGTATTTTCTATAGTTTTAAGTGTTCACTTGAGCGTCGGTGACGCTCAAGCAGCTTTGTAGTTAGTTAGGTTACACAAAGTTGCACAATCACCCTGTATTCACATTAAGGTATTCTGTGTATTTCATTGATAAAAGTTTTAGACATAAAGGAATAGCGTTGTGAGCGTCTGCGCCGCTGGTGATCTCCTCGTGGTCTCGAGCGTACGCTACGCCATAGTGAATCATTACTCTAGACATAACCAATAACGTGCTGTCCTGTGATCACTGGGCCGTGAGCGAACGTGACGCTTGAGCGTCTCGCCTACGGCTGAGCGATCGTTACGCAACTAGCGTACCCTTACGGTACTTCTTAAGTAAACAGCGTACAGTGTTCTTAGACTTCATTAAGGGTTGTTTATACGACAAAAGAATTTAGCATTGTCAATTGGGGACTCGTCCTGTCCTTCTCATATCTGCACTAGGTAGATCAGCAGACATTATCCTCCAGCAAAGGGTGGGAGGATGTCTCGCAGTGCTGACGGGATAAGCGTCTGCTTCACTTAGATAAAGAGTGCTGAAGGAATCCGGGAACCGGAAGTAAGAACAAAACGCTTGTGTCTTTTAAAACTGTTTATTTTTCTTCTGTCTTGCGTATACACGCACGCATACATATATATCTACATTTCTTTTTCAATTTCGTATATCACTATTCCTGTTTGCCAATTTTTATAGTTGATAGAAAGTGCAAAAAGAGATTTGCTGTTATTTCATAGTAGAGGTAATAGTTAAAGTATAGACCAACACACGGCTTGTCTAGGAGATAAAGCAGCCAGTGTGGTGTGCGGTAGATGATCAGGGATCATCTACATTGATAAAAGTAGAAATTGTGTTACGGTGGATCTTTGTTTTGCGTACACGTGTCTCTAACAAAGACTAGCGTACGCAATCCAAAGGCAGACGCACGCAGCGTACATTACGCAACGTAGCGTCCGGTTACGCCCACGTAGCTCAAGTCACGAAAAAGTTGGATTTTAGCGCAAAGCGATAATTAACGCAAAGGCGATAAATAACGCGACGCGGTAAATAACGCAAATCTATTTTTGGGAAAAAAAAATAAATCTGAAATTTAGTTTAACAGATCCTGCTCCTAATTGGTAACACAGCTGGGCTGAAGAAAATTTCTGCGCAGAAATAGATATAGAAACAAAGTGTACATGTGTTGAGTGAGTGTGTTTTTTATCACATAAGTTTATATAACTTAGAGGTTGAACCAAAAGGAAAGTCGGGTACTCGTCAAGGAACATACGTGTAAGTGACATATACGGTGGCTAGGGAGGCATCCCTGGTTAAATAATATTTGAGCATTAGAGTATAGCGGACCATAAGGTAACAGACCAGGAGGTCATAAGGTAACAGACCAGGAGGTCATAAGGTAACAGACCAGGAGGTCATAAGGTAACAGGTAAAATAGACAAAGAGGTCCGCTATAAAGGTACAAGAGGCACAACGCCTGGGGTGTTGGTGCAGAACCCATATAGGCCATACAAGCTCATGCTGAAGGAATTCGCAGCCGAAATTTTCGATTCCATTGATCTTTCAGTACATGACAAGTAGTGCTTATGTACTGAACGATTGTACCGCACGTAATTGTGTGCAGTAGTTAGTAATCTGACCTAATACCATTAGAGTAAAGTGGTCACAAACGCTATTTGTACATTCTGACGTGATTTGTGTAATTTTTTATTTTTGGAAGGGAAGTTCGCTGGTCACTCAGGAACTATCTAACAACCCCACCTTTACTGGAAAGAGTAAGTGTCCTGCGGGTAACCCTCATATGTTCCAGTAAACCGAAGGTTCCATAGGGGCCCTGTATCGAGTACGCCAGCACCATATCGGTGTGATCAGGTCGTATTGGTCGAGGTGGGCGAGTGAGTGGGGTACTCGGTAAACCGCCACCGCCGGCCTATTGTGAATAATTTGGTTTGCTGTAAGGGTTCGCTGAAGACCGTGATATAAAGATCACAGGAGTAGTAAGCAACACCTGCAGATTATGGGGGCCAATTGTTCAGGTAGGGGGCGATCAACCTCGGTTCGGGTTGATTCAGAGAACCGACCAGTAGGGTCGGCAAGGTACATCATGTGTGAAAAATACGGAAGTCACACAGAGGTTTTATGTGATGAATGGGAGAGAATGACTGTACAAGACAGGGACAAATTCCCAAGAATAGGTAGCTTCAGCACAGAAGTGTTACAAAATTTAAGGAGGAGGATATGTCTCATAAAATCAACAAAGAGACGAATTCAACATCATGATTATTTACAGTTATGGCACCAGGAAGGTGAGATACAGAGAGGTTTGGCTCTGGCGGCGGGGGCTGGTCCTAACAGAAAATTGATTGCAACAGCCCCGCCACCACCATATATAGCAGGAGAGAAGTTGATTGCGGAGAGAAACGCACTGGGTTGTAAAACACAAACACTTAGTAACCCTGTAAATGTTAATGATGTTAACCAAGTAACTCATGCAATTATTAACCCGTGCAAGTTGTACCCTGTTTTGAACCTTCCCCAGGAGTGTGATCAAGAAGACGATTCGGCAACAATTTCAGCTCTCTCTCTCGCAGCCACTATAGCAGAGACCACAGTAGGCACAGCAACACCTACGAGATTAGCGAAGGCCCCTAGCGGAGGGATAGGTGAGGTCGTGTCAACGGGTAAGTACGGCACCATGCATTACACTGAAACAATTTCACCACAAGCTGTAGAATCTACACAGAATGAAGTTGTTAGAGTTAATCCAGTTAAGGTGATAGTAGTTCCCAATGGGAAAACGGATGCATCAGGAGCCACACCCGTTAGGAACATTGCCATGTATTGCCCGTTTACTAGAATGGAATTGAGGACTATCGTGTCTGAATTCCCAGACCCCAGAAAAGATTTGGTGGCAAGCCAAAAATACATCAGGGATCTAGGAAACACTTTAGAGCCCAATAATAAGGATTGGCAGATAGTGCTAAGAGCTTGCTTACCTTCCAATGTCGACTCAGTTCAATTCTTGGCTGATTGTGGACTAGACAAAGATATACCACTTACCGATGTATACGACAAGGATAATGTGAAAAGGATAAATTTGCAGCTAAAAGAGTATTTCCCAGCCGTTGTTAAATGGAATAAAATATTTTCCATTAAGCAAAAGGAGTCCGAAACGGCAACAGAATATTTTCACCGGGCACTATTAGAAATGGCAAAATACACTGGTATAGAAGACATTAGGACCAACCCAAACCATCAAGAAGTAGCAGTATCTGTACTGATGGATGGTTTAAAGGAAACATTAAAGGCTAGGGTACAGACTACGCAACCATGTTGGCGAGGTCTGTCAGTGTCCACCTTGAGAGAGGCTGCTATTGATCACGACAGAAACATCACCAGGCACAGAGAGTCGCAAAGTGATAAGTTAATGTCAGTAAGTATACAGGCGCTGACCACAAAGCAACCTGCGTATGTACCATCGAATCCTGTAAGTAAGTCAACTGTAATAACTTGTTATTCCTGTAACAGACCGGGACACTATGCACGAGAATGTAGAGTAAGAAATGTACCAAAATCATACCAACCCCCTAGACAACGACACAACACAAGACATTGGGATCAGGATCCACAGAGGCGGAGTTATGAGCCACATACAGGGGAAACAAAAAGATACCCCCCGAACAGAGATTGGCATGCCTCTGGTAGTTCCCAGCTAACCCCCTCACAAGTAGTCGCTGCCAGCGGGATTCAGGGAGGTCAGCATACCCACTAGGGGTGTGGCCATACCTGTAATCTGCAGCCAGTAAAATTGATTGCCAGTCTTGGAAGTGAACCAGAGATCGCAATCAATGTAGCTGGTAAAACTTTAAACTTTCTTGTAGACACAGGGGCGGCCAAGTCAGTGATAAATTCGACAGTGGGCATGAGAACCACTGGTAGGACAATTCCAGCCATGGGAGTAACAGGAGTAGTCCAGCACTACCCTGTTAGCAAACCAGCCGAGATTACAATAGGGCCTTTGCATACCAAGCATTCCTTTTTGCTGGCTGCATCTGCACCAACTAATCTCCTGGGTAGAGACTTACTATGTAAAATGGGTTGCGTCATTTATTGTACTCCTGAAGGTGTATTCTTGGACATTCCTGAGAATCACGCTCAGGAGGTACGAGACATGTTAGACTCCCCATCAAAATTAATGTCACATTCCATTATTACAAATAGGAATCCATCCCAAGTAGAAGAGATGACATCTCAGATACCAGAGTCACTTTGGACAAAAGATGGACAGGACACTGGATTAATGGCAAACGTAGCTCCAGTAGTTGTACAAGTAAAAGATGGTAGGATAGCTCCAAAAATCCCACAGTATCCTCTGAAGCCAGAGGTGGAGTTAGGAGTTTTCCCAGTAATAGAGCGCTTGCTGCAACAGGGCATTCTGGTAAGAACGTCCAGCACAGCAAATAGTCCCATCTTCCCTGTTAAAAAGAGTGGGGGGAGGGGTTACAGGTTAGTGCAGGATTTAAGGGGGATTAACAAAATAGTTGAGAGTCAGTTCCCCGTAGTGCCTAATCCAGCTGTCATCCTAATGCAAATTCCTCCCACTGCCAAATTTTTCACTGTTATTGACCTCTGCTCCGCTTTCTTTTCGGTACCTCTGCACCCTGACAGCCAATATTTGTTTGCATTCACATACAGAGGAGTCCAATACACATGGACTCGGTTACCCCAAGGTTTCATAGATAGTCCAAGTATATTTTCTCAGGCTTTGCATGATTGTTTACAGTCTTTCCAAACAGAGAGTGGATCAGTATTGATACAGTATGTGGATGATTTACTACTGTGTTCTGATTCATTGGAAGCATCCCTGAAGGATACGAAACAGCTCCTGTTTCATCTTTCAGACACAGGTCACAAGGTTTCCAAAGACAAGTTGCAATTATGCCAAACTAAGGTTAAATATTTGGGACACTGTCTAACACAAGGACTGAGACACCTGACCGCTGATAGAATCCAAGCCATTAGAGACATGACACTGCCACCAACCCAGCAACAGATCAGGACGTTTTTAGGAATGTGTGGGTATTGCCGTAATTGGATCCCAGGGTTTTCCATATTGGCGTTACCTCTGCAGGAAATGGTCTCCTCAAACAAACCTAATAGGATCTCGCATACTGACGAATCCGAAACAGCATTTGAGAGACTCAAACAGTGCCTAACGCAGGCGCCAGCACTAGGTATGCCAGACTATGGGAAACCCTTTGAACTATACGGAACAGAAAGTGCTGGTTGCGCAGCAGGTGTACTAACCCAAAAACACGGTGATGCCAGCAGGCCAGTTGCATACTACAGCGCTCAGCTAGACACGGTAGCGCGATCCCTCCCCACATGCTTGCGTAGCGTTGCGGCGATAGCATTGCTAGTGACAAAAAGCGAAGATGTCGTGCTAGGCCACAACCTCACAATCCATACACCACATGCGGTATCTGCCTTATTGAATTCTGCCCAAACCAGACACGTCTCATCAGCAAGGTTTACAAGATGGGAATTGGCATTAATGGCCCCAGTAAACATCACCATAAGGAGATGCAGCGCATTAAATCCTGCAACATTTCTCCCAGGTGTGCCTGGTCAGACACAAAGGGTGGAAGGTGAGAGTGATGGGGAAGGAGGATTTAATACAAAGGAAGATACACATGATTGTATGGAATATTTGACCCAAAATTTTACCGCAAGGCCTGACATCAGTGACAATCCACTGGAAGATGCAGAACTCACGTTCTACACTGACGGTAGTTGTCATAGACAGTCAGACTCGGGAGACTTGTGTACTGGATACGCAGTTGTAGATGACCAAGACACCATAGAAGCGGAACCGCTAGGTCCACCTCACTCAGCCCAGGTTGCTGAACTGGTCGCCCTAACCAGAGCATGTGAATTGGCTAAGGGTAAGTCAGCCAATATCTACACCGATTCTAGATACGCCTTCGGGGTAGTACATGATTTCGGAGCCCTATGGCGCCTCAGAAATTTCATGACGGCAGCTGGTACACCGATAGCGCATGCAGCTTATATAAAAAGGCTTCTAACAGCGATACAGGAACCCGACAGAGTGGCTGTTATCAAATGTAAAGCACACACATATAGTCAAGACCCAGTATCCCTTGGTAACAGCCGAGCAGACGAAGCCGCAAAGCTTGCAGCTGCTACCCCCAGACAGACAGACACCACACAACTGATGGTATTTAATACCATCAACACACAGAAGTTGTGTGAGATGCAGAATTTGTGTTCCACACAGGAAAGAGCAGTCTGGAAGGCAAAGGGATATGGCCAGGAGTCCTCAGGGCTCTGGACGGATGGACATGGTAAACCAGTGGCCCCCAGAGCATATCTTCCATGTCTGGCTGAAGCAGCTCACGGGCTGACTCATCTAGGCAAGGAGGGGATGTGCAAATTGGTAAGAGCATACTGGTGTGCCCCAGGATTCTCCTCTCATGCGAGTAAAAGAGCAATGTCATGCCTTACCTGTCTGAGAAAGAATATTGGAAAGGCAATACCTACAGAACCATCCCATATCCCACCTGCCGGCGGCCCTTTTCAGGTAATACAAATTGACTTCATTCAATTACCCCCATGTCGAAATTTGAAATATGTACTTGTTTGTATAGATGTTTTCTCGAATTGGGTCGAAGCTTTTCCAGCAGCCACAAATACCGCTATGTTTACAGCTAAGAAAATTGTGCAGGAATTTGTATGTAGATATGGTATCCCTAGAATCATTGAAAGTGATAGGGGTACCCATTTTACCGGTGATGTCTTTCAAGGAATGTGTAAGTTGATGGGAATTGATAGCAAGCTGCACACTCCGTACCGTCCACAGGCGAGTGCGAAGGTCGAAAGAGTGAACAGCACTATTAAAAATAAATTGAGTAAAGTAATGGCAGAGACAGGATTGACGTGGCCAGAAGCTTTACCCATTGTTTTGTATAGCATCAGAACCACTCCCAGGTCCCCTCTTAATCTGTCCCCTTTTGAAATCTTGTTTGGTCGACAACCGCATGTCATGATTAACCCTCAGGATGATTTGAAATGTAACAATGAAGTAACTGTAAAATACTTGATTAACATGAGTAAGCAGTTGAGGAATCAAAATGATAATCTGAAGTTGGTGATTCCTGATTTACCAGGTAGTAATTGTCATGACATTGAACCTGGGGATTATGTAATGATACGAAATTTTCTACGCTCAGGTTGTCTTATTGATAGATGGGAAGGACCATACCAGGTCTTATTGACTAGCACCACAGCATTGAAGGTTGCTGAGAGAGAGACTTGGGTCCATTCATCCCACTGCAAGAAGGTTGCTGATCCAGAGAAGTCCCGTGATAAGGAACAGACGGTAGAGGTTGTATCACTGGAGTGTCTGTTCCAGGAGGACTGAGGCGACACCTGAGCCTTGAAGACCGAAAGCAGTTGTCGACTCCCCTCTCCCTTTTATTGTTTTTCTCCACTTCCCATCCCCTCTTCCTTAAAATTTCTTTTTCCCCCTTCTCATTCTTCTCTATTTTCTCCTCAAAGATGGACTTGCCCCAAGAGACTGTGATCCGGATTTTGATGTTAACCATGATGTTGACCAGAGCAGTCTGTTCCGGCGAGAGTACCATAGAGGTCGAGAGAGGTTCTGGAATGAGTTCCGATTATGATGATGGAGGCGTAGTTTTCCAAGATCAACCAAACCAACAAGCAAAGGCGAGTATCAGAAAACGATCCGATAGAAGAAATTGTGATGGATTGTTAGCTGAAGAAAACTGTATCTGTAGGCTTTGTGACAATTTGATTGAAGATGGATGCATAAAGAAATGCCAATCCAGTTTTAATATCCATATGGACCGGCATCCATTGAGTGACTATCACTCCTTAGTGGGTAATGTATTAAACCAAACAGATTGTTGGGTATGCTCTCAAGTACCTCAGGGTCATAGCAAATCAGGGCTAGTACCATTTCCTTTAACGTTAGGGGAGGTACTTGAGCTAAGTGGTGGGAGACCGGTGGACCGGAGGTTTAACATCTCCAGCCCTCCTAGTTTGAAGCTCCACCAATACCATGTGGATAGGTCCCTCTTATGTTTTAATATCTCCAATCCCCGTAAGCCGGGAAATTGGGAAGTGTCATGGAGCAACCTTACCATGACCTTTTCGCATAGAGCAGATAGAATGCCTACAGATACAGAGCTTGTACGCCACATAGCCAGTAGAGGAAAATCTTTCCGGTATCGATATACCTTAGGAAATAGGATTACTAGAGTTGGAGAGGTATCACCAGGATACTGTGCACATATCGTACAAACTGATACGTGCATTAAACAGATGGAAGAATTAGGGTCAGGAGAGTTCACCTGGAAGGTGTGTAACATGGTAATGTCCTTCTCCGTCCCATATGTTCTCCCCGATGATGCATATTTCATATGCGGGAGAAAGGCGTACAAGTGGCTTGCCCCAAACTCTGAAGGATTGTGTTATATTGGAAAAGTATTGCCTGAAGTGATGACTGTAACACATGACAAAATGAAGGACATACACCGTGGTGCCCAAGCTCCTTATACTCACACTCATTACGAGCACCGAGTTAAAAGACAACTGTCAGAAAGGTTAGAGCATCCGGCCTCTGATCTTATCCATGAATCCACCGGGATTCAGGTTCTGGTAGCGTTAGATTTCACTCGCACCGCTCGAGGAGTGATGAATTATAGATACATTTCCGCACTCGCCAATTTGTTAGATAATATCACTGAAATGTATGATGACACGTTTAGATACACTGGAAGAGAACTCCAAGCTTATAAAACAGAACTGGTACAGCATAGAATGGTTCTTAATTATCTTACAGCAGTAACAGGCGGATATTGTGTTACATTGGCAACACAGTACGGCATAAAGTGTTGCACGTATATCACAAATAGCACCGAGGATCCGGTAGAGGTCATAGACCAAAAGATGGACGACATTCTCCAATTGAAGTGGGAATTTCGTCGAAAACACAATCTCACCCTTGCTGCTGTAGGTAATGAGCTGACTGGTTGGGTGTCATGGTTGAACCCGCGAAATTGGTTCTCCGGTTTAGGAGACTGGGCTCAAGGAGTCATAATGGATGTTGGAAAGTTTCTACTATGTATCTTGGGTGTTGTTATATCCATTGGATTGATATTTAGATGCGGGCAGGCTTTAATGAGGTGCAAACAAAGTACAAAAGTGATGAGCTTGAGGAGTGAGGAAACCGTAATTAACCTGGATTTGATTTATGACCCAATGATAGAAACCAGGATGTGATGAAAATGCGATTATACGGTCCGTTTCTTTCACCTGTTTTTCTGCTTTTCTCCAAGATAACAAGACCCCCTTGGACGAGGAAGTTGACGAGACGCTATACAGACAACGGATGGACCAAAGAAAGAGTTTTGACCACTTGAGAAATGGACACTTGATGAACTTTGCCATGGATCCCCAGTTTCCCTAGTATTTTTAAACTCACGCTAGCCCAACATTCTTTGTAAATCTGATGGCACTGACAAAGCTTGTTGCTCATGCCTAAGGAGCAAAACAGCGCAAAGAAGACGACTTTCAACTGATACCGAACAAAACTTCGACGACAGATGTACATTTACCTGACATAGAATATCATTGCATTTTCCATAAGTGTTCTTCATCTTCATCTCTACAACCCTCAGGTAATAACACACATAGTATAGGAAATACAGGCACAGATATCAACAATCACATATTCCCCCATTCATGTATCATCAACTAAAATGTGCTCCCCATTTTGTTCAAAAATCCGAAAAGAGCTCGGTAAAGTTTGACAGCCCATCCACAGACCTGTACCACAGGATAAGAAGGAATTCAAATGTATACTTCGCAATACCTCGAAGCTTGATTTACAACACGTACGGCACGATGATACATGACCCCCCCAAACATGGACTTATACACACATGCTTCTGCTATCTCACTAGGTCATACCCTCTTCACACCTACTCCTCTCTCCTCCCCTACCCAACCATGGAAATGAATTAACCCCTGACATATATTTTTCTCCTTTTGAAATGTTTTAGAAGGTGGCAGTTATTATTGACTGCCAAAGGGTGGACTGTCAAAGTCAGAAAAATATCTCTATACATGCTGCCATATTTGCACCTCACGCTGGTCCGCGCTGCGCATGCGTACGCTCTCCCGTGAAGGCGCATACCCGCAATAGCGTGCACCCGCGGGCGCACGGTATGCGTATTTACGGTAGAGTTTATGTAGTCGTAGCGTGCGACTCATTCGTTACACATTTTCATAATTAATGTAGTTTATAGATCATGATCCCTTTAATGGTTCCTGAAAGTTTGGTTAATATAGAACGTCCCTGAACGGAGGAATCCCTCTTTGTATGGTACGAAGGGTCTAACAGGAATCATATAGCAGTGTTTGGTACCCATCGGAAGAGTATTTAATTAACAATATTCCGGTGTTGGTTTGGAGCGTATTAATCGCTCGTGCGGATAGTTATGGACATAAGAAGTTTATGTCCATTTCTATTATTTACTCATACTCAGGTATGCGGCGGGAAACCCAGTTTCCCACCCACCTGAGCTGTTGGAAATCGTCACAGCCCACCTGTATGAATCAACCTATGACCTTTTGTTATGATGCGAAGCCGAATTCCTGTGTCCAATGGACGACAAGATTGTAGGGACCATTGGATTGCATTGTGTGTGGGGCATAAATAGGCAGGCCGACCACATCCAGCTCTCACTCTTCAACGGTTCTCATTGCTGAAAATCGGGTGCTGGATGTCCAGGCGCATGCGATCGTTTCCCCTTGTGCGTAAGTTTTCTCTCCGTAATCATTGTCTTACTGTGAGCCAATTTCTCTCATCTCTCTCCATTTCTCTCTCTCCCTTCTCTTTTCTCTCACATCTCCCCTAGACTAGTATTGTATTGTATTAGATAGTATTATATTTTGGTTAGGAAGTCTCTGTTATATTGTAGTGTATCATTTGTACTGTTATTCTTTTTACAAGTATATTAGATATAATACAGTTAATAGGCTTTGGACCCTAAACCAGTATCTGTGTATTTTCTATAGTTTTAAGTGTTCACTTGAGCGTCGGTGACGCTCAAGCAGCTTTGTAGTTAGTTAGGTTACACAAAGTTGCACAATCACCCTGTATTCACATTAAGGTATTCTGTGTATTTCATTGATAAAAGTTTTAGACATAAAGGAATAGCGTTGTGAGCGTCTGCGCCGCTGGTGATCTCCTCGTGGTCTCGAGCGTACGCTACGCCATAGCGAATCATTACTCTAGACATAACCAATAACGTGCTGTCCTGTGATCACTGGGCCGTGAGCGAACGTGACGCTTGAGCGTCTCGCCTATGGCTGAGCGATCGTTACGCAACTAGCGTACCCTTACGGTACTTCTTAAGTAAACAGCGTACAGTGTTCTTAGACTTCATTAAGGGTTGTTTATACGACAAAAGAATTTAGCATTGTCACTGTGGACACGACATCACCTGACCCTCCGTTAGGGGGTTTTACTACTGCCTTTACCGATTGGGCCGTGCCCACCTGGGTGTCTTGTATGATGGCTGCTGGAAAGAGTGCCGACATCGTGCTGGGCTCACTTTCTTGCTTGTAATCCTGAGGAAAGTTTAACATGGGGTGCAACTTGCACGGGTTAGAATTTGTACATTTATCAGGTTTACTTCTATCATTATTACATTTATTACATTTACTACTATCATCATTAATACAGTTACTAAGTGCATTTTTATCATATACCAGTATGCCATTCTCTGTAGCCATTGTTTCTCCAGTTGCCATGTGTTTCCTGCTAAGGTGGGAACCAGCTGTGTAAGCTAATTCCCTTTGTATCTCACCTTCCTGTTGCCATAACTGTAAATAATCATAATGTCTGATCCGTTGCTTGCCGGATTTAATTAGACATATCCTTCTCCTTAAATTTTGTAACACCTCAGGACTAAAACTGCCTACTCTGGGAAGCTTCTCCCCTTTGTCCACAGTCATACGTTCCCACTCATTGCATAAAACCTCTGCGTGTGATCCCTATTTTTCACACGTTATGTACCTCGCCGACCCGGCTGGCCGCGGAATAATATCAACCTGAACCTTGGTTGATCGTTCCTTACTTGAGCAACTGGCCCCCATTCTTTTCAGGTATTGCCTTCTCAGCGAATTTCCTACAAAAACCACGTTCCCAGAGGTAAGGCAACGGTGAAAGTCCAACGAGTGCCTTCAACCACTCTCGCCCACGTCGACCAATATGCCCACACACTGTCCGCAGTGCTGGCGTACTCAACCTAGGGCCCCTGCAACCTGAACCTCTATTTACTGGGGCGTGTGGGAGTAGGTTACCCTCCCCAGTAAGTATCGGTTGCTGGAGAATTCCTGAGTGATCAGCGAACCTCCCTTAAAATAAAAAAAACCTACACAAATCACGTTAGAATGTACAAATAGCGTTTATGATCCCGCAAAGCGTACGCAAATTGCGTAATGGGTATCAAGGTAACAAACTAATGCACACAATTACATGCGGTACAGTCGCACTGCGTATAAGTAACTATTACTTATCCGCCGCATGACCAACGGAATCGGTTGTTTAGGTTGCGAAACCTTCAGCCGGAGCTTCTCAAAACGGGCCTATATGGGTACTGCGCCAACCCCCGGGGCTGCGCTCACTACCTCTGACCTTTCTTAAGTCAGGGTCTTCACAACTACGTTACTTACTTTAAACGAATTTTCTGACTTTTGCGGACCTTCTGGTCTGCTGTAACACTAATTGATCTCTTTTACGTCGCCGACCCGGCTGGCCGCGGAATATACAGTTAACGAGAGATGGCCTTCTCCCACGCCACCATGTGTTCACTTCACGGCAGGGCCGGCTCCAGGCCTACTAGCACCCTGAGCGAAAACATGTAAAAGCGCCCCCCCCCCCCCCCATGCGCGCGCCAAAGGCGCGCGCGCTCCAGGAAAAATGGGTGTGACCTCTTGGAAAGTGGGCGTGGCCTCAAAACTTCATATTATTAGACTATAAGTAAATATGTTTTCACCCCCCCTCTACGCACACAATTAGCAGCCTTACACATAACAGCCACAGTAGTGTTCCTTACACACAATGTCTCCAGTATAGTGTCAGATACACATAATGTCTCCAGTATAGTGCCAGATACACAATGTGCAGTGCCAGATAGACATGATATGCCCCCCCAGCAGTGCCAGCTACACACAATATGCCCCCCAGCAGTGCCAGCTACACGATAGTGTTCACTTTTTAGGGCAGGGAGGGCACATTTTTAAGTTAGGAGGGCAAAATGATGTACATACTGTAATGCTTGTTGCTCATCTACCTACATGGCAAAGCATGGACAGTGCGCGCCGAAGGCGCGCAGCAAAAGTTTAGGGGCGTTGCTTCATGGGGGAGGTGCGTGGCCACATAATAGTGGCAATTCGCATTACACCACACAGTAGTGCAGTTAATACACACTGCACCAGGAAGAACCTCCTAGACACTTTGCGCCAGGCAGAGCACGTTAGACACTTTGCGCCAGGCAGAGCACGTTAGACACTTTGCGCCAGGCAGAGCACGTTAGACACATTGCCTAGCCACAGACGCCTAGCGGGAACACTACATCATATGCTCCCCAGCCGTGCCAGCTACACATGACATGCCCCGCAGCAGTGCCAGCAACACATGACATGCCCCCCAGCAATGCCAGATACATAAATGGCCACACAGTGCCAGATATGTAGATACAGAAAAGTCCCCACAGTGCTAGATAAATGCCCCCACAGTGCCAGATAAATGTCCCCACAGTGCCAGATACAGAAAAGCCCCAAAGTGCTAGATAAATGCCCCCACAGTGCCAGATAAATGCCCCCACAGTGCCAGATATGACCCCACAGTGCCAGATAAATGCCCTCAGTGCCAGATAAATGTCCCCACAGTGCCAGATAAATGCCCCCAGTGCCAGATAAATGCCCCCACAGTGCCAGATAAATGCCCCCACAGTGCCAGATAAATGCCCCCAGTGCCAGATAAATGCCCCCACAGTGCCATCCATAAATGATTCACTCACCCCCCCCCCACCCAAAAAAAAAAAAAAAAAAATACCTGCAGCGTTGGAGGGGGAGGAGTACGTGGGGTAACAGTACTACTAGTAATAACAATATTAATAAGATGGCTGAGTAATAATACTACTGCTACTAAAATGCTGGAATAATAATAAGACGGGCAGATGAATGGTGGGGAAATAATAATAATAGTAATAATACTGGATAATAGTAATAATGATGGGTGAGGAAACAGCACTAATTCTACCAAACCTGTGTGACCGGGAAATAAGGGTGAGGGGGGTATATAATAGTTATAATAGTAATAATCCAGGAGCCACTCTCATTGTTCAGGGCGGGCAGCCCCATCGCACCTGAGGAGAGCCCGGAGGGGCCCCGTGGGACCTCACCCCCTAACTGGCCGGGCAGCTCCCCCCTCCGCAGCGGGCTGGGTGAGGGCTATTGCCTGCTGCCAGCCTCCTCTGCCTTCTATAGCTACCCAGAATCTGGTGTATTTGCCTCACACCCGCGGTAATTATAATAAGCCGGAGTACTAATAAATTATGCTAAGTGGCGGCGCGTGTATGAATAGGATTACCTGCTGCTCAGCCGCCGCCGCCGGACTCTCATCCTAGGCGCCGGTCTGCGAGCCAATCAAAGCTCGCGGTCCGGCAGCCAATCAGCCTCAGCTGCCGGCCTGCGAGCTCTGGTTGGCTCACGGGCCGGCGCCGGGCTTTGCATGTAGTGCACGACAGGACAGACACTGCAGTGCTGAAGCCAGTGGCGTAACTAGAAATTTTTCTCCCCCAAGCCAAAAAATCCTTCGGCGCCCCCCCCCCCCATACCCCCCGTAATTGGCACTAGCAAAGGCAGAAAAATGCGCGCGCCAAGGGTGTGTGGCTTTGTCGAAATGGGCGTGGCTTTGCGTGGAGGGCGTGGCATTGCAGGAAAAGACTACCTTATACCCCAGTTTTGCAACCTGCACGCCCAGACGTTGGCCACCACAGGAAAGAAAAATAATCCTGATTCATGCCCCTTGCATTATTTGTCATTTTTCCTCCTTATAGTAATGCCCAGTATACATTATTCCACATACTGCAATGGCCCTTAGACATTATTCCTCACACAATAATGCACATGACACAATATGCACACACTGTAATGCCCCAAACACATTATGCCACACACCGTAATGCCTGTGACACATTATGACAGGAATCGCAATGCCCGTTATACATTATGCTACACACTGCAATGCCCCTGATACATTATAGCACATACAATGTCTGTGACACAGTATGACACACACCACAATGATCCTGAGACATTATACCACATACCACAATGCCCGTGATATAGTATACAACACACCGTAATGCCTGATACATTATGACACACACCGCAATGTCCGTGATACATTATGCCACACACCGTAATGCCCATTACACGTTAAGTTCTACAGTAAGGCTTCTAATTACTTTTAAATTACCTGCTCGTTGCCAGGGGTTTCATGCTCTTGGTTCCATGCACGGTGCCAGGGGTTTTCATGCTCAGGGTGTCATGCTCGTTGCCAGGGGTTTCATGCACTGGGTGTCATGCTCGTTGCTAGGGGGTAGTGCTTGTTGCTAGGGCCATGCTCCCAGTGCCACATATGCCCCCAGTGCCAGATATTCCCCCACAGTGCCAGGTATATGCCCCTAGTGCCAGATATTCCCCCACAGTGCCAGGTACATGCCCCCAGTGCCACATATACCCCCCCCCCCAGTGCCACATATGCCCCCTCAGTGCCTGCTCCCCCCAGTGCCAAATATTCCCCCACAGTGCCTGCTCCGCCCAGTGCCAAATATTCCCCCACAGTGCCAGGTATATGCCCCCAGTGCCAGATATTCCCCCACAGTGCCAGGTATATGCCTCCAGTGCCAGATCTGCCCCCACAGTGCCAGGTATATGCCCCCAGTGCCAGATCTTCCCCCCACAGTGCCAGGTATATGTCCCCAGTGCCAGATCTGCCCCCACAGTGCCAGGTATATGTCCCCAGTGCCAGATCTGCCCCCACAGTGCCAGGTATATGCCCCCAGTGCCAGATCTGCCCCACAGTGCCAGGTATATGCCCCCAGTGCCAGATCTGCCCCACAGTGCCAGGTATATGCCCCCAGTGCCAGATCTGCCCCCACAGTGCCAGGTATATGCCCCCAGTGCCAGATCTTCCCCCCACAGTGCCAGGTATATGCCCCCAGTGCCAGATCTGCCCCCCACAGTGCCAGGTATATGCCCCCAGTGCCAGATCTGCCCCCACAGTGCCAGGTATATGCCCCCAGTGCCAGATCTGCCCCACAGTGCCAGGTATATGCCCCCAGTGCCAGATCTGCCCCACAGTGCCAGGTATATGCCCCCAGTGCCAGATCTGCCCCCACAGTGCCAGGTATATGCCCCCAGTGCCAGATCTTCCCCCCACAGTGCCAGGTATATGCCCCCAGTGCCAGATCTGCCCCCACAGTGCCAGGTATATGCCCCCAGTGCCAGATCTGCCCCACAGTGCCAGGTATATGCCCCCAGTGCCAGATCTGCCCCACAGTGCCAGGTATATGCCCCCAGTGCCAGATCTGCCCCCACAGTGCCAGGTATATGCCCCCAGTGCCAGATCTTCCCCCCACAGTGCCAGGTATATGCCCCCAGTGCCAGATCTGCCCCCACAGTGCCAGGTATATGCCCCCAGTGCCAGATCTGCCCCACAGTGCCAGGTATATGCCCCCAGTGCCTGCTCCCCCCCCCCATGTGTTGGAGGGACACGGAGCGCATTGCGCGTCTCTCCTGTGTCCCTCCCTGGCTCTCCCCCTGGCTGGTCTAATAAAGGAAGTGCCGGTTCGTGAGCCAATCAGAGCTCACGAACGGCACTTCCTTAGACCGGCCGGGGGAGAGCCAGGGAGGGACACAGGAGAGACGCGCGATGTGCGTTCCGTGTCCCTCCAACACAGCAGGGAGGGAGAGGAGACCGCAGATTGACATGCGGACGCTCGTCCGCATGTCAATCTGTTCTAAGTCAGTGGCGCCCCCGCAGCCCCTAGCCCCCAAGCCACCGCGAGGACTGCGGGGGCAGTAGTTACGCCACTGGCTGAAGCGAAGCTGTAGGGACGGCTCCAGGCTCCAATATGGCGGCCAGAGCTAGCGGCACCCATAAAGTGCGGCGCCCTGTTCGGCCGCTCTATTGGAACATGCCTCGAGCCGGCCCTGCTTCACGGGTGTCCTCCGACGAGAACTCGATTTCTGGGGTTCACTCCAAAGAAAAACTTTTGCATACACACGCTCTTTTACTTCATATACTCTTTGATTTTTCTGTACAGAAAATTACTTTCATTCAGGTATCACAGGCTAATCCCAGAGGAGTTGCAACGAGAGAAGGATCTTTTAAACTAAAATTTTGGAAACTGAAATCAATTTGTGCTATTATCGCGTTGCTTCCGTATCGCCTACTAAAACAATGCTATCGTGTGATTTGTATTTAGTGGGCGTATCCGTATGCACGTTGCGTAATGTACGCCACGTGTATAGGCCTTTGCGTTGCGTACGCTGTCCCGCACTCGGTCAGAGACACGTGTACACAGGCCGGATACGTCCGCAGTAACACAAATAACACGCTTCTATAAATGTAAACGATATTTAACTATAATCGCTTACCAAACACCACACAGAGTCCTGTAAAATCTTTATAACTGGGTCAGGCTGCGTGCGTGTTTTACAATTACTCCCTTAAGTATTAATCTTACTTTTAACTAAAATAGCAACAAATTTTTCTCAGCACGTGATCAATGGTAAATGGCAAACAGAAAGGTAGATATGTGAAAGTACACAAATGAAAATACAGGTGTGTGCGTGTGTTGCGTGCGCAATGTGTACCAAACGGAAATTAAAACAGTTTTAAAAGACAATAGCTTAACGTTCTTACCTTCCGGTTCCGGATCCCACCAGCATTCCTACAAACCGAGCGAAGCAGACGCTTATCTGATCAGCACTACCGTATCCCCGACCACAAACACGGCTATAGGGGATACTACCTTCCCGCCCTTTGCTGATGGATAAAGTCTGCCTGGTTTCGCTAGGTTGCGGATATGAGGAGGCCCGGACGATCGCCCCCAATTGATAAAGTCAAATATTACCTTTGAACATAAGCTATATACTTATTATGGACTAAGTACGCAATTGGCGCACGGAGTACCGTAAGGGTATGTACATAGCGTAGCAGACGCTAGACCGTGGGCGCGACGCATGAGCGGCACGTACGCTCACGGGCTTACGCTTAGTATCGAGCACGCTATAGGCGGCCGAGTACCGTAATGCTACGCTATTAGCGTAGCAGACGCTGTGCCCAAGAGTGGGACATGAGCGGCGCAGACGCTCACTGAATGACACACAGTAAACCTTGTTAACAACACACTGTAAGGGTATGCTTATACTGTAAACCTTAGTACTGTAATACTACAAAGATGTAACGCTTATTGACCTTGATAATATGAAAGCTGTTTGAGCGATTGAGACGCTCAGGAACCCTTTGTAATAAATGATGAAATACACAACACCTGGTAAGGTTCCAACACCTTCGTAGAAGATTCTTTTAGTATAAAGGGGATAACAGTACAGTTCATACACTACAGACCTAACATTAATATCTAAACAGAATAACAAGACATAAAATGAACAATAGCTAAGCTATCGCAAATACTAGCAAACAGAAAGAGAATAATTGGCAAACACTAAAGGATAACAAAATGGCCACAGAGAACTTACACACGTGGGAATGAATCGCAAGCGCAGTCCTGGAAACCAGCCCTCAGCCTTCGATGACGAAAACCTTGCAGAGAGAGTGAGTGACTGGCCCAGCAATGGTGGTCCTTATATACACAACATACACTAACAATACAATGGTCCCTACAATCTCATTGTTCAATGGACACAGGAATGTGTCTCCGCATTATAACAAAAGGTCATAGGTGGGTTCGAACAGGTGGGATGTGTCTTTCTCCAACTGCTCAGGTGAGAGGTATCCTCAGGATTCCCGCCGCATGGATAATGAACAGCAAATACAGTAAATGTCTGTAAACTACTTTTACACATAACTATACGCAGGAGCGAGCAATCTCTTCCTAACCAACACCAAAATGTTACTATTAAAATACTCTACAGCTGGATACTAAACACCACCGTTCAACCTTTATCTGACCCTTCATATCATGCAAAGAGGAATCTCTCTGTCCATGAACCTTTTACACTAAACATACTTGCTGATATTGTTAAGGGGAATATTATCTATAAAACATGCTATTTGGGTTAACTATGTAGCGAAAGAGTCGCTCGCTAGACGCTCACAAACTCCGCCGTAAATACACATCTCCATACGCAGGAGACGTCGGAGCGTCCCCTACGCAACCTGCGGGGATGCGTACGCACGGGGGAGTGGGTGCACGAGCAGCGGGCATGTGTATTGGGGTTAGTACAAGGCATTGTGAATCACGATATTTTTCGACTTTGACAGTAGCTCACATAGCGCACGGGCTTGGACAGTCACTGGCACTCCTCCTCCCTTCATTTTTAATATGGTGCTGGCTGTCAGCCAATCAGAGCTCGTGGACCGGCAGTGGTGGCACCTGATTGGCTGCCGGACCGCGAGTTTTGATTGGCTTACTTACCGGCACCATATTTTAAATGCCCGACGCCCCCGGAGACTCTGTCACCCTCACTGCAGCCGGTCTCCAGACTTCACAGGAGAAGCGCGCGCTGCGCTCTCCTCTCCTTCCGTCACTCATACAGGAGGAGCAGCACCGGCGGCAGTAGAAGAAGCCAGCAAGGGTTAGCACTGTGTGGGGCACTGTATCGGACACTGAGGGGGGGCATTTTATCTGGCGCTGCGGGGGGCATTTTAAATGGCACTGCGGGGGGAATTTTATCTGGTACTGGTGGGGGCATTGTATCTGGCACTGGTGGGGGGCATTATTTGTTTATCTGGCACTGCTGAGGGGCATTATTTGTGTATCTGGCACTACACGGGGGGCCTTACTTGTAGTTGTGAGGCCACACCCACTTTCGCAGGAATGCACGTGCATTGGGGGGAGGGGGTAGCTCCTTCAGAGGTTTTTATTTTCCGAAAGTAGCTCAAACCCCAATTAAGCAGAGCTGGCCTTAGGCATAGGCAAACTAGGCAATTGCCTAGGGCATTTGGTGTGCTTAGGGGCACCAGCAGCTTCTGCTGATTAAAATGATATGCAGCATGCCTATATTCTGTGTGTGACTGCGGCTGTATCTGCATACAAAATGCTACATTGCAGTGTAGTCCTGGAAATCACTGTAATGTAGCATTTCATATGCAGATATAGCCGCAGTCACACACAGAATATAGGCATGCTGCATATCATTTTAATCAGCAGAAGCTGCTTGTGCATCCTAGCCACATAGTAATGCAAATAAGATGCATTTTTATAAACAAAAGGCGCCTGACATTAGCAGAGCTGCCAGCTGACTCATGCCAGGCATCTCCTGCAGAACTAGCGGCGGTGCTAGGGGGCACCAGCAAAAATCTTGCCTAGGGCATCATATTGGTTAGGGCCGGCTCTGCAATTAAGGTTGGGAACCACTGATGTAGAAGTTATACACTGTATACTTTTATATAAGTCATAGGGAGTTGGATGTTTGCATTTGTATAGATAGTGTGGTGAGAGGGCTTGTGTTTCACCACAATTGCCTACCTGCTCACTCCAAGGGAGAAGAAAACAAGGTCTGCATATTTTGCACCTGTAGGGGAAGTTTATAATTCCAGGCTTTCTGAATGGCACAGCTGCAGCTGGAGAAACAGGTCCGAGTCTTCCAGCTCATCCAGAGACAGCAGGTAGCCAGGTGCAGGAGAGGGGTATAAAATTCCCATTTAGCCACAATGCATTGCGCTGATGCTGGTTAGAGGCCAGTGAGCAGGGCTCAGTTTATAGTGCCAGGGACTGTGGACATTGGCTGTGCCAGGAGAGCATGGCATGTGTAGCTGCAAGCCACTGCAGCAGAATTAGTTTTGAGCATGGGAAGTGCTAGGACATTTTATGTTTGTGTTTCATTTTTCTGCATGTACCTGTGTGACCAGGCCCAAGCCTGTGTATGCTGTGCTACAATGTCTGATGCCAGTAAAGACACTGTTCTTGTAACCAGAATAACTGCCTGCGAGTCCTTATTTACAGTACACGTGTTACAATAGCCATTTGTATAGATAGCCATTAGGCATGTGTATATGTGCATTAGTTAGTAGTCTGCAATAAGTCATCATGGGGGTCATTCCGAGTTGATCGCTAGCTGCCGTTGTTCGCTGCATAGCGATCAGTGAAAAAACGGCTAATCTGCGCATGCGTATGCACCGCAATGCGCACGTGTGACCTACGGGTGCAAAGAGCATTGTGGTTTTGCACAGGTTCTAGCGACGCATTCAGTCGCACAGCCTATCGCAAGGAGATTGACAGGAAGAGGACGTTCATAGGTGTCAACTGACCGTTTTCTGGGAGTGTTTGGAAAAACGCAGGCATGGCCGGGCGTTTGCTGGACGGGTATCTGACGTCATTACAGTGTCATTCGTCGCAGCATTGCCCAGAATAAGTAACTACAGGGCTGGTCTTGTTTTTCACAAAATGTGTTTGCTGTTGCTCGGCTGCACAGGCGTTCGCACTCCTGCAAAGCGAAAATACACTCCCCCGTGGGCGGTGACAATGCGTTTGCACGGCTGCTAAAAACTGCTAGCGAGCGATCAACTCGGAATGACCTCCCCATGTTCCTTATTGGATCTCAGGCTGGTGAACCCTGGCGGAGGCATGTCTACTGCGCCTCTCCACGCATTCATCTGACGGAAGCAAATTTACTTGGAGAGACAACTTCCTCCTTCTCATGGCCTTCAAATCAAAAGAGAACAGGTTTCACACGGGTATTTATTTTCATCCGTCAGTATCTCTGGGCATAAGAAATGATGGATCAAATCTGACAGACTAAGGGGGTTATTCAGGTTTGTTAGCAAACCAAAAAGGTTAGCAATTGGGCAAAACCATGTTGCACTACAAGTGGGGTAGATGTAACATGTGCAGAGAGTTAGTTTTTGGGTGTGTTATATTGTTTTGATACTGGCTGCTTAATTTCTACACTGCAATTTAGATTGCAGTTTTAACACACCCCATCTAACTCTCTCTGCACATGTTACATCTGCCCCACCTGCAGTGCAACATGGTTTTGCCCAATTGCTAACTTTTTTGGTTTGCTAATAAACCTGGATAAGGCGCTAAGAGGACATTTTTTTGCACGTGTTGACTCAGAAGGCTCGAGGGCCGGCCAATCCCGAGTTCTAACAACAGGACAATTATTTTCATCTTTGTCTTCTGAAGCAGGTATGTTCTAATTGATCGTATTTACAATGGAATCCTAATGTCTCAATGTTCGTTGCTTTTTCTCCATTCTGGCTGTCTCCTAGCAGCATTACACGTTTGGAATACCTTGTTACCTGACTCCAGCCTGATGCTCCCGTTATTGGTCCCTCTTCCTTTTACGCAAACAACTACAGACCAGTGAGTCTTACATCAGTAGTAGGGAAATTGATGGAAACACTCTTAAAAGAAAGAGTAGTAGATTATCTTAAATCCGGCAATTTACAGGATCCCAAACAGCATGGATTCACTGGGGGGAGATCATGTCAAACAAATGTTATTGACTTTTTTGACTGTGTGACTAAAGTGATGGATAAAGGTGGAGCCATGGATATAGCTTATCTAGACTTTAGTAAGGCTTTTGACTCTGTTCCACATCGCAGACTGCTAAATAAACTTGAAAGTTTGGGATTGGATATTAGGATTATTGAATGGATAAGATCTTGGTTGAAGGATAGAAAACAGAGAGTTGTAGTAAATAGAGTGCATTCACAGGAGGGAAATGTTACCAGTGGAGTACCCCAGGGATCTGTACTTGGACCAGTGCTTTTTAATATCTTCATTGGTGACATTGCAAATGGCATTAAAGGGAAAGTATGCCTTTTTGCAGATGACACAAAGGTATGCAACAGGGTAGACACACCCGGTGCACTTGGGTCTCAAAAATCCAAATGCTAAATATAGTATTAATGGCACTATACTGGAAACTACTGAGGAGGAAAGGGATCTAGGAGTCACTATTTCAGATGACTTAAAGGCAGGTAAGCAATGTAACAAGGCAATGAGGAAGGCTAGTCAGATGCTTGGCTGCATTGGGAGAGGAATCAGCAGCAGAAAGAAAGAAGTAATAATGCCACTGTATAGGTCATTGGTACGGCCTCATCTAGAATACTGTGTTCAATTCTGGAGGCCATATCTTCAAAAGGATATTAATACATTAGAAACTGTACAAAGAAGGGCAACTAAAATGTTGCATGACCTACATCACAAAACATACCCAGAAAGACTAAGAAATCTCAATATGTATAGTTTGGAGCAGAGAAGGGAAAGAGAAGACATGATAGAAACTTTCAAATACATCAAGGGTTTTAACAAAGTCCAGGAGGGAAACATTCTCCAAATGAAGAGAAACAATAGGACACGAGGACATGCACTGAGACTGGAGGGGGGGAGGTTCAGGGGAAATTTGCAGAAAAATTACTTCACAGAAGGGGTAGTGGACAAGTGGAATAGCCTCCCATCAGAGGTGGTAGAGGCTAAGACAGTAGAGCAATTTAAACATGCATGGGATAGACATAAGGATATCCTTACAAAGAAATAAAGATCAATTAAGTTTGGAGATAAAAAAAAAAAAAAGGGGCAGACTAGATGGGCCAAGTGGTTCTTATCTGCCGACAAATTCTATGTTTCTATGTTTCTATTAGGGATCCTAGCAAGTTCCTGTTGCCGGTGATATGCCTTAATTCCTGTTACCCAGCCTGTCACGCGGTCGCTGCATGCTGTACAGATATCTGTTCCTGTGCCCTAGTCTGTCTGTCCGAGTCCTGCATCCCTGTACCTTGCCTCAAGCCCTGTTAGTCCTGCACCTGTGCCCTGTTAGATCCTGCCCAGTACCTGCTATCATTTGTCCATTCCTTCTCCATGTCCTTGTCTTGCTGTGGCCCTCCAGTTATTCTTGTGTTGGTTCCTGATTCATGTCCAGGCTCCTCTCAAGTCTTTGTGAATATATCCTTCCATTCCTAGTTCCATGCACATCCAGCCTGTGTGTCTGTGGTTGCCTTCTGCAGTAAAGTATATACACTCCATCTGTGCCTGTAAGTCACAAGCCTGCAGCACATCCAGTACTCAAGCTACATCTTAACCTCTGTGTTTTATTGCAATCTGCAGCCCGGACACAGTCCATCTAGCAAGTTTCCCTGCAACGTAGTTCATACTGTAATCACTTTGCTTTCAATCAGTACACACTCAGCACCTGATTGTTCCAGCAGTTAACCACCGCCTGGCTAAGTTTCCTGCAACTCACACCTCAATGCTTACATTACCATTGGCCTTCTGTGAATTCTGCACACTCCTAGTTCAGAAGTCTTCAGCCAGCATATCCTGCTAACCTGCCCTGCAATTGCTGTATATCCGGTTTTCAGCAAGTTCTTCTGTCTTCAGATACACCAACTTAGTCTGTATAATCTAGCCTAAGTCTGTTTTCTATTTACCCCAGCCATGCCAAGTAATCTTGTATCCAGTCTGCCTACAACTAATCCTTACCTCGCTAGCTGTTACACTCCAGGTTTTTTACTTTGTGGTCTCCAACCTATTGTGTGAGCCCCTACTGCTAGAGGTTTAAGCCTAGGTGGCCCCCTAAGTACCAGTGTGTGTGTTGTGCACTAAGGGAACAGCAGGGAGCTGTTATTGGCAGAAGACCCTCTTACCGGCTCAAGGGGTCTCACACACATAGTACTGGAGTTCCCTAACAGAGGTCTTTGGAATCTTTGCTGTAATGCCACCGCTTGGAGGGGAAGCTAGTGACATGTCTGAGAAACGTTCCTCCCTGGATAAAACACTGTGACATTTCAGACATCAAAGAGGGGAAACTGCATTGTGCAGAGCTGAGTACATTACATGCGTCCTAAGGAACTCCTCTGCTTCCTTTAATAAAGTGTAGATATCCAGAATCAGACCTGTAATTGTTATTTGGTGCAACAGTCCTGTTCAGTTGGCTCCGCTCATGACCCATAACCAGTAAAACCTCTCTACATGTTGAACACTTCCACCCCTTTTCCTCCCACCCCCCTTTTCTCTTTCCCTTCAGCCTCCACCTCTCTCTTCTTTATACGGAAGATTGCACCACAGGTAACAATGTTGGGTTAAGCCCCGTACACATGGGGGAGATGTGTGTTGAGCGATTTAGCACACACCGCGCAGCACACATCTCTCCCCCCACTCAGCACACAGCGCAATATGTGCTGAGCAAGGGGGGGGGGGGAGAGCGGGGCCGCTCATATCACCCAACGGTGAAATGAGCAATCTAACTAGATTTGGCGTGCATGCAGGCAGAGCCGGCCTTAGCTATAGGCAGGCTAGGCATTTGCCCAGGGCATCCAAGCATGTCTAGGGGCATCCAAGCATGTCCCTGCAGTATCTCATGCTGGGAAGGACAGTCTGCAAACTAACTGTTACTTTCCAAATGTATTCAATCAGTACTTGTATACACTGCTGTTCACATTTGTCAAATAAAATGCACACTCTCCCTTAAAGTTCTTTAAACTCCCTCCGACATGCTTGAATGCCCCTGACTTGTGAGACCTCAGTCAGACAGCAGAAGCCGGGTAACTGCTATATAAGGTTATTACTGGATGGATCCTTATGATACCACATGTGTATTTGGAAGACTGCTTCACATAAATCTGACATCACCTAAACTGCTAGTGCACATGGGGGAGAGGGACCCTGCCATCCTGTGTGCGTGTCCCTTATCCCTGTGCAAACCCCAGGTGTCTGCAGGGACATAACATGGGCAGTGTTCTCCTCACACTTTATTTCTTAGTCAGTCCATGCCGTAAAATTCCCCTGCCAGGATGGCATACCCTGTGAGGTCACATCAGTATGGGTGCCCCTTTAACGGGTGCGAGTGCAAGCACGCACCCACTCTGCCACCCCATCTCACAAAACGCAGTCATGGATCCAGGGAGCTGCATGGGCGCACACACTGACTGCAAGCACGCCAGCAAGCAAAAGTAACTTTTATTAAAAAAAGCTATTAGCATTACTAATGTGGGGCATATGTGTCCGGTGCATTACTGTGTGGAATTATGTGTAATATGGGCATTACTAATGTGGGGTTATATGTGTCAGGTGCATCACTGTGTAGAATTATGTGTATTATGGGCATTACTAATGTGGGGCATATGTGTAAGGTGCATCACTGTGTGGAATGATGTGTATTATGGGCATTACTAATGTGGGGCATATGTGTAAGGTGCATTACTGTGTGGAATGATGTGTATTATGGGCATTACTAATGTGGGGCATATGTGTAAGGTGCATTACTGTGTGGAATGATGTGTATTATGGGCATTACTAATGTGGGGCATATGTGTAAGGTGCATTACTGTGTGGAATGATGTGTATTATGGGCATTACTAATGTGGGGCATATGTGTAAGGTGCATTACTGTGTGGAATGATGTGTATTATGGGCATTACTAATGTGGGGCATATGTGTAAGGTGCATTACTGTGTGGAATGATGTGTATTATGGGCATCACTGTGCCATTATGCAGGGTTGAACTGGCCAACAGGGTACCCCCCCCCCCGGTGGTCCCCACTGCCGAAGTGTTTCTGGGTCAGATGCAGAACTAGCGGCAGTGCTAGGGGGCACCAGACAAAATTTTGCCTAGGGCATCAAATTGGCGAGCGCCGGCTCTGCATGCAGGCCAAATCTAGAGTCAGCGATGGGCATACATACACGGAGAGATCCGTACTTAAATTCTAAGCAATCTGGTCAGATTGCTTAGAATTCTAAGCACTGATCTCTCAATGTGTACCCCCTTTATATTGGTTAGTTACAGTCCCCTGTTACTGTTCCTATTTGGTTTCTCTGTGTCCTGTTTGCTCTTATTGGGCCTGAGCTTACTGACTAGTGTATGCTAATGTGAGTATCCATCCATCTATATGACTCCGAATCAGACCCATTGTGCTGCTGTAACTTTGCGTTTGTGATTCCTTTTGGTGCTTTCAATAAAAAATAAAAATACATTTTTTTAAAGAAATCTACAGAAAGAAAAAGAAACTGCCTACGTCAGAGGTTCTCAAACGCTGTTCTCAAGGCACCCCATCAGTCCAGGATTTAGGTATATCCATGTCTCAGCACAGATAGTTAAATCAAATTGACTTAGGTGCTAATTAAGTCACCTGTGGCCAAGCATGGATACATTTAAAGCCTGGACCGATGGGTTGCCTTGAGGACCACGTTTGGGAACCTCTGGCCTTCGTGTATCTGGTAACTCACGATCTATGGTGGTCATTCCGAGTTGTTCGCTCTGTAAATTTCTTCGCATCGCAGCGATTTTCCGCTTAGTGCGCATGCGCAATGTCCGCACTGCGACTGCGCCAAGTAAATTTGCTATGCAGTTAGGAATTTTACTCACGGCTTTTTCATCGTTCTGGTGATCGTAATGTGATTGACAGGAAATGGGTGTTACTGGGCGGAAACTGGACGTTTTATGGGTGTGTGCGGAAAAACGCTACCGCTTCCGGAAAAAACGCAGGAGTGGCCGGAGAAACGGGGGAGTGTCTGGGCGAACGCTGGGTGTGTTTGTGACGTCAAACCAGGAACGACAAGCACTGAACTGATCGCAGATGCCGAGTAAGTCTGGAGCTACTCAGAAACTGCTAAGAGAGGTGTAATCGCAATATTGCGAATACGTCGTTCGCAATTTTAAGAAGCTAAGATTTACTCCCAGTAGGCGGCGGCTTAGCATGAGCAAATCTGCTAAAATCCGCTTGCGAACGAACAACTCGGAATGACCCCCTATATTCAAACACTAGAGAAAAAGAAGTCTATTTTTGGGGAGGCACCATACTTACCTACATTTGATTTCTCCTCTCCGGGACATCACTAAGCCCCGCCCCCAGCATTGAGAAATGCCGCGATTCGCAGCTTCCGGGAGAGTAGGTAAGTATGGAAGGCACTCGTCAGGGTATTCAAGGTTAGGTGTGCTCAAATGTGTTAAAATTGAACCTTTATTGGATATGTATTCAAATTTACTGGTAAATTCTATGTGTCAAGAAATCTCAGTACAATAATATCAATAAATTGATTCAAATACAAACCTTGGTTTTGGTGATTTTGTTGTTACATTTAATATGCATCAGTTGCATCTATAAGCAGACCCGAAAACAATCCTATATCAGGTTTATAACATTCCCAGTTATAACACTGTATAGAAGTATTCCTGCTCAGACAAATAAATGGTATAGAACGCAATATAAATGTGAGATACACTTATTCCAAGAGGTTAGATTAGTGAGACCCAGACTTAGTGGGGTCTATTCACCAGGGCCGGTTCGGGGGCTTCTGGCGCCCCGGGCGGTATTAGGGGGCATGGCTTCGTACAGGGGGCGTGGTCATTTACGCCCCCTGTACAGACTGAAATGATGTGCGGTGCGCGATGACGTCATCGCGCACCGCACAGTAAAGGACCTCTCCACGAAGGGAAACTAGACGCGTACGCGTCTAGTTTCCCTTCCCAGCGGCAGCGGAGTGCACGCAGCAGCGGATCTTGCCCTGGTGCGGCGCCCTGCGCCCTCCGGAAGGCGGCACCCCGTGCAAAAGTCCTGCTTGCCCGTCGCAAGATCCGCTACTGCTATTCACATACCTCCCAACTTTGGCCTTGCAGTAAGAGGGACACACGCGCGGTAAAGCCGCGCGCTCCCAAAAAGGGGCGTGGCCTATGAAAAGGGGTGTGGCTTCGCGGAGGACCCGCGAACGCGAGCCACGCCCCGTTTTTGTCACTGAGGGGGCATGCCCAACGCTCTGTGAGCCGCTGGCATGCCCCCTCACCCTCTGTCTCCAGTGAATAGACGCTGTGCGCATGCGCACAGCGTCTGTACACCGCTGCTCTGCTAAGCGGGTCAGCGACAGACAGAGCCTCCCAACTGTCCCCCCCCCACCGCGGGACACTGCGGCCCGCGGGTGGGACAGCGAGAAAGTCCCCAAAAAACGGGACTGTCCTGCGAAAATCGGGACAGTTGGGAGGTATGTATTCATGAAGCAGTGAAAAGTGTGGAGAAGTGAGCCAGTGGAGAAGTTGCCTATAGCAACCAATCAGCTGATACGTATAATTTTATAGAATGCACTTTATAAATGTTACCTCATGGGCAACTTCTCCACTGATTCATTTCTCCACTCTTTTCACTGCTTAATGAATAGACCACAGTGTCTCTTGTGTATCACTCTTAAATCAAACAAATGGCCCTAAGTGTGTTGCAATTATTCACAGCACCAGTGTGTTGCACTTTAAGTAAGACCATTACTAAAAGCTGTAACTTGCTGTAAGCAAGTAAAATCCTTTCTCTGACGTCCTAGTGGATGCTGGGACTCCGTCAGGACCATGGGGATTAGCGGCTCCGCAGGAGACAGGGCACAAAAATAAAAGCTTTAGGACTAGGTGGTGTGCACTGGCTCCTCCCCCTATGACCCTCCTCCAAGCCTCAGTTAGGTTTTTGTGCCCGTCCGAGCA
Organism: Pseudophryne corroboree; assembly: GCF_028390025.1. NCBI lineage: Eukaryota > Metazoa > Chordata > Amphibia > Anura > Myobatrachidae > Pseudophryne > Pseudophryne corroboree. The sequence goes on from NC_086445.1 coordinate 51,897,011, forward strand.
GGGTGCAATCTAGGTGGCTCTCCTAAAGAGCTGCTTAGAAAAAGTTATTAGGTTTTTTATTTTCAGTGAGTCCTGCTGGCAACAGGCTCACTGCAACGAGGGACTTAGGGGAGAAGAAGTGAACTCACCTGCGTGCAGGATGGATTGGCTTCTTAGGCTACTGGACACCATTAGCTCCAGAGTGATCGAACACAGGCCCAGCCATGGAGTCCGGTCCCGGAGCCGCGCCGCCGACCCCCTTGCAGATGCCGAAAAGTGAAGAGGTCCAGAAACCGGCGGCAGAAGACTTTTCAGTCTTCATGAGGTAGCGCACAGCACTGCAGCTGTGCGCCATTGTTGTCAGCACACTTCACACCAGCGGTCACTGAGGGTGCAGGGCGCTGGGGGGGGGGGCGCCCTGGGCAGCAATGATAATACCTTGTTCTGGATAAAAATACATCACATATAGCCCCTGGGGCTATATGGATGTATTTAACCCCTGCCAGGTCTCACAAACACCGGGAGAAGAGCCCGCCGAAATAGGGGGCGGGGCCTATCTCCTCAGCACACAGCGCCATTTTCCTGCACAGCTCCGCTGCGAGGAAGGCTCCCAGGACTCTCCCCTGCACTGCACTACAGAAACAGGGTAAAAAAACAGAGAGGGGGGGCACTTTGTTGGCGATATTGATATATTAAGCTGCTATAAAGGAAACAACACTTCTGTAGGGTTGTTCCTATATATTTATAGCGCTTGGGTGTGTGCTGGCAAACTCTCCCTCTGTCTCCCCAAAGGGCTAGTGGGGTCCTGTCTTCGATAAGAGCATTCCCTGTGTGTCTGCTGTGTGTCGGTACGTGTGTGTCGACATGTATGAGGACGATGTTGGTGTGGAGGCGGAGCAATTGCCGGTAATGGTGATGTCACCCCCTAGGGAGTCGACACCGGAATGGATGGCTTTGTTTATGGAATTACGTGATAATGTCAGCACGTTACAAAAATCAGTTGACGACATGAGACGGCCGGCAAACCAGTTAGTACCTGTCCAGGCGTCTCAGACACCGTCAGGGGCTGTAAAACGCCCTTTACCTCAGTCGGTCGACACAGACCCAGACACGGACACCGAATCTAGTGTCGACGGTGAAGAAACAAACGTATTTTCCAGTAGGGCCACACGTTATATGATCACGGCAATGAAGGAGGCTTTGCATATCTCTGATACTGCAAGTAGCACAAAAAGGGGTATTATGTGGGGTCTGAAAAAACTACCTGTAGTTTTTCCTGAATCAGAGGAATTGAATGAAGTGTGTGATGAAGCGTGGGTTAACCCCGATAGAAAGGTTAGGGCGCGCTGGGAAACACCCCCTAGGGTGGATAAGGCACTCACACGCTTATCAAAACAAGTGGCGTTACCGTCTCCTGAAACGGCCGCCCTCAAGGATCCAGCTGATAGGAGGCTGGAAACTACCCTGAAAAGTATATACACTCATACTGGTGTTATACTGCGACCAGCCATCGCCTCAGCATGGATGTGCAGTGCTGGGGTGGTTTGGTCGGATTCCCTGACTGAAAATATTGATACCCTGGATAGGGACAGTATTTTATTGACTATAGAGCAATTAAAGGATGCTTTTCTTTATATGCGAGATGCTCAGAGGGATATTTGCACTCTGGCATCGAGAGTAAGTGCGATGTCCATATCTGCCAGAAGAAGTTTATGGACGCGACAGTGGTCAGGTGATGCGGATTCCAAACGGCATATGGAAGTATTGCCGTATAAAGGGGAGGAATTATTTGGGGTCGGTCTATCGGATTTGGTGGCCACGGCAACAGCCGGGAAATCCACCTTTTTACCTCAGGTCCCCTCCCAACAGAAAAAGACACCGTCTTTTCAGCCGCAATCCTTTCGTTCCTATAAGAACAAGCGGGCAAAAGGACAGTCATATCTGCCCCGAGGCAAAGGAAAGGGTAAGAGAGTGCACCAAGCAGCTCCCTCCCAGGAGCAGAAGCCCTCCCCGGCTTCTGCAAAGCCCTCAGCATGACGTTGGGGCTTTACAAGCGGACTCAGGGGCGGTGGGGGGTCGACTCAAGAATTTCAGCGCACAGTGGCCTCACTCACAGGTGGACCCCTGGATCCTGCAGGTAGTATCTCAGGGTTACAGGTTGGAATTCGAGAAGTCTCCCCCTCGCCGGTTCCTAAAGTCTGCTCTGCCAACGTCTCCCTCAGACAGGGCGACGGTATTGGAAGCCATTCACAAGCTGTATTCTCAGCAGGTGATAGTCAAGGTACCCCTCCTACAACAGGGAAAGGGGTATTATTCCACACTATTTGTGGTACCGAAGCCGGACGGCTCGGTAAGACCTATTCTAAATCTGAAATCTTTGAACCTGTACATACAAAAATTCAAGTTCAAGATGGAGTCACTCAGAGCAGTGATAGCGAATCTGGAAGAAGGGGACTTTATGGTGTCCCTGGACATCAAGGATGCTTACCTGCATGTCCCAATTTGCCCTTCACATCAAGGGTACCTCAGGTTCGTGGTGCAAAACTGTCATTATCAGTTTCAGACGCTGCCGTTTGGATTGTCCACGGCACCTCGGGTCTTTACCAAGGTAATGGCCGAAATGATGTTTCTTCTGCGAAGAAAAGGCGTATTAATTATCCCTTACTTGGACGATCTCCTGATAAGGGCAAGGTCCAGAGAACAGCTGGAGGACGTAGTAGCACTAACCCAAGTAGTGCTGCAACAGCACGGGTGGATTCTGAATTTTCCAAAATCTCAATTGACCCCGACGACACGTCTGCTGTTCCTGGGAATGATTCTGGACACGGTTCAGAAAAAGGTGTTTCTTCCGGAGGAGAAAGCCAGGGAGTTATCCGAACTTGTCAGGAACCTCCTAAAACCAGGAAAAGTGTCTGTGCATCAATGCACAAGAGTCCTGGGAAAAATGGTGGCTTCTTACGAAGCGATTCCATTCGGCAGATTCCACGCACGAACTTTTCAGTGGGATCTGCTGGACAAATGGTCCGGATCGCATCTGCAGATGCATCAGCGGATAACTTTGTCTCCACGGACAAGGGTGTCTCTTCTGTGGTGGTTGCAGAGTGCTCATCTGTTAGAGGGCCGCAGATTCGGCATACAGGACTGGGTCCTGGTGACCACGGATGCCAGTCTGAGAGGCTTGGGAGCGGTCACACAGGGAAGAAACTTCCAGGGAGTGTGGTCAAGCCTGGAGATGTCTCTTCACATAAATATACTGGAGCTAAGAGCGATTTACAATGCTCTAAGCCTGGCAAAACCCCTGCTTCAGGGTCAGCCGGTGTTGATCCAGTCGGACAACATCACGGCAGTCGCCCACGTAAACAGACAGGGCGGCACAAGAAGCAGGAGGGCAATGGCAGAAGCTGCAAGGATTCTTCGCTGGGCGGAAGATCATGTGATAGCACTGTCAGCAGTGTTCATTCCGGGAGTGGACAACTGGGAAGCGGACTTCCTCAGCAGACACGATCTACACCCGGGAGAGTGGGGACTTCATCCAGAAGTCTTCCACATGATTGTGAACCGTTGGGAAAAACCAAAGGTGGATATGATGGCGTCCCGCCTCAACAAAAAACTGGACAGGTATTGCGCCAGGTCAAGAGACCCTCAGGCAATAGCTGTGGACGCTCTGGTAACACCGTGGGTGTTCCAGTCAGTGTATGTGTTTCCTCCTCTGCCTCTCATACCAAAAGTACTGAGAATTATACGGCAAAGGGGAGTAAGAACGATACTCGTGGCTCCGGATTGGCCAAGAAGAACTTGGTACCCGGAACTTCAGGAGATGCTCACGGAAGATCCGTGGCCTCTACCTCTAAGACGGGACCTGCTTCAGCAGGGACCGTGTCTATTCCAAGACTTACCGCGGCTGCGTTTGACGGCATGGCGGTTGAACGCCGAATTCTAAGGGAAAAAGGCATTCCGGAAGAGGTCATCCCTACCCTGGTAAAAGCCAGGAAGGAGGTGACTGCACAACATTATCACCGCATTTGGAGAAAATATGTTGCGTGGTGTGAGGCCAGGAAGGCCCCGACGGAGGAATTTCAACTGGGTCGATTCCTACATTTCCTGCAAACAGGATTGTCTATGGGCCTCAAATTAGGGTCCATTAAGGTTCAAATTTCGGCCCTGTCGATTTTCTTCCAGAAAGAATTGGCTTCAGTTCCTGAAGTCCAGACTTTTGTAAAAGGAGTACTACATATACAGCCCCCGGTTGTGCCCCAAGTGGCTCCGTGGGATCTTAATGTATTTTTGGATTTTCTCAAATCCCATTGGTTTGAGCCACTCAAATCGGTGGATTTGAAATATCTTACATGGAAAGTAACCATGCTACTGGCCCTGGCTTCAGCCAGGAGAGTGTCAGAATTGGCGGCTTTATCGTATAAAAGCCCATATCTGATTTTCCATTCGGACAGGGCAGAACTGCGGACGCGTCCTCAGTTTCTGCCTAAGGTGGTTTCAGCGTTTCACCTGAACCAGCCTATTGTGGTGCCTGCGGCTACTAGCGATTTGGAGGATTCCAAGTTGCTGGACGTTGTCAGGGCATTGAAAATATATATTTCAAGGACGGCTGGAGTCAGAAAATCTGACTCGCTGTTTATACTGTATGCACCCAACAAGCTGGGTGCTCCTGCTTCTAAGCAGACGATTGCTCGTTGGATTTGTAGCACAATTCAACTTGCACATTCTGTGGCAGGCCTGCCACAGCCTAAATCTATCAAGGCCCATTCCACAAGGAAGGTGGGCTCATCTTGGGCGGCTGCCCGAGGGGTCTCGGCATTACAACTCTGCCGAGCAGCTACGTGGTCGGGGGAGAACACGTTTGTAAAATTCTACAAATTTGATACCCTGGCTAAAGAGGACCTGGAGTTCTCTCATTCGGTGCTGCAGAGTCATCCGCACTCTCCCGCCCGTTTGGGAGCTTTGGTATAATCCCCATGGTCCTGAGTCCTGACGGAGTCCCAGCATCCACTAGGACGTCAGAGAAAATAAGATTTTACTTACCGATAAATCTATTTCTCGTAGTCCGTAGTGGATGCTGGGCGCCCATCCCAAGTGCGGATTGTCTGCAATACTTGTACATAGTTATTGTTACAAAAAAAAAAAAAAATCGGGTTGTTATTGTTGTGAGCCGTCTGTTCAGAGGCTCCTACGTTTATCATACTGTTAACTGGGTTCAGATCACAGGTTGTACGGTGTGATTGGTGTGGCTGGTATGAGTCTTACCCGGGATTCAAAATCCTTCCTTATTGTGTACGCTCGTCCGGGCACAGTATCCTAACTGAGGCTTGGAGGAGGGTCATAGGGGGAGGAGCCAGTGCACACCACCTAGTCCTAAAGCTTTTATTTTTGTGCCCTGTCTCCTGCGGAGCCGCTAATCCCCATGGTCCTGACGGAGTCCCAGCATCCACTACGGACTACGAGAAATAGATTTATCGGTAAGTAAAATCTTATTTTATAGACCAGCGTTTAGGGCTCACGAATTACAGCATATCTAGGGAGCCGCTGTATAGTCATGAATGGATAACAGACTTGTAGAGTAGCGAGTAAAAATAAGAATTTACTTACCGATAATTCTATTTCTCGGAGTCCGTAGTGGATGCTGGGGTTCCTGAAAGGACCATGGGGAATAGCGGCTCCGCAGGAGACAGGGCACAAAAAGTAAAGCTTTAGGATCAGGTGGTGTGCACTGGCTCCTCCCCCTATGACCCTCCTCCAAGCCTCAGTTAGGATACTGTGCCCGGACGAGCGTACACAATAAGGAAGGATTTATGAATCCCGGGTAAGACTCATACCAGCCACACCAATCACACTGTACAACCTGTGATCTGAACCCAGTTAACAGTATGATAACAGCGGAGCCTCTGAAAGATGGCTCACAACAATAATAACCCGATTTTTGTAACTATGTACAAGTATTGCAGATAATCCGCACTTGGGATGGGCGCCCAGCATCCACTACGGACTCCGAGAAATAGAATTATCGGTAAGTAAATTCTTATTTTCTCTATCGTCCTAGTGGATGCTGGGGTTCCTGAAAGGACCATGGGGATTATACCAAAGCTCCCAAACGGGCGGGAGAGTGCGGATGACTCTGCAGCACCGAATGAGAGAACTCCAGGTCCTCCTTAGCCAGGTTATCAAATTTGTAGGATTTTACAAACGTGTTTGCCCCTGACTAAATAGCCGCTCGGCAAAGTTGTAAAGCCGAGACCCCTCGGGCAGCCGCCCAAGATGAGCCCACCTTCCTTGTGGAATGGGCATTTACATATTTTGGCTGTGGCAGGTCTGCCACAGAATGTGCAAGCTGAATTGTATTACACATCCAACTAGCAAAAGTCTGCTTAGAAGCAAGAGCACCCAGTTTGTTGGGTGCATACAGGATAACAGCAAGTCAGTTTTCCTGACTCCAGCCGTCCTGGAACCTATATTTTCAGGGCCCTGACCACATCTAGCAACTTGGAGTCCTCCAAGTCCCTAGTAGGCGCAAGACACCACAATAAGCTGGTTCAGGTGAAACACTGACACCACCTTAGGGAGAGAACTGGGGACGAGTCCGCAGCTCTGCCCTGTCCGAATGGACAAACAGATATGGGCTTTTTTGAGAAAAAAACCACCAATTTGACACTCGCCTGGTCCAGGCCAGGTCCAAGAGCATGTTCACTTTTCATGTGAGATGCTTCAAATCCACAGATTTGACTGGTTTTAAACCAATGTGTTTTGAGGAATCCCAGAACTACGTTGAGATCCCACAGTGCCACTGGAGGCACAAAAGGGGGTTGTATATGCAATACTCCCTTGACAAACTTCTGGACTTCAGGAACTGAAGCCAATTCTTTCTGGAAGAAAAATCGACAGGGCCGAAATTTGAACCTTAATGGACCCCAATTTGAGGCCCATAGACACTCCTGTTTGCAGGAAATGCAGGAATCGACCGAGTTGAAATTTCTTCGTGGGGCCTTCCTGGCCTCACACCACGCAACATATTTTCGCCACCTGTGGTGATAATGTTGTGCGGTCACCTCCTTTCTGGCTTTGACCAGGGTAGGAATGACCTTTTCCTGAATGCCTTTTCCCTTAGGATCCGGCGTTCCACCGCCATGCCGTCAAACGCAGCTGCGGTAAGTCTTGGAACAGACATGGTACTTGCTGAAACAAGTCCCTTCTTAGCGGCAGAGGCCATAAGTCCTCTGTGAGCATCTCTTGAAGTTCCGGGTACCAAGTCCTTCTTGGCCAATCCGGAGCCATGAGTATAGTTCTTACTCCTCTACGTCTTATAATTCTCAGTACCTTAGGTATGAAAAGCAGAGGATGGAACACATACACCGACTGGTACACCCACGGTGTTACCAGAACGTCCACAGCTATTGCCTGAGGGTCTCTTAACCTGGCGCAATACCTGTCCCGTTTTTTGTTCAGACGGGACGCCATCATGTCCACCTTTGGTAATTCCCAACGGTTTACAATCATGTGGAAAACTTCCCCATGAAGTTCCCACTCTGCCGGGTGGAGGTCGTGCCTACTGAGGAAGTCTGCTTCCCAGTTTCCATTCCCGGAATGAAACACTGCTGACAGTGCTATCACATGATTTTCCGCCCAGCGAAAAGTCCTTGCAGTTTTTGCCACTGCCCTCCTGCTTCTTGTGCCGCCCTGTCTATTTACGTGGGCGACTGCCGTGATGTTTTATCCCACTGGATCAATACCGGCTGACCTTGAAGCAGAGGTCTTGCTAAGCTTAGAGCATTATAAATTTACCCTTAGCTATATTTATGTGGAGAAAAGTCTCCAGACTTGATCACACTCCCTGGAAATTTTTTCCTTGTGTGACTGCTCCCCAGCCTCTCGGGCTGGCCTCCGTGGTCACCAACATCCAAAACTGAATGCCGAATCTGCGGCCCTCTAGAAGATGAGCACTCTGTAACCACCACAGGAGAGACACCCTTGTCCTTGGATATAGGGTTATCCGCTGATGCATCTGAAGATGCGATCCGGACCATTTGTCCAGCAGATCCCACTGAAAAGTTCTTGCATGAAATCTGCCGACTGGAATTGCTTCGAAGGAAGTCACCATTTTTTTACCATGGCCCTTGTGCAATGATGCACTGATTTTAGGAGGTTCCTGACTAGCTCGGATAACTCCCTGGCTTTCTCTTCCGGGAGAAACACCTTTTTCTGGACTGTGTCCAGAATCATCCCTAAGCACAGGAGACTTGTTGTCGGGATCAGCTGCGATTTTGGAATATTTAGAATCCACCCCTGCTGTTGTAACAGTATCCGAGATAGTGCTACTCCGACCTCCAACTGTTCCCTGGACTTTGCCCTTATCAGGAGATCGTCCAAGTAAGGGATAATTAAGACGCCTTTTCTTCGAAGAAGAACCATCATTTCGGCCATTACCTTGGTAAAGACCCGGGGTGCCGTGGACAATCCAAACGGCAGCGTCTGAAACTGATAGTGACAGTTCTGTACCACGAACCTGAGGTACCCTTAGTGATAAGGGCAAATTTGGGACATGGAGGTAAGCATCCCTGATGTCTTGGGACACCATATAGTCCCCTTCTTCCCGGTTCGTTATCACTGCTCTGAGTGACTCCATCTTGATTTGAACCTTTGTAAGTGTTCAAATTTTTTTAGATTTAGAATAGGTCTCACCTAGCCTTCTGGCTTCAGTACCACAATATAGTGTGGAATAATACCCCTTTTCTTGTTGTAGGAGGGGTAATTTAATTATCACCTGCTGGGAATACAGCTCGTGAATTGTTTCCCATACTGCCTCCTTGTCGGAGGGAGACCTTGGTAAAGCAGACTTGAGGAGCCTGCGCAGGGGAAACGTCTCGACATTCCAATCTGTACCCCTGGGATACTACTTGTAGGATCCAGGGGTCCTGTACGGTCTCAGCGTCATGCTGAGAGCTTGTCAGAAGCGGTGGAACGCTTCTGTTCCTGGGAATGGGCTGCCTGCTGCAGTCTTCTTCCCTTTCCTCTATCCCTGGGCAGATATGACTCTTATAGGGACGAAAGGACTGAAGCTGAAAAGACGGTGTCTTTTTCTGCAGAGATGTGACTTAGGGTAAAAAACGGTGGATTTTCCAGCAGTTGCCGTGGCCACCAGGTCCGATGGACCGACCCCAAATAACTCCTCTTCCTTTATACGGCAATACACCTTTGTGCCGTTTGGAATCTGCATCACCTGACCACTGTCGTGTCCATAAACATCTTCTGGCAGATATGGACATCGCACTTACTCTTGATGCCAGAGTGCAAATATCCCTCTGTGCATCTCGCATATATAGAAATGCATCCTTTAAATGCTCTATAGTCAATAAAATACTGTCCCTGTCAAGGGTATCAATATTTTTAGTCAGGGAATCCGACCAAGCCACCCCAGCTCTGCACATCCAGGCTGAGGCGATCGCTGGTCGCAGTATAACACCAGTATGTGTGTATATACTTTTTATGATATTTTCCAGCCTCCTGTCAGCTGGCTCCTTGAGGACGGCCCTATCTATAGACGGTACCGCCACTTGTTCTGATAAGCGTGTGAGCGCCTTATCCACCCTAAGGGGTGTTTCCCAACGCGCCCTAACTTCTGGCGGGAAAGGGTATACCGCCCATATTTTCTATCGGGGGGAACCCACGCATCATCACACACTTCATTTAATTTATCTGATTCAGGAAAAACTACGGTAGTTTTTTCACATCCCACATAATACCCTCTTTTGTGGTACTTGTAGTATCAGAAATATGTAACACCTCCTTCATTGCCCTTAACGTGTGGCCCTAATAAGGAATACGTTTGTTTATTCACCGTCGACACTGGATTCAGTCTCCCTGTCTGTGTCTGTGTCGACCGACTAAAGTAAACGGGCGTTTTAAAACCCCTGACGGTGTTTTTGAGACGTCTGGACCGGTACTAATTGTTTGTCGGCCGTCTCATGTCGTCAACCGACCTTGCCGCGTGTTGACATTATCATGTAATTCCCTAAATAAGCCATCCATTCCGGTGTCGACTCCCTAGAGAGTGATATCACCATTACAGGCAATTGCTCCGCCTCCTCACCAACATCGTCCTCATACATGTCGACACACACGTACCGACACACAGCACACACACAGGGAATGCTCTGATAGAGGACAGGACCTACTAGCCCTTTGGAGAGACAGAGGGAGAGTTTGCCAGCACACACCAAAAACGCTATAATTATATAGGGACAACCTTATATAAGTGTTTTCCCTTATAGCATCTTTTTTATATATTTCTAACGCCAAATTAGTGCCCCCCCTCTCTGTTTTAACCCTGTTTCTGTAGTGCAGTGCAGGGGAGAGCCTGGGAGCCTTCCCTCCAGCCTTTCTGTGAGGGAAAATGGCGCTGTGTGCTGAGGAGATAGGCCCCGCCCCTTTTTCGGCGGCCTCGTCTCCCGCTCTTAAAGGATTCTGGCAGGGGTTAAATATCTCCATATAGCCCCCGGAGGCTATATGTGAGGTATTTTTAGCCAAAAATAGGTTTTCATTGCCTCCCAGGGCGCCCCCCTTCCAGCGCCCTGCACCCTCAGTGACTGCCGTGTGAAGTGTGCTGAGAGGAAATGGCGCACAGCTGCAGTGCTGTGCGCTACCTTAAGAAGACTGAGGAGTCTTCATGCCGCCGATTCTGGACCTTCTTCTTGTTTCAGCATCTGCAAGGGGGCCGGCGGCGAGGCTCTGGTGACCATCCAGGCTGTACCTGTGATCGTCCCTCTGGAGCTAATGTCCAGTAGCCAAAGAAGCCAATCCATCCTGCACGCAGGTGAGTTCACTTCTTCTCCCCTAAGTCCCTCGTTGCAGTGATCCTGTTGCCAGCAGGACTCACTGTAAAATAAAAAACCTAAGCTAAACTTTTCTAAGCAGCTCTTTAGGAGAGCCACCTAGATTGCACCTTTCTCGGCCGGGCACAAAAATCTAACTGAGGCTTGGAGGAGGGTCATAGGGGGAGGAGCCAGTGCACACCACCTGATCCTAAAGCTTTACTTTTTGTGCCCTGTCTCCTGCGGAGCCGCTATTCCCCATGGTCCTTTCAGGAACCCCAGCATCCACTAGGACGATAGAGAAAAAATAATAATTTTCTCATAAAAATGGTGTCAATAGCGAATCATGCCGGGTTGGTCTCAGGATGCCGGCGGTCAGAATACCAACAGCCGGATCCCGACGCTCAGGATCCAGAGACCTGGGAGGTAAGTATACTAACACTAACCCACTACCCTCCTAACCCTCCCTCCCTGCAGCCTAAACCTAACCCTCCCTCCCTGCAGCCTAACCCTAACCCTTCCTCCCTGCAGCCTAAACCTAACCCTCCCTCCCCGCAGCATAAACCTAACCCTCCCTTCCAGCAGCCTAAACCTAACCCTCCCTCCCTGCAGCCTAACCCTTCCTCCCTGCAGCCTAAACCTAACCCTCCCTCCCCGCAGCATAAACCTAACCCTCCCTCCCTGCAGCCTAACCCTAACCCTCTCTCCCTGCAGCCTAACCCTAACCCTCCCTCCCTGCAGCCTAAACCTACCCCCCCCCCTTCCTCGCAGCCTAACCCTAACCCTCCCTTCCTGCAGCCTAAACCTAACTCTCCCTCCCTGCAGCCTAAACCTAACCCTCCCTCTCCCGCAGCCTAACCCTCCTCAGTGGTGTCGAACCCTACCCCCCCCCCTCCCTGCAAACAAACCCTACCCTTTCCCCCCGTCCCCTACACCTAAACTTTATTTTCATTTGTAAACCCCAGTTTTTGTAAAGGCAATACACACCGTCCACACACTGTCACTTACATGGTTTTATTGGACTTTGAACAAACTGGAGGGGTACAGAAAGCAAAGAGGTGGTTGGTGAGATTACATATACATGGCCGGGGAGGGACAGGCTACATAGCGGGGATGACACATTAACAAAGGTGAAAACAAACAATGCATATACTTCAGTTTCCAACCCTACAATATTGTGGAGTGTACCTAAAGGCTTCCAAGGCCTAAGTCTGCATTGTTAAAGGCAATTCCATTAGGTCTGTTGGTTGGGCTAATGTCAAAGTAGTCGTCTGAGAACGTGTACACCCTATTCTGCCAGCGATGTATACCTGCCTATTGTGCCGTGCTACCAGAGAGAGGATGCTGCAGTGGGACAGGGCTCACCAAATGGAAGCTGTATGGAATCTTGGAAATTGCTTTATTGAGATATCCTGTAATTACAAAATATCCATTTAGCAGATGTGGTGGGGTATGTTTTCCAATGATACGGCAGATACATTCTAGTAGGGTGTATCTAACATGTACTTTATCTTGCAGATTGCTGGTATGCAGGGGGCCAGGCATATGCAATCCTCTGTTTACGCCCAGTCGCTGTACCCTCTTGACGGCATCAGTCAGGGGGCAAACACAGGATTTGCAATAGTGACAGAACCACATAGACGGAGCACAGTTCAACACACTTTACTTTCCACCTCAGACAGGTTAGACAAATTAATGCAGGATCTGCAGGTCAGGTTTTACAGGCAGTTTTAAAACAGTAACAGAAGTCACAGCACAACAGGGTACAATCTTCTCCAGTGCAGTTGGTATAACAATTCCAGATGGCTCCTATCATAGGCCCTCATTCCGAGTTGTTCGCTCGCAAGCTGCTTTTAGCAGCATTGCACACGCTAAGCCGCCGCCTACTGGGAGTGAATCTTAGCTTATCAAAATTGCGAACTAAAGATTCGCAATATTGCGAAAAGATTTCTCTGTGCAGTTCCTGAGTAGCTCAAGACTTACTCTTCCAGTGCGATCAGTTCAGTGCTTGTCATTCCTGGTTTGATGTCACAAACACACCCAGCGTTCGCCCAGACACTCCTCCGTTTCTCCAGCCACTCCCGCGTTTTTCCCAGAAACGGTAGCGTTTTTTCACACACTCCCATAAAACGGCCAGTTTCCGCCCAGAAACACCCACTTCCTGTCAATCACACTCCGATCTCCAGAACGAAGAAAAAACCTTGTAATGCCGTGAGTAAAATACCAATCTTCATAGCAAATTTACTTGGCGCAGTCGCATGCGCAATTATCGGAAAATCGCTGCGATGCGAAGAAAATGACTGAGCGAACAACTCGGAATGACCACCATAATCCCACACCCCAGTCCTGTCGTCTGGGCGACTGGTTCGCCGTCAGAAGCAATGACCTACTGAGAAACACATTTTAAAGGTAGCAGAGAAGTTGTACTAATTAGCCCAGCTGTGGCTTACAAAAAACTCAGCCAAAACCTGGACTGGATTCCATCAGAATTGTTGCTGCTGCTCCAATCCTGAAAAAGCCTGCCGTTCCACATTAACCTCATGTGGAATCATGCTGTCCCTGCCACTATATATATATATATATATATATATATATATATATATAGTGGCAGTAGGATCTCCTGATAAAGCCCATGATTGGGTGAAACACGTTGAGAACTTGATCTGCTGACTCACTACTTCTGATATTTCATATAATTGAGCTAAGCTAATTTAGTATTAACTTTTTTATATATTTGTGTAATAGTAAATAAATTTAGCATTTTGGATACAAATGGTGAATTAAGCCTTGATATACCACCTGAGGTCTGTTTGATCACCATTCCCTGATGAAGACCTGGATACAGTATTTATATTGATATGCACAAACTTTTGGTTTATCTGGTACGCATGCCATTTTGTGTGAAAACCGAATTAACCCTATATACGGAAAATTACTACGCTATATAGCAAATGTTTGTGTCTCCCTATATCATTTAGATCCCGGTGGATACCTGGACTAAAGAACAGGAGACTGATAGGCCTCATGTCAAGCCGTAATCCGGTACGCAATATTATTCTTGCGTGTAACAGAACTGTTTGAAAATTACTACACCATAGGCGCTCTTTTTTGTTCCTCCTTTTGATTTCAGATTTCCTTTGGGCTACGTATACCTAGTGGCACTTTTTGAAGAACTGAGCAGCCACCCGATAAAACGGGGAGAGTGTGGACTTTTGGCCATCAAGCCAATATCAGATTTGGAAAAACATTATATATTTTGAATTAATTATTTGACTGATGGATCTGTGGCTGTGTGACCACGTAAAGCAGTAAGGCATTCCTGAATAGGACAAGCGCGCTGATCTACTTATATATATATATATATATATATATATATATATATATATATATATTATATCTCAAAAGTCCCAAAAGTTTGGAGGTGCCCTCTCACAAAAACAACTCTTGTATCAGCTTCTCATTTGAATCACCATAATTTTATTGTCGACGTTTCGGTCTGGTCACAGGCCTTTATCAAGACAGGTGATGTCAGATGTCACATATTCAATGTTTTTGACAAAAGTAAATCTGCAAATAGACAGTAATGACAATTACAAACAATATGCCTCACCGGCCCCTATCAGGGCCAATTCACGAAACACAAATCCACCACCAGTATTCACCTGAAGGTGATAACAAAGTAAATAGAATGAAATGTGCACATAAGTGGAGTTCCAAAAATACCTTAAGGGCCTGCTGTTGTCCACAAGCTCTCACACGGGTAGTAAGGTCACATGAATTTAAAATCAAACTTGAGAAAAATCCATACTGTCAAAAAAGAACCAATACACCTGGTAACCATAAACCCACATAAGGTATACACACAGTACCTATCTGACCATATTCAACCAAATAAAATCAAATACCTGGCTCGGGTAGCCTGTTTTTGTGAGAGTGCACCTCCAAACTTTTGGGACTTTTGCGATATATATGTGTGGACCGGCCCTGTCCATTGGGAGCACCCACCATTGAAGGATTATCCTTAGTACGGATGAGAGTGCAGGATTTCCAACAGATATATATATATATATATATATATATACACGCATCTGTATGGTACTACTCAAAATAGTACCATACAGATGTTTTGTGGTGGTCCCGTGTGTTAATCAGTAGCTTGATGTGGAGACAGAGAAGAGGACCTTCTAGTGTAGTATTTTACTGTCAGAAAGTGCTCAGGCTTAATTAAATGTATGTACAAAATAAATATATAGTTCAGCATATCTGTGAATCTTGCTTCAAGTTTGTAGTCCAGAAATGGAAGACAGATCTTGGTCAGTCAGGGGGGTTTCTAGGCACTCAGAACCCCCCCCCCCCCCCCTGTGTGCGTCCCTGACAATGAGGTTTAGATGGTAACAGTGGGCTATGTCCCCCACATATTGAGATTCTGCATGGACAATATACATGGGAGAAACCCTCAGCTAGAGAGTGTATCTAACAGACAGATAGAAAATAGGAGGTTTTTATTGCAATTGCGTCTATTTTGCACATCACACTTCCTGCACCTTCCCCTTCAAAAAGGATCCATGAAAGCAAAAGTGCATAAGACTCTGCAGACTATTACACTCTAGGGGATTACCAGGCATGAAACATGATGGAATCAGGTGGAGGTGGACAACATGATTTTAAATTCAGCCAGTATGGTATGGGGAAAAGGACATTGATTGGGGCCAGAATGTATGAAATGAGGCCTCATATATTGATCCTTCAATCCATATATAATCACTCACATATCACAGTCCAATCAATGAACATATAAGAAGGCCGCTGGTGTATAGTACATGTGGAACCTCTAAAACACAAGACCATGAAAGGCCCCGGACCCCCCTCCACCAGCTGATCCTAATCCCCCCGGCGATGCATCGTCGTCACTGTCTTTGTCGAAGTCTTGCCACCAAAGAGGAGATTTCAGCAGCGGAGAGAGATAGGCCGCCGTGTTCCTGGCTTCCTTTTCTTGCTCCTAGAAAATAATGGACAATTCTATGTGCCGGCATTCAGGTATTTGCAGCCTAACACAATGATCATAGGGCCTACTTCAGACCTGATCGCTCGCTAGGTTTTTCTTTGCACTGCTGCGAACAGATAGTCGCCGCCCACCGGGGAGTGTATTTTTGCTTTGCAAGTGTGTGAATGCATGTGTAGCAGCGCTGTACGAACAGATCTTGTGCAGTCTCTGAGTAGCCCAGGACTTACTCAGCCGCTGCGATCACTTCAGCCTGTCCGGGACCGGAATTGACGCCAGACACCCGCCCTGCAAACGCTTGGACCTGCCTGCGTTTTTCCAACCACTCCCAGAAAACGGTCAGTTGCCCCCCACAAACGCCTTCTTCCTGTCAATCTCCTTGCGATCGCCCGTGCGAATGGATTCTTCGCACACACCCATCGCTGAGCGGCGATCTGTTTTGTACCTGTGCGACGTGCCTGCGCATTGCGGTGCATGCGCAGTTCTGACCTGATCGCAGCACTGCAAAAAACACTAGCGAGCAATTAGGTCTGAATTACCCCCATAGTCACCGAGCCGTACACTGCTACATGCCATGATTTATAATGTCCAAATGAAGGGCAATTGTTTCTGGTAAGCAGGGAAATCTTGGCTGTGATGCTATTAGAGGCTTATTTCCGTAGTATCGTAAAAATTAAAAGGGCAAAATACAAATAATAAAACCATTGTCCTTTTAAATATCAGGCTTAAAAACACAATCAGAACCCAATGCATTGTAAATAAGCCCCTTGGTGTTTCGTTCTGATGTTCCTCTTCTATAGTATGTTGCATTTTGTGAAGAGCGGTAACTGCAGCCTTGCGCGTCTTTCCTGGTTCCCGCCCCCTCTTTGTGAAGCCATGATGGCACATGTGCAGGGGGGCCATCCCGGGGCATACTGGTGCCATGCCGCAGCACTGGGCATCGAGGCAAAGTAAGAACCTATAAGATTGTGCCTCTCTTCTTTTCCTACTTTCTATCATTGGGTGGCACTAAAAAATGTCTCATTCATTTCCAATTTGGAATATCTGCGTAACAATTCTTACATTTCTCAACGGACTCTCATCTCTGATTCAGGGGTACAAAATGCCGCGTAGGACCTTTGTCAGGGACAGCAGATCCAACTTATTACTTTCTTCTAGCTATCTCTTGCTAATACCTACACTGGTAGATTTACAGAGATCTCCAATTTTCAGCACTTCTCAAAGTACGAGGTGGACTCTCATTAGTGATCCCTGAGTCATCACTAGGGGGGTCATTCCGAGTTGTTCGCTCGTTGCCGATTTTCGCAACGGAGCGATTAAGGCTAAAATGCGCATGCGCATTGTATGCAGTGCGCATGCGCTAAGTATTTTAGCACAAAACTTAGTAGATTTACTCACGTCCGAACGAAGACTTTTCATTGTTAAAGTGATCGGAGTGTGATTGACAGGAAGTGGGTGTTTCTGGGCAGAAACTGGACGTTTTCTGGGAGTGTGCGGAAAAACGCAGGTGTGTCAGGAAAAAGCGCAGGAGTGTCTGGAGAAACGGGGGAGTGGCTGGCCGAACCCTGGGCGTGTGTGTGACGTCAAACCAGGAATGAAACGGCCCGAGCTGATCGCAATCTGTGAGCTACTCAGAAACTGCTAAGAAATTTATATTCGCAATTCTGCTAATCTTTCGTTCGCAATTCTGCTAAGATAAGATACACTCCCAGAGGGCGGCGGCCTAGCGTGTGCAATGCTGCTAAAAGCAGCTAGCGAGCGAACAACTCGGAATGACACCCATGATAATTATTACTATCATACCACACTGTTAACGTCCAATACCGTCCGATCTTGGAAGCTAGACAGTGGTGGGCTTGGTCAGTACTTGGATGGGAGACCTGCTGGGAATACCCAAGTGTTGTAGAATTTGGGACACAGTCTGACTTATAGCACATCCTCCTTCTATAACTTTCTTCGTTCTATGTTCAATCTTCATTGTTTAAATCCACAAGCACATAGAAAAATATCTGTCTTCATCCAGATAAGATGGGATCAATCATTCTATAGTGGGTCAAAGCGGGAGACGGACCCGGCCTGGGGTATTTGTGACAGACTTTCCGATTTTTCTTGTATGCACCATATATATTACTAGGTGATCATCGCGCCCTATGGGCGCTCTTCACACTGTCGCAAGGGGCTACCCCCCTTAGCCCTTGTGATAACGTGAACAGCGCACGCAGGGCACGATGAATCACCTAGTAGGTGCTGTGGTTGGGGGAGTGGCGGTTGCGAGGGAGATGCGAAGGGGGACCGGGGGAAGGGGCGGTTGCAGGGGTGCCGGGGGAGGGGCATGTGCGGTGGTGCCAGGGAAGGAGGGGGAAGGCGGGGGGGGGGGGGGTGGAGCTGCGGTTGCGCGTGAGCTGCGGATGGGTGGTTGTGGGGTTGCCATGGGTGGGGGAGGGGTGATTGCGGGGGTGCCATGGGTGGTGCAGGTGCGGTTGCCGGGGTGCCACAGGAGGGGGAGGAGGTCCGGATCCAGCGTGGGTAGGGGAGGGGTGGTTGCAAGGGTGTTGCGGGTGGGGAAGGGGTGGGTGCCGTAGGTGGGGGAGGGAGTCCTGCACATATGCAGTATATATATATATATATATATATATATATGTATATTGTGGGAGGGAGTCTGTATATGCTGCGGCTGTGGGATGGGGGAGGTGTTGGGAGGTGGGTGAGTGATGTGTGGGTCAGTGTTGAGGGTGGTGGAGGGGCGGGTGTGCTGCTGAGGACGGGTAATGGGCGCAGCAGACTGTGGGCAGACAGACAGCGTGATCTGAGGGTATTAGGTGCGTCAGTGTGTGAGACTCCTGCAAACATTAGAAATGGCCAGATCTGTGACTGTATCAGCTGTAGGGCGGTATGCACTAACCTGTTATGCTGGGGAAAGCCCCCGTTCTGTGTTCCCTACTGACCGGCGCTGTCCCTTGCTCCCAGTCCCTGTATAGTTTTCGTCTTTCCTGTTCCGCCTCCTCTATGCCGCGGCCACTGTGATCTGTGCGTTGGCTCTTGTGCATACGGCTATCACCCAACCTCCCTCCTTCTGGAGTCCAGTGTGCACATGACGGGAGACTGTATGATATGCGCATGCACAAGACCCAACGCTGAGATGAAAGTGTCCACGGCGGTGAGGAGGCAGGACGGGAGATGCGTAAAGTACCGGGACTGTCAGCGAAGGACTGCGCCGGGCACTTGGAGAAGCACAGAGGGGTTTTTTGGCTGCGGCAGAGGTAACTACACTTGGCTAAGTGTGCAGACGGAGGGAGCTCCAGCGCAACAGCAGCGGGCATTGGTGAGATTTCGTCCTTGCCGCCTAGCATGACACCTGAATGTCTGGCTGCGGCAGTTGGTAGTGTCACTGGGCACCTTGTTCATCAGTCTGCTGCTGGCACAGGGCACGATGTATCTCCCTGCAGATGTTGGGACTGTATGGCTCTATCTCCGCCCATTGCTGTGACTCCGCCGAGCATTAGCCACACAGTTACAGAGTGATTTACTTGGTTCTTAACTCCAGAATTATCGCAAAATCAGATTTTCCGGATTTTTCTTATTGGCTAACAAAAACACGTGACATCCGAGAGCCAATAAGGAGATTCGAGTAAATCCGAGTAAAACCGAACCCATTCATCTCTAATTAAAACTTACATTTTAAATACTATCTTGACTATAATATCTATATTCTAAAGAGTGCTCCCAAAAAAGAGTCTTCTTTCCTTTTTGGATTATTCAATATCTGCATGACGCAGATATTCCAAATTGGAAATGAGGAAGACATTTTTTAGTGGGTATGAAATATGGCACACCCAATATGTGTTGGCAAAAAATGGGCATGGCTTAATTGCTTTGGGGTTGTGGCTTAAATAGAGGAGGCGTGGCTAGCGTGCAAGGCCATAACGTATTGTACAATCCCTGGTGGCAAAGTGACAAGGTGAAGCTCATTCCTTGGTGGGCAATGGTGGTTTTATTTACATCCATGCTATTATACTGTCTGATAGAAGCTGCCCACCCCCCCCCACCCTCCCGCATAAGCTGTGCCCCTGTGGAGACAGGACGCTGAATGCTAATAACAGGCTGATGACATTAAGCTTCCTGTCTGGCTTTAACCTCAGGCATCAGTGGGGGATGCGGTCATGACATCATTCAGTTGCCTGGTAACAACTGTGTGACCTATTGCACACTCACTGGGCCTAATTCAGACCTGATCCCTGCTGTGCGTTTTCGCACAGCAGCCGATTAGGTCTGAACTGCCCATGCGCCGGTGCATGCCATACAGCCAATGGCCATCTCAGCCCAGCGATCGTCTCTGCCTGATTGACAGGCATAGTCAGTCGCTGGGTGGGAGGAGGCTGGCCGGAGGTGTTGGGCTGCCGTTTTTGGGGTGCGGTCCGGGCAACACAGGCGTGCCCAGACCACCGTGCGGGAGGCAGGCCGCATCGGCAGCATGATGTGACACGCAGCTGCTGCGACCCGGGAAGCGACGGGTAGCTCTCTGCCAGTGTGCAGGATCTGCGCAGGTAGGGAGCTACTCGTCAAGTACAAAAGCATTGCCGCTGTGCGGTGCTTCTGTACTTGTGTGTGTGTGTGTGTGTGTGTGTGTGTGTGTGTGTGTGTGGGGAGGGGGGGGGGCTAGGGCCTGACATGCGGGGCGGACTAGACCTGTGATGGGCTGAGACCAGGTCTGAATTATGCCTACTGAGCGCTGTGGCTGCCAGGTTGGTGACAGCGGTGATGGTGCCTGTGAAAGGGTGCTGCTCCCATACATATAGGGGATGATGCTGTGACCTGGACCTCCACCCTTAATAGTCACCTGTTTGAGAGATTTCAAGTGCGGTTGGGAAGTGGGAGTTGGGGTTAATATACAGGAGTCTACCATAGAGCATGTGCGCCCCCAAACCCCTTCCTATAGGTCATTTTCCCATATATAGGCAGCATATGGGTGTGGTATGGGAGTTTCGGTAATAGTGATTGTGTACACAGATGCTTACATAGGAGGCCA
This sequence comes from Pseudophryne corroboree, assembly GCF_028390025.1. Lineage (NCBI taxonomy): Eukaryota > Metazoa > Chordata > Amphibia > Anura > Myobatrachidae > Pseudophryne > Pseudophryne corroboree. Next base: position 51,917,832 of record NC_086445.1, read on the forward strand.
TACGTGGACTGGTGCAAGTTTTGATGGTGTGATCGATGGCAGTGTCTAAATACGCTCCAGTCGGCATTATAGCGCTTATGCAAGCTGAAAGTGGGCGTCTCAGTACATGCATATTGGAATGTAGGGATATACACATTAAGTCACAGATCGGCCCCCAGCAATGGAAGTAGTTGTGGGCACTTCTGTGTCCACTTCTGAATGATGCCCACTACGTTCTTCTTTTTAGACCATATGGTGGTCCCATATTTTAAGTGCATTGGGCCCACCAAAATATTAATTCAGCTTTGGGTGGACATGACTTGTCTTTGAAACTCACCTGCAAATACTTGATGTTGTCCTTAGAAATGGCCTCCATAAGTTCTTTGTAAAGAGAAACATCTCCGCGTGACTTGGTTGCCCCTGATTCCAGAACGGAGTCAGCCTGAGCGAGTTCTCTGTGTCTGTAGAATAACACGTAGGCTGTATCGGTGGGAAAAAAGGAGGTTACATTGCTGACAGATTCAAATGATGAGAAGGAGACCCTGGTGTCGTTGAAGAGGTACCACTGGATCTCCATGTCTAGATGCTTGTCGGTGGGAAACCGCTTGACCCCAGCACTGGGAGGTCTGTGGCTATCTCTATTCATGCAGTCTCTGGAATAGCAGTAATAATGTCCACTTTCAGACGACAACCCCGAGTGCACGATTACGGTGCACAAGTCATAGATTGCAGGCTGGTGGACCCTGGCGGAGGCATGTCTACTGCTCATTTCCACACATTCATCTGACGGAAGCGAATTTACTTGGATAGGCATCTTGAGGATCAAAGGAATGGACACATTGTCCAAGATCTTTCTCCTTTTCATGGCCTTCAAATCAAAAGAGAACCTCAGCAAAGTGAGGATGAGATACTCCGGGCCAGTGGAAATCTCCACAACTTTCTCAGCATCTTGAAGCGAGGCACAGGTCTCACACCGGTATTTATTTTCTGCCGTCAGCATCTCTGGGCATAAGTAATGATTGATCAAATCTGACAAGCTAAGAGGACATTTTTTTACACATGTTGACTCTGAAGGAGCAAGGGCCGGCCAATCCCGAGTTTTAACAACAGGACAATTATTTACATCTTTGTCTTCTGAAGCTGTATGTTCTAGTTGATCGTCTTTACCATAGAATCCTAATGTCTCAATGGGTGTTACTTTTCCTCCGTGCTCTTCAGTCTTCTGTTGACATCCGCCATGGCCTGGAGCGATTGCGGTCTGCCGATCCAGACCTTTATGTGCGATGTCAGAATGGTGTGGCCCTATGTCTTCTACTGGTATGACGGAAGGGTGAGACGTTTTCGGAATCCTTGCTGTGATGCCACCACTTGGGGGAAAAGCTAGCGACAAGTCTGTGAAACGTTCCTCCCTGGATGAAACACTGTGACATTTTAGACATTGAATTTTGGTTACGATTCTTCCGCCAAACATCTGTTCAACTAATGTTTTCTGGCCCAAAAGAGGTTTCTTCACTTGGAAACCAAAACTGGTTTGGGCTAATGTTTGGGAAATCCTTTTCCCAGTTTTCTCCTCTTCGTGAAGCCTTTCAAGTACAAAAATAAAGTACATGATTTAAAAGACATGAACAAAACTTTCAATAAACAGACAAAGAATAATTCTGACGTTTTAAAAATAAATGATTAAAAGGGGTGAAGGAATAAAAACATAAAGCCTGATTCTGTGTTGGGTGCAAAGTGGCTGCAAGTGTGGGCGGCAGATAGATTTTCTTCCTGTTGCTAATGTGAATATGGCTTTGTGCACATGGTTGCAACCACCACTGTCCTCAACCACCACTGTCCTCAACCGCCACTGTCCTCAACCGCCGTCACTGTTACTATCAGCATGATGGATACAAAAGATCCATCAGCAACAGGCATCCCTTCTCAAAGTAGCACAGATGTCTGGCTACTCAGCCTTGACTCTCCCATGACTCTACCATGAGAGTAAGCTTTTCCATGTGTCCGCATGGTAGCCACCAAAAAATGCCCATTTTACCCACGGATAGATACGGCAACACAAGTTAAAAGTGGAGTGTCCAAACGCATAGACTACATGTTGCTACTCCTCAAGGGAAGCTTCATTCCCTGTACCAAGATGGCCTCCTAGATTACTACTGATCATGTGTGAGAGTACCACAGTACAGAAGTCAGGGAAGGGAACTTTATAAAGGGAAGAAGGGAAACTGAATTATGTTACTTTTAATTTTGCTAGCATTAATCGGTATGGTACATGCACCAAATGGTGTACATCACAAGTATCCCGGGAAACTCATCTGCTTCCTTTAATGTAGTGTAGGTCCCCAGGAGCAGACCTGTAATTTGTTGGACTTTACTGGTCCTGTTCGTTTACCTCACCTCACAACCTCTAAACCCATAACCAAGTAACCTCTCTAGGCGTGTGACACTCCCATCCCTCATCCTCCCACCCCCTTTTCTCTTTCCCCTCCCCTTTGCTTCGTTTTACCTTCTCTGTCCTCTTCACAGGGAAGACTGCACCACAAGTAACATTGTTGGCATTTTATTGGTTTAGTTACTGTCTCCTGTTACTGTTTCCAGTTTGGTTTGTCTGTGTCCTGTTTGCTCTTATTGGGCTTGAGTTGGATTTCCACAGCCTACTTTTTAGTGTATGCTAATGCAAGCGTTCATCTGTCTATATGACCCAGAATCCCGCCCATTGTGCTCCTGTAGCTGCATCTGTGATTCCTTTTAGTGTTTTCAATTAACAAATGTTTTAAATAATAAATATAACAACAGTAACCAGTGGTGCAAGTATGCGGGTACGCTCGGGTACGGAGTACCCATAAGAATTTAACAGCAGGTATGCAGTACCACCTGCCACACACTTTGCACCCATGACTGCCATTACCACAATTATAATGCGTCACCGAGCAACACGACCATGGTGCTTGGCAGCATGACGAAGCCTCCTACTTTGTCAGGGTTATTGAGAGCACAACGGTAACATCATGACGTCACATCACGCTTCCTCCTCTGGCAGCCGTGGCTGGCGCGAAGAGGGAAGCCTGATTGCACTTTCCCGTGGCGTCCCTTGCGGGGTGCAACAATGCAGCTGTTGCAGTTCCCTCAGCTTGTGCGATCCCTCATCACACGAGCAATACTATATATTTCTATTGTAATGTGGACACTACTACATATTTCTATTATACCAGGGGCACTACTACAGTATAAATTCCTGCTATAATGGAGACATTACTACAGGTTGAGTATCCCTTATCCAAAATTCAGTATATATTGTTATTAAATTGGGTATCACTATATATTTCTATTATACTGGAGGCATTACTATATATTTCTAGCCTTGCCTCTAAAGTGCAAAGAAAAGGGGCCGTGTCATGTGGCCATGCCGCTAGTGTCATGTAACCACTCCCCCTTGTATTATGTGGACACACCCCCTCACAACACATGACCACGCCCATTTTTCCAGCACTCAGTACTACTAAGAAAATATTTCTAGTTGCACCACTGACAGTAACTCACTGATCTATCTGGTAACTCACCGATCTAGCAGGTATTTCAGGTACTCCGAGCAGTCTTGCTGAACACCAGGAGTAAACCACGGAGGCCAAGAAGAAGCCAGAAAACTTTCAGGAGAGACAGCCGGGCGCTGGTGAACAGGGACATAAAAATAATAATTTCATAACATGGTGCAAGAGGCACCTGCTTTGTAACCCTGGGCAACCGTTAGATCTATGCTTCATTATTCCAACTCTGGCCCCTAAAAGGCAAATCTAACCCCTTAACTCAACGACTGAGTAACCAGCTCTGTGTCCACTTTATCCACCCACACGCTTGCAGCTGAGTCTAGAAGATCCACAATTTTGATGCTGGGGCTGACGGATTGTTGCACACAGTGGAGCTGATTCACCGCATGCAATGGCGATTTTTGCACAGTTGAGCGACTATTTGCTACTGCTGAATATTCAGGAAACCACAACAATGCACGCATTACTCTGATTTATGCACAAAGGTGCTATTGCGTATGAGGGAGCTGGCAACAGAACTACTGAGACAAATCGATGGCTGTTCCTGGGCGATGTGTGGGAGGTGCCCTGAAGGGGGCGTGTTATGGTAGTGTCAGGGGCGTGTCTCTGCAAGCGGTCTGCATAGCTGCTCCCACAGTGGCCACGTTCAGAAGGAAACAGGCAGGAGCGAGTGTCTATGGTGGGCGCGATGGTTTGCTGATGGTGGACTGTCTAGAACCCCTAGTGTAACGTGCATGGGCAATGAAAGTGGGTACATCAGTGACCTATATGAAAAAACAAGGAGCATCGGGGCTAAGGGTTGGTCTATGGCTACTCAGACTGGTCACAGCAGTAGCAATGCAGGTGCCATGTTTTTACACGTACAAGCTCACAGCCGCCGGGTACACATGCCAAAAATGGCCATGACACTCCAGATACTCCTGTATTTTCCCAATCACTCCCTGTAAACTCCCCCGTTAACATCTCCAAATGGTCACTTCCTGCCAATTACTTCTTCATGGAATCCTCATTGCAAGCGAGATCATGGCACCTTTGCGCATTACGATCACAGCACATACGCAGTCTGCCGATAATCTCTCCGTTGCCTGATAATCGTCCATTGCGTACAAACATGAATAAGTCCCACTGTACCGCACATTTTTCCAAACTACTATAATGTTCACTTTTGAAACTGTAGCCCTCCCACCCAGGGCTGGATTAAGCACTTGGGGGGCCCAGGGCACCCATGACAGGGGGGCCCTATCCCCCACCAGGAATCAATCCCCAGCTGCAACCACTGCTCACCTCCCCTCCACCCCAACGGGTTCCACACTGCTTGGGGAGGAGTGCATTATGTCCCATACTGCATGCGACTTCTCTTGGGCAGCAAGGTTGGGGACTGATCCATGCAATCTCCCCTCCGCTGCTGCCAGGAGAGCTGCTGCTGGCGGCGGAGGCTGGAGAGATGAGACAGCAGCCAGTGGCAAACGCAGGATTTGCATAGGGAGGGGGGGGGTCCAAATATATAATATACGCACACACACAGTGTGTTGTGGGCGTCATTGTCCCTGATGACGGTGGTCCACCCCGGGGTGCGGAATTCTGCTGAGTTCCGCCTTGCACTGCACTGTGGATGGCATTTTTTATATATATATATATATATATATATATATATATATATATATATATATATATACACATACATACAGATCTGGAAACCCCCAACCCCCTGTAAAATAAATTAAATATATACTGTGTATGTATATATATATATATATATATATATATATACATACATACATATAGATATCCGGCACTAGTGTCACTAATAGAGAAGTTTGTGCTCTGGTGCCTTCCAGGGGTGCAAAGTCCCGGTATATACAAGCAGGTTGGCGGCACTCAGAGACTTGGTGAAAGTTGCAGAAATGTGCTTTAATTCAACGTTTCGGGCATCAGCCCGTCATCAGGAATAACAAACAGTGTGAAGTACATTAAACAGTGTTATATACATGCACTAACAGACACATAATCACCTGATCAGCCGCATCTGTGTGTACACTCCTGGATGACAACACTGCATGGACGTGCCTGAAGTGATGCGGCGGGACTCGTGGAGGCCGGCGCCCGGGAGCGTACACACAGATTCGGCTGATCAGGTGATTATGTGTCTGTTAGTGCATGTATATAACACTGTTTAATGTACTTCACACTGTTTGTTATTCCTGATGACGGGCTGATGCCCGAAACGTTGAATTAAAGCACATTTCTGCAACTTTCACCAAGTCTCTGAGTGCCGCCAACCTGCTTGTATATATATATATATATATATATATATATATATGTGTGTGTGTGTGTGTATATATATATATATAATATACACATAATAATACTTACATACAGAAATCATCTGCACCTGAAGCTGGATAGACTAGTGCCTCCCTCTCCAGAGTGCAGTTCATCCAACTGCTCGCTGCCCCCGCAAGTCTGCCCGCAGCTCCCCTCGGCTGGCTGCTGCTGCTACTGAATGCCTCAGCTACAGAGTGCCTCAGCTCCCCTCGGCTGGCTGCTGCTGCTACTGAATGCCTCAGCTACAGAGTGCCTCAGCTCCCCTCGGCTGTCTGCTGCTGCTGCTACTGAATGCCTCAGCTACAGAGTGCCTCAGCTCCCCTCGGCTGGCTGCTGCTGCTACTGAATGCCTAAGCTACCGAGTGCCTCAGCTCCCCTCGGCTAGCTGCTGCTGCTACTGAATGCCTAAGCTACCGAGTGCCTCAGCTCCCCTCGGCTGGCTGCTGCTGCTACTGAATGCCTCAGCTACAGAGTGCCTCAGCTCCCCTCGGCTGGCTGCTGCTGCTACTGAATGCCTCAGCTACCGAGTGCCTCAGCTCCCATCGGCTGGCCGCTGCTGCTGAGTGCTGGCCCACAAGTCCTCTCGTCTGCCTGGCTGCTTGCCGCTGGTCGCCGCTGCCTGCGTTTCCTATGCTGTGCAAAGCATAGAGAGCTGCCGGCAGCTCCGATCTTAGCGGCAGCGCTGTCTCTATAAAAGGAGAAAAAAAAAACACTTGACCTGTAGCGGGGTGGTGGGAATTCGGCACCAGAACTGTGCAGTCTCCAGCCGGGGGGCCCTTAAGACAGGGGGGCCCGGGGTACTGACCCCCTGGCCCCCCCCCCCCCCCCCCCCTTATTCCGGATCTGCTCCCACCAATACTTACCAACCAGAAGTCTTAACCCCCGTGTAATGCAGAGTGCATTCCATCTATTCAGGTGGAGCACATATGAGCCAACACTTTCATCAACATTATAGATTGCAGATACACTACAAAGGTGAAAGGCAGAGGAAATGGAACAGATCAAAGAGCAGAATCATGAAGGATTTGTTGGACACGTTGGCCCACGTCTAGGGTCATATAGCTGCAGAGCTGATGTTCTGGTTGCTTTCTATGTTGTGGTGTTTTTTTTTTATATAATCATTTATTATATCAATATTATACACTTTTAACCATTGGCCCATTTGTGACTGAATAATTTACATATACTTATGTCCCACCAATAGGAATTCTGGGTTTAGTGAAAGCTCCGGACAGGCTGCAAAAATAACAGAGGGCTTAGGGCCTAATTCAGACCTGGTCGCTGTTGCCGATTATCGATCGACTGTGCATGTGTATGGATCGCGCGAGGCCAAACAGCGAACGAATCGTGTGAACATTTCGATTGCTAGACGTACGCAAGGTGATTGACAGGAAGCGGACGTTTGCGGGTGGTAACTGCCCATTTATTGGGAGTGTCAGGAAAAACGCAGAGAGGGTGTGTGACGTCAGCTCCGGCCCCGATCAGCCAGTTTGATCACACTGTAGGAGTAAGTTCTGGGCTACGCACAGACTGGAAAAATCATGCGATGGTGAGTGAGTTGTGAATGGATTTGCAGATGTCCGCTGTCTGGCGAAGTTTTCGCACGGTGTACACATGCATTCGCACACTTGCACAGGGTGGGTTTTCACTCTCTATGGGCGGCGGCTATCTGATCGCAGACCTCTGCAAAAACTCAAAGGAGCGATCAGGTCACAATTAGGCCCATGGTATGCTGCTAGCCATAAATGGAACCTAATTACACTCACCTGGCTGTGCTCTAAAAAAGCAAAGAGGTACTGCAGCTTCATCATCAGAGGCTGAGAGTCACTGTCCCGCAGACACAGGACCGAATGCCTGAAACTGAAACATAGTACAAGTCAGAAGCATCGTCAATAGATCTGCACATTGCTCTGCTGCAAGACAATAGATCAAGGACTGTTCGCTCTGTAGATGAATACAGATTTCTGTCCATAGCCTAGGTCAGGCATGTCCAAACTGCGGCCCTCCAGTTGTTGAGAAACTACACATCCCAGCATGCACTGACACAGCTTTAGCATTCTCTGACAGCAAAACTGTGTAAGGGCATGCTGGGATATGTAGTTTCACAACAGCTGGAGGGCCGCAGTTTGGACATGCCTGGCCTAGGTAGTATGTATATTTACCTGAGGTGGATATGTATTATTAACGTGCTGCTACAGCTTTTTCCCTTATCAAGGCCAAGCAGAAAGCAATAGTGCTGAGATATATTAACCTCTTGGCCACCAGAGTGGGGCAGTGATCCCTGCAAGGCTGACGCGCTGCATCTTCTCCTGGCCGACCCCAACGCACATGTAGGGCATACAGCGGGCCAAACATTCCCCTGTGTGCATGCTCAATGTCTAATCTGGGATCTGGCAGCAACACGGTCATTTTCAAATTATGCAGATTACATTCCAAAAAGCCTCCTCCAGTTATGATCAATGAGCATCAATAATATCATGAGGAAAAGATGCTGTATTCTAAGAAAGTACAGGGTCAAGTTCATTTCCTTGTCCACTGGAAAGGTTATGGACCTGAAGAGAGAGCTTGGGTACCTGAAAACCACCTACATGCAGAAAAACTAAAGGAGGACTTTTTCAAGTCATATCCAGATAAACCTGGATTTAGAGGTTCCTCAACCCCACCTCAAGGGGGGATACTGTTAGGAGCTGCCGCAGCAGCTCCCAGGTATGGCAGGTCCCGGATGTTGCTAGGAGACCGGGACACCGTGTCATGCCAGCCACAATGGCCAATGGTCCCAAAGATCACTAGGCAACCAGGACTCACTGCGGACACTTCCTTTGTTGCTGGTTTTGGAATCCCGGCCTGCCTATATTTTGTTAGTCAGGGGCAGAAGCTGGTGACGACAATCACTGGGAAAAACAAAGTGCATGGGAGGCACATGTTCACCAGATGCCAATCGGTGTTTTCGATCGGCACCGCAAATTTATTGTGACAGTAGTTAAACAACACTTTTTTTTTTTTATGGGGTGGGGGAAAGGGACGACGAAAGGTGTGAGGTTTTATAGGTGGCTGATGGCGAATACATTAATCGCACATGAAATAAATGGTTTAACCATGGGTTCTAGTAGGACGTTGGTGCCTGCCACACAATAGGCACATATAGTGCTATTCCGGAGTGACATGCATCATAAACCCTGCATATAGCTGGCGATTTTTGCCTGCAGATTTTTCAGACGGAAATTACGCTCTTCTGGTTTTCTAAAAAACACCATGTGGATGACCGTCACCGGCATCCCAACAATTAGGATGCCAATAGGGGACGGGGTAATTCATTTACCCCTCCCCTGCCCATCCCCTAACCTGCCTGGGATGGCGGCTAGGGTAAGATAGTGGGGGTGGCAGCTAGGGCTAAGTCACAGGGGGTGGTGGCTAGTGCTAACACTCGGGGGAGGGTGGGGACTACAGCTAACCCCACCTCTAGTGGCTAAAGAGTGTAAGCTTGCGAGCAGGGCCCTCCTACCTCTATGTCTGTCTGTTTTTGCCCAGTTTTGTTCTATTACTGTTGTAATTGTACAACATAAGAAACTTAATAAATAAACAAAACTCACCCCCCCCCACCCCACCCCCACCCCAAGCCCTAACCCTAACCGTCACCCCGATATTTACTCTAGGGATGTTGGTGGTCGTGTTCCGGCGTCTGTCACATGACCGCCGGCATCCCGTATGAACAACGGAGAGTCTTGGGGGACCTTCCCTTCAGCACACAATGGGGATTTTACTTTCAGCTTTTATTTTGGCACCGAGGTGGCTCTGTTGTCCTGCACAGTTCCCTCTCCCCATAAACCCCCCCCTTCTCTCTTCACTCCCTGCATTGGCTCTTGGTAGTTGCACGAATAGCAATATTGTTTATAGTATCTCAACCAAAGTTTTTCTGTGGTCATTTACTGTATTAATGAATCTATGGGAAACTGCATGCTATCCATATTGATTATAGGTGGACGGACGTTATTGATCATCCATTCTTACGTGCTGTTACTTCTCCTCTGTTCTTGTAATAATATATTGTCTGGATGTTTGCCTACCGCTATGCATATGTAACATTCTTATGTATATTGCATTATGTATCACTGATACTTGTGGTGCTTTACGCAATAAAACGTATTTTTAAAAAAATAAAAAAATCCACGTTGCTATTTGCAGGAGATACGAATGATTGTTTTGCGAGAGCGCTGTGCGAGCTAAATCAATGATCCTACAGTAACATCCTCCCCAGGGCTCAGCGCTCGCATTCTGGTAACTACTTAAAAGGAAGGTTTATTGTTCTCAAGTCATTTCACAAGGACAAGCAGAGATTCGTGTAGTGCGACCTGCTGGTACCGAGAGACAAGTGCTAGAACAGACTGACGTCACCCGTGGTACTCTAGCTGTTATGGAACTACAAGTCCAAGCATGCTTTGCGGCAGGTCAGGACTAGGACTAATAAGCGACATGTAAAATACATTAATCCACAGTCACAAACCAGAAACACTTTTTAGATCAACCTCCCAGTGTCACAGAGGCCATGATCATTCTCTAAAGGGGAAGATGAATCAAACCAATCAGATACAAGCTATCATTTTATAGAATGTACTAGATAAATGATATCTAGAACCGGATTAGTCGCTAAGGGCAACACCCCTATTTTCCTATTTAAAAGGTCTCAGCCTATTTGTGCTGGTATGAGTCGTTGGGTGGACACAACTTAGGTTGACAGTCATTAGGCCGACCACTATTGGTTGACATGCATTAGGTCGACAGGGTTACTAGGTCGTCAGGTCAAAAGTTCGACGTGAGTTTTTTTACTTTTTTTGTTGCCGTTTTCTTCTTAGAGTAACCGGGAACTCCAATTTGTGCACCGTGTCTCCTCGCATGGCTCGCGCTTCGGGCAAGGTGCCTCCCTGCACCCGGCACAGGTTACTATTCCCAATTGTAGTCCACGTGGATCGTAAAGTATGAAAAAGTCCAAAAATTTAATTAAAAAAAAAAACCTCATGTTGACCTTTTGAACTGTCGACCTAGTACATGTAGACCTAATTACCATGTCAACCTAGTGACCCTGTCAACCTAATGCATCTCGACCAATAGTGGTCGACCTAATGACTGTCGACCTAAGTGGTTTCGACCTAATGACCGAATCCCATTTGTGTGATGACCATCCCGGTACAGCAGAGAGAGCCAAGTGCTGAGCACACTGTGGTTGCAACCCCTGACTATAACTGGCAGGACACCCGGGGGGGCTGGTTGATGGTAAGCAGCCCATTTGAGTACCCTGGTGGCCAAATGGCCATTCCAGGCAGGGCATACAAAATGACTGGTAAGAACGTTGATGTGTTCCATTCTGTGAGAACCTCGGAATACGAAGCGTCACTTACTCAGAAGCCATAAATAGAGCCTGCAGGATGCTGTTCATGTAACACGTATTCCCCAGGTTTATCAGGCCAATTCTACCGGTGTCTGATTTAGATACCAGTCTGGGGTAATATGGTGCCAGCTCGTTCTTCTGTGAGGTCCATGCGTTCTGTCCAAGCAGCTGTTTTATCCGGTCTTCATTAGGGACTGGGAGGTCCTGCCGGCATGGGAGAAACACACTATTAATGCAAAAGACACACATTAACAATGCAGAACATGCACACTAACAATGCAAAACACACACACACACACACACACACACACACACACACACACACACACCAACAATGCAGAACACGCACACTAACAATGCAGAACATGTACACTAACAAGTACACTAACAATGCAGAACATGTACACTAACAATGCAGAACATGCACATTAACAATGCAAAACACACACATTAACAATGCAGAATATGTACACTAACAATGCAGAACATGTACACTAACAACGCAGAACATGTACACTAACAATGCAGAACATGCACACTAACAATGCAGAACATGCACACTAACAATGCAGAACATGCACACTAACAATGCAGAACATGCACACACTAACAATGCAGAACACGCACACTAACAATGCAGAACATGCACACTAACAATGCAAAACACACACACACACACACACACACACACACACACACTAACAATGCAGAACACGCACACTAATAATGCAGAACATGCACATTAACAATGCAAAACACACACACACTAACAATGCAGAACACGCACACTAATAATGCAGAACATGCACACTAACAATACAAAACACACACACACACACACACACACACACACACTAACAATGCAGAACACGCACATTAACAATGCAGAACATGCACACTAATAATGCAAAACACACACACACACACACACACTAACAATGCAGAATATGCACACTAACAATGCAGAACATGTACACTAACAATGCAGAACATGCACACTAACAATGCAGAACATGCACACACTAACAATGCAGAACATGCACACTAACAATGCAGAACATGCACACTAACAATGCAGAACACGCACACTAACAATGCAGAACATACACACTAACAATGCAGAACATGCACACTAACAATGCAACACACACACACACACACACACACACACACACACACACACACACTAACAATGCATAACACGCACACTAACAATGCAGAACATGCACACTTACAATGCAAAACCCACACACACACTAACAATGCAGAATATGTACATTAACAATACAGAACATGTACACTAACAATGCAGAACATGTACACTAACATTGCAGAACATGCACACTATCAATGCAAAACATGCACACACACTAACAATGCAGAATATGCACACTAACAATACAGAACATGCACACTAACAATACAGATCATGTACACTAACAATGCAGAACATGTACACTAACAATGCAGAACATGCACACTAACAATGCAGAACATGCACACTAACAATGCAGAACATGCACACTATCAATGCAAAACACACACACACACACACACACACACACACACACACACACACACACACACACACTAACAATGCAGAATATGCACACTAACAATGCAGAACACACACTAACAATGCAGAACATGCACACAAACAATGCAGAACATGCACACTAACAATGCAGAACATACACACTAACAATACAGAACACACACACTAACAATGCAGAACACACACTAACAATGCAAACACACACACTAACAATGCAGAACATACACACTAACAATGCAGAACACACACACTAACAATGCAGAACATGCACACTAACAATGCAGAACATGCACACTAACAATGCAGAACATGTACACTAACATTGCAGAACATGCACACTATCAATGCAAAACATGCACACACACTAACAATGCAGAATATGCACACTAACAATACAGAACATGCACACTAACAATACAGATCATGTACACTAACAATGCAGAACATGTACACTAACAATGCAGAACATGCACACTAACAATGCAGAACATGCACACTAACAATGCAGAACATGCACACTATCAATGCAAAACACACACACACACACACACACACACACACACACACACACACACACACACACACTAACAATGCAGAATATGCACACTAACAATGCAGAACACACACTAACAATGACAGTTGGGAGCTGGGAGCACACACACACACACACACACTAACGATGCAGGAAAAACACACTAACAATGCAGAATTAACAATGCAGAACATGCACACTAACGATGCTGAACATGCACACTAACAATGCAGAACACACACACACACTAACGATGCAGGAAAAACACACTAACAATGCAGAATTAACAATGCAGAACATGCACACTAACGATGCTGAACATGCACACTAACAATGCAGAAGATGCACACTAACAATGCAGAACATACATACTAACAATGCAGAACATGCACACTAAAAATGGAGAACACCACCCAAAACACTGCACATGTGACCGGAACACAACGGAATCTAAATGTGTGGATCCCGGTCTCTGTCCCTACTCCTATTAAGTGTTAGCACCGTTACGATTCATTTGAGCTATTGGATGGTAGGAATGTAGAGTCCCATTTATCAATGAGTTTTAGGTATTTAGAACCTGCTGAGGGGGAGATGTACTAAGCCTTGAAAAGTGGTCAATTTCACGGTGATAAAGTACCAGCCAATCAGCTCCTAGCTGCCATGTTACAGGCTGGGTTTGAAAAATGACAGCTATGAGCTGATTGGCTGGTGCGTTATCACCGTGAAATTTACCACTTTTCAAGGCTTAGTACATGTGTATGATAAATGGTGCTTAAGCCAATCAGCTCCCAACTGTCATTTTTTTCAAGCACATGACAGTTGGATTGGCTGGAGCACCATTTATCATACGCAAGGAGTTATAAATAGCTAAAACTTGATGATAAATGGGGCTCATAATTGGGGCTCACACAACAGGAAGGCTTAAAGTTCAATTTATTTAAAACATGTGTCTGTAAAAGATGTTACACATTAAAAGCAATGGACTTCACAGACAATACATTACATTGAAACATAGCTTTCCTTAATTAGTAAAAGTTTCCCCAATTAGTGCGAAGCTCTTACTTAGCTTCAGTGTTTTTAAATAGCATGTCACCCAATGCGTTTCGTCAATAGCGACTTCATCAGGGGCGATCAAATACAGGAGATGAGTATAATCCTGCTGATTGCCTCAAATTAAGACGCCTTTTTTGGAGCCAGATGGTCCAGGACTTATTTGTGCTTGTTGGTAATTGTCACCTTTAATTGGGATTTAACTGCCCTTAATAACAATAGCATGAAATAGGACTCCACTTTGAAGTTGCTTCTAGGGGACTATTCGATTGTATAACTGGTAATTTAACTGGGGAATTCTCTGGTGGACTACTCTAGTACAGTGATAGTCAGGGCTGCCATCAGAAATTGCGGGGCCCGGGACTGACAAAATAGGCAGCCCCCCCCCCTGTGGAGGAGTCGGCTTTAGAAAAGCACCAGAGAGAGAGGGTGTGTGAGAGAGAGAGAGAGAGGGTGTGTGTTTTATATACATATATACATACATACATACATACATACATACATACATAGATACATACATAGATACATACATACATACATGTGCCGCTGCCGGGAGGGCACGGGATGCTGATGCCGATGCCTGCCCGCCTCCATCCCCGCTGTTCTGCTGCTCTCCTCCATCCTCCTGCAGCTGCATTGAAAACGTCCCTCCCAAAATGTCTGCCGCCACAGAGGAGACAGTTATTCAAGATACTAGAGGGCTCCTCTAGTATCTTGAATAACCATCTCCTCTGTGGCGGCAGCCATGTTGGGAGGGAAGTTTTCAATACAGCTGCTGGAGGGTCGGAGGACAGCGGCAGAACAGCGGGGACAACCGCGGAACGGCGGCGGCCGGGCAGGTGGCTGCATAAGCATCCCGGGCCCTCCTCTCTGTGTCAGAGAGGCTAGTCCCGGGACAGCTGTGCCCCCAGCACCCCCCTTATGGTGGCCCTGGTGATAGTTATAGTATTCCGGATACAATGACTCCAATCAGATGAAATAAATCCTTAGTGCAGAAGTTTTTCTCCTGATCTTTCAAGTCCTGTAGTCCAACAGCTAAACAGATTTCCCATAAATCCTCACTTTTTTAGGGTCAAGCGACCTAGTCCTTTTAGAGGTGCCCCCATAAGCATTAATAAATTACACCAAATTGTTAGTTAATAGAAGAGCGCAGTATCGGTAACAAAACGTTCATATATATATATGTTTTCCTGCTGTGTTATCAAATTGAATCTAGGGGTGGAATTCAATTGCACGCGGGAAATTAAAAAAATCCTGCGGCAGGTTTTGGTATTCAACTGCAGGACGGAAAATGTGACTCAGTGGTTTCTATAGAAATCACTGCGTAATTTTTCATGCAGCTGCAGAGCAAGTCTGACTTTTCCTAAAATCGTTAAATCACTGAGACTAGTAAGCCCTACACACTGGCCGATATTCCTCAAAGATATGTACGATCTCGTTCATTATTGAACGAGATACCGTTCATATCTTTGAGTGTGGAGGCACCAGCGATGAACGATGTGCGGCCCTGCGCTCGTTCACTGCTGGTGCCCCATCGCTTGTGCGTGCAGGCCAATATGGACGATCTCGTCCATATTTACCTGCACTTCAGTGGAGCCGGGTGACGGGGGGAGTGAAGAAACTTCACTCCCCCCCCGCCGCCGAGTCACCCATCGGCCGTATCCGCCGTCGGGCAGCTCGGCGGCGGATCTTTATATGTGTACGGTCCTTTACTCTGGGACCCTGGCAGCACCCGCTCCTGAGGTCTAATTAAGCCATTGGGTGTAATAAGGCAGTAATTACCTTCCGAAGCAGTGCCTTCTGCATCCAGCATCAGGAACCAGTCTTCTGCTGCAGTGGTGAGTGTAGTAAAGAGTGTGAGTGTTCTGTAAGTGTGTATCAAGTGTCTTATGTGTGTAAGTGTGTATGTGTGAGTAACCCATGGTGTATGTGAGTAGGGTTAGGCTGCAGGATGGGGGTTAGGGTTAGACTGTGGGAGAGGAGGTTTAGGGTTAGGCTCTGGGGGGGGTGGGGGGGGGGGGGTAACTGGTTAGTATCAGGCTGCCGAAGAAGATGGCTAGAGTTAGGTTGTACAGCACAGGTAAAGGGGGATGGGGAGGGGGGAGTTAAGGTTAGGCTGCAGCAGGGTTAAGGGTTAGGGTTGAGATTGGGGTTGGCGTTAGTCCTAGAGTACTTACCAAAAATGTACGTCCTTTTCACCTTCGGGATCCCGCTGCCGGCATTCTGACGTCAGGATGCAGTACCCAACCAATCAGCTCCTCACTGTCATTCTTCAAACACAGCCTATAACATGGCACTTAGTAGCTGATTGGCTGGTACTTTACCTCTCTCTACTTCATCTCTTTACAAGGTTTGATAAATCTCCCCTCATGTGTGATTTATGAGTAAAATATGATTTTCTGGTGATCTGAATTGTTATAGCATCAGTCAAGTATATAAGAGCTCCTGTATCTATTACTGTCTTATCTTTCTTTGGAGGGGGTTGGCTGATCACCATTGGAGGTGCTGTACATTTAAAGTCCCTTTGTCACAGGGGTGGTGTTGAAGGAAGGAGGGGGCCCGTGCAGTGTCTGACTGGGGCAAAAAGGCCCACTGGAGGAATGCAGTTGTATGGGACCATGCTTAGGGGTGTGGTCAGCCAACAGAGGGGTGTGCATACCTCCCAACTGTCCCGATTTTCGAGGGACTGTCCTGTTTTTTGGGGGCTGTCCCGCTGTCCCACCCGCGGGCCGCAATGTCCCGCGGTGGGGGGGGAGGGGCAGTTGGGAGGCTCCGGTCTCTCGCTGCTCTGCTTAGCAGAGCAGCGGTGAATAGATGTTGTGCGCATGCGCATAGCATCTATTCACTGGAGTCAGAGGGAGAGGGGGCATGCCAGCGGCTCACAGAGCACTGGGCATGCCCCTAAGTGATGAAAACGGGGGCGTGGCTCGCGATTGCGAGTCCTCCTGCGAAGCCACGCCCCTTTTACTTAGGATACGTCCCTTTTTCGGGAGCGTGCGTGGCTTTGCCGCGCGTGTCCCTCTTTAGAAAAATAAAAGTTGGGAGGTATGGGTGTGGCCTGGTACCACAGAGGCTTAACTAACCATCATCGGGTGCCTGTTCTGGGGCCTTTGATATATTTATACAGAGAGAGAGAAAAGGGGGCGGGCCCTCAGGCAGTGGGATCCACTGGGGGTTTCCCCTGTACCCCTGTGGGCCAGTTAAGCCCTTGGCCCATGTGCAGTCTGCATGCGGACTCATCTCTTACCGGCGCATGCCCCTCCCCCCCAGGTGCACACCCTGCATCCATTTAGATATGCCCATAGCTTTGCAGTCTTATCTGTTCTTTGTTATTTGCCAATAATATTGAATATTTAAGCACATTTCTTACCTTTATTGCTCCCATGACTGGTTCATAAAGGTCGGGGTATCCGGAAAAGCGGAAGACCATACAGTGGATGAGCTCAGCAATCTGCTCCAGACAACTACTGGCCGAATTTGTGTTCTCACTGGAGAGACAGCAAACCAGCTGCGGGATGTGCGGGAGTATCTGAAATAGCACAGAGATAGATGGTCAGTGTGGACAGTAATAATAATAATAATAGTTATATATAAGGCACTTTTCTCCCAACAGGAATTATAATGCTTTACACCTGCAGATAAAAACAAACACAAAAAAAAAATGACCCACATGAAATATAAACTTAAATACAGTTTTATCAGAGTAAGGCCCAGAGCCGGCCTTAGCCATAGGCAAACTAGGCAAATGCCTTGGGGCATTTGGTATGCTTAGGGGCACCAGCAGCTTCTGCTGTTTAAAAGTATGTGCAGCATGCCTATATTCTGTGTGTGACTGCGGCTGTATCTGCATCTGAAATGCTACGTTGCAGTGTATTCCTGGAAATCACTGTAACGTAGCATTTTGTATGCAGATGCAGCCGCAGTCGCACACAGAATATAGGCATGTTGCATATCATTTTAATCAGCAGAAGCTGCTTGTGCATCCCAGACACATAGTAATGCAAATAATGTGACGCATTTTCATAAACAAAAGACACCCAACGTTAGCAGAGCTGCCAGCTGACTCATGCCAGGCATCTTCTACAGAACTAGCGGCGGTGCTAGGGGTCACCAGCCAAATTCTTGCATAGGGCATCATATTGGTTAGGGCCGGCTCTGGTACGGCCTAAGGGGTAAGTGTAATAGCCAGCGACGTTGCTGCATCGGTGGGTTCAGCCTGGCTGATGTTTTAAAGGGAAAACCTTTTACAAAGCAGAGTTTGGAACAGCTGGAAATTGTGACACCGGGGATGGGCTGCCAGGGTAATGTGCATGGACCGATTGGACCAATGTGATTCTTACCAAATGAAATGCTTCCGGTGAGTGCTGGAAACTCAGCAGCGTATAGCGCAGGACAGAAAGCGCTCCTTCCCGAATCACCGGGTACAGCAGCTTGGAAAACACCTACAGACAGATGCAGCTGTTACACATAGTAACGGTGGCGACACAACACATAGTGTATGTAACTTGTAGTGAACGTCATAAAGGGGCCCATTTATCAACGAGTTTTAGCTATTTAAAACTGGATGCGTGTGATAAACGGTGATCTAGCCATTCAGCTCCCAACTGTCATGTGCTCAGCTCCTAACTGTTATGTTTGAAAAATGACAGTTGGGAACTGATTGGCTGGAGCGCCATTTATCATAAACAACGAGTTTTAAATAGCTAAAACTTGTTGATAAATGAGCCAATAAATACTATTTACAAAATATAAAGCTTGTTCTTCTGGCCTCTAGGTTTAGCGCATTCACCTGGTGGAATTTGGATTTCAGTGCCCCGTGCTTCGCACCATGCACGCGGAGACTTGGCTGTGCTACCTGCCCCGTGTATTCCCACCACACACACACAGAGACCCGGCTGTGCTACCTGCCCTGTGTATTCCCACCACACACACAGAGACCTGGCTGTGCTACCTGCCCTGTGTATTCCCACCACACACACAGAGACCTGGCTGTGCTACCTGCCCTGTGTATTCCCACCACACACACACAGAGACCCGGCTGTGCTACCTGCCCTGTGTATTCCCACCACACACACAGAGACCCGGCTGTGCTACCTGCCCTGTGTATTCCCACCGCACACACAGAGACCCGGCTGTGCTACCTGCCCTGTGTATTCCCACCGCACACACACAGACCCGGCTGTGCTACCTGCCCTGTGTATTCCCACCACACACACACAGACCCGGCTGTGCTACCTGCCCTGTGTATTCCCACCACACACACACAGAGACCCGGCTGTGCTACCTGCCCTGTGTATTCCCACCACACACACAGAGACCCGGCTGTGCTACCTGCCCTGTGTATTCCCACCGCACACACAGAGACCCGGCTGTGCTACCTGCCCTGTGTATTCCCACCACACACACGGAGATCCGGCTGTGCTACCTGCCCTGTGTATTCCCACCGTACACACACAGAGACCTGGCTGTGCTACCTGCCCTGTGTATTCCCACCACACACACAGAGACCTGGCTGTGCTACCTGCCCTGTGTATTCCCACCACACACACACAGAGACCCGGCTGTGCTACCTGCCCTGTGTATTCCCACCTCACACACACAGAGACCCGGCTGTGCTACCTGCCCTGTGTATTCCCACCACACACACAGAGACCCGGCTGTGCTACCTGCCCTGTGTATTCCCACCACACACACACAGAGACCAGGCTGTGCTACTTGCCCTGTGTATTCCCACCACACACACAGAGACCCGGCTGTGCTACCTGCCCTGTGTATTCCCACCGCACACACAGAGACCCGGCTGTGCTACCTGCCCTGTGTATTCCCACCGCACACACAGAGACCCGGCTGTGCTACCTGCCCTGTGTATTCCCACCACACACACACAGACCCGGCTGTGCTACCTGCCCTGTGTATTCCCACCACACACACACAGAGACCCGGCTGTGCTACCTGCCCTGTGTATTCCCACCACACACACAGAGACCCGGCTGTGCTACCTGCCCTGTGTATTCCCACCGCACACACAGAGACCCGGCTGTGCTACCTGCCCTGTGTATTCCCACCGCACACACACAGACCCGGCTGTGCTACCTGCCCTGTGTATTCCCACCACACACACACAGACCCGGCTGTGCTACCTGCCCTGTGTATTCCCACCACACACACACAGAGACCCGGCTGTGCTACCTGCCCTGTGTATTCCCACCACACACACAGAGACCCGGCTGTGCTACCTGCCTTGTGTATTCCCACCGCACACACAGAGACCCGGCTGTGCTACCTGCCCTGTGTATTCCCACCACACACACGGAGATCCGGCTGTGCTACCTGCCCTGTGTATTCCCACCGTACACACACAGAGACCTGGCTGTGCTACCTGCCCTGTGTATTCCCACCACACACACAGAGACCTGGCTGTGCTACCTGCCCTGTGTATTCCCACCACACACACACAGAGACCCGGCTGTGCTACCTGCCCTGTGTATTCCCACCTCACACACACAGAGACCCGGCTGTGCTACCTGCCCTGTGTATTCCCACCACACACACAGAGACCCGGCTGTGCTACCTGCCCTGTGTATTCCCACCACACACACACAGAGACCAGGCTGTGCTACTTGCCCTGTGTATTCCCACCACACACACAGAGACCCGGCTGTGCTACCTGCCCTGTGTATTCCCACCGCACACACAGAGACCCGGCTGTGCTACCTGCCCTGTGTATTCCCACCGCACACACAGAGACCCGGCTGTGCTACCTGCCCTGTGTATTCCCACCACACACACACAGACCCGGCTGTGCTACCTGCCCTGTGTATTCCCACCACACACACACAGAGACCCGGCTGTGCTACCTGCCCTGTGTATTCCCACCACACACACAGAGACCCGGCTGTGCTACCTGCCCTGTGTATTCCCACCGCACACACAGAGACCCGGCTGTGCTACCTGCCCTGTGTATTCCCACCACACACACGGAGACCCGGCTGTGCTACCTGCCCTGTGTATTCCCACCATACACACACAGAGACCTGTCTGTGCTACCTGCCCTGTATATTCCCACCACACACACAGAGACCTGGCTGTGCTACCTGCCCTGTGTATTCCCACCACACACACACAGAGACCCGGCTGTGCTACCTGCCCTGTGTATTCCCACCTCACACACACAGAGACCCGGCTGTGCTACCTGCCCTGTGTATTCCCACCACACACACAGAGACCTGGCTGTGCTACCTGCCCTGTGTATTCCCACCACACACACAGAGACCTGGCTGTGCTACCTGCCCTGTGTATTCCCACCACACACACAGAGACCCGGCTGTGCTACCTGCCCTGTGTATTCCCACCGCACACACACAGAGACCCGGCTGTGCTACCTGCCCTGTGTATTCCCACCACACACACAGAGACCCGGCTGTGCTACCTGCCCTGTGTATTCCCACCGCACACACAGAGACATGGCTGTGCTACCTGCCCTGTGTATTCCCACCGCACACACAGAGTGACCCGGCTGTGCTACCTGTCCTGTGTATTCCCACCACACACACACAGACCCGGTTGTGCTACCTGTCCTGTGTATTCCCACCACACACACAGAGACCCGGCTGTGCTACCTGCCCTGTGTATTCCCACCACACACACAGAGACCTGGCTGTGCTACCTGCCCTGTGTATTCCCACCGCACACACAGAGACCCGGTTGTGCTACCTGCCCTGTGTATTCCCACCACACACACAGAGACCTGGCTGTGCTACCTGCCCTGTGTATTCCCACTGCACACACAGAGACCTGGCTGTGCTACCTGCCCTGTGTATTCCCACCACACACACAGAGACCTGGCTGTGCTACCTGCCCTGTGTATTCCCACCGCACACACAGAGACCTGGCTGTGCTACCTGCCCTGTGTATTCCCACCACACACACACAGAGACCCGGCTGTGCTACCTGCCCTGTGTATTCCCACCACACACACACAGAGACCTGGCTGTGCTACCTGCCCTGTGTATTCCCACCTCACACACACAGAGACCCGGTTGTGCTACCTGCCCTGTGTATTCCCACCACACACACAGAGTGACCCGGCTGTGCTACCTGTCCTGTGTATTCCCACCACACACACAGAGACCTGGCTGTGCTACCTCCCCTGTGTATTCCCACCGCACACACAGAGACCTGGTCCCACCGCACACACAGAGACCCGGCTGTGCTACCTGCCCTGTGTATTCCCACCACACACACACAGACCCGGCTGTGCTACCTGCCCTGTGTATTCCCACAACACACACACAGAGACCCGGCTGTGCTACCTGTCCTGTGTATTCCCACCACACACACACAGACCCGGCTATGCTACCTGCCCTGTGTATTCCCACAACACACACACAGAGACCTGGCTGTGCTACCTGCCCTGTGCATTCCCACCACACACACAGAGACCCGGCTGTGCTACCTCCCCTGTGTATTCCCACCACACACACAGAGACCCGGCTGTGCTACCTCCCCTGTGTATTCCCACCGCACACACAGAGACCTGGCTGTGCTACCTGCCCTGTGTATTCCCACCGCACACACACAGAGACCCGGCTGTGCTACCTGCCCTGTGTATTCCCACCACACACACAGAGACCCGGCTGTGCTACCTGCCCTGTGTATTGCCACCACACACACAGAGACCTGGCTGTGCTACCTGCCCTGTGTATTCCCACCGCACACACAGAGACCCGGTTGTGCTACCTGCCCTGTGTACTCCCACCACACACACAGAGACCTGGCTGTGCTACCTGCCCTGTGTATTCCCACTGCACACAGAGACCTGGCTGTGCTACCTGTCCTGTGTATTCCCACCACACACACAGAGACCTGGCTGTGCTACCTGCCCTGTATATTCCCACCGCACACACACAGAGACCCGGCTGTGCTACCTGCCCTGTGTATTCCCACCACACACACACAGAGACCCGGCTGTGCTACCTGTCCTGTGTATTCCCACCACACACACAGAGACCTGGCTGCGCTACCTCCCCTGTGTATTCCCACCGCACACACAGAGACCTGGCTGTGCTACCTGCCCTGTGTATTCCCACCACACACACAGAGACCTGGCTGTGCTACCTGTCCTGTGTATTCCCACCACACACACAGAGACCTGGCTGTGCTACCTGCCCTGTATATTCCCACCGCACACACACAGAGACCTGGCTGTGCTACCTGCCCTGTGTATTCCCACTGCACACAGAGACCTGGCTGTGCTACCTGCCCTGTGTATTCCCACCACACACACACAGAGACCCGGCTGTGCTACCTGCCCTGTGTATTCCCACCACACACACACAGAGACCTGGCTGTGCTACCTGCCCTGTGTATTCCCACCACACACACACAGAGACCTGGCTGTGCTACCTGTCCTGTGTATTCCCACCACACACACAGAGACCTGGCTGTGCTACCTGCCCTGTGTATTCCCACCGCACACACAGAGACCCGGCTGTGCTACCTGCCCTGTGTATTCCCACCACACACACGGAGACCCGGCTGTGCTACCTGCCCTGTGTATTCCCACCATACACACACAGAGACCTGGCTGTGCTACCTGCCCTGTGTATTCCCACCACACACACAGAGACCTGGCTGTGCTACCTGCCCTGTGTATTCCCACCACACACACACAGAGACCTGGCAGTGCTACCTGCCCTGTGTATTCCCACCACACACACAGAGACCCGGCTGTGCTACCTGCCCTGTGTATTCCCACCACACACACAGAGACCCGGTTGTGCTACCTGCCCTGTGTATTCCCACCACACACACAGAGACCTGGCTGTGCTACCTGCCCTGTGTATTCCCACTGCACACAGAGACCTGGCTGTGCTACCTGTCCTGTGTATTCCCACCACACACACAGAGACCTGGCTGTGCTACCTGCCCTGTATATTCCCACCGCACACACACAGAGACCCGGCTGTGCTACCTGCCCTGTGTATTCCCACCACACACACACACAGAGACCCGGCTGTGCTACCTGTCCTGTGTATTCCCACCACACACACAGAGACCTGGCTGCGCTACCTCCCCTGTGTATTCCCACCGCACACACAGAGACCTGGCTGTGCTACCTGCCCTGTGTATTCCCACCACACACACAGAGACCTGGCTGTGCTACCTGTCCTGTGTATTCCCACCACACACACAGAGACCTGGCTGTGCTACCTGCCCTGTATATTCCCACCGCACACACACAGAGACCTGGCTGTGCTACCTGCCCTGTGTATTCCCACTGCACACAGAGACCTGGCTGTGCTACCTGCCCTGTGTATTCCCACCACACACACACAGAGACCCGGCTGTGCTACCTGCCCTGTGTATTCCCACCACACACACACAGAGACCTGGCTGTGCTACCTGCCCTGTGTATTCCCACCACACACACACAGAGACCTGGCTGTGCTACCTGTCCTGTGTATTCCCACCACACACACAGAGACCTGGCTGTGCTACCTGCCCTGTGTATTCCCACCGCACACACAGAGACCCGGCTGTGCTACCTGCCCTGTGTATTCCCACCACACACACGGAGACCCGGCTGTGCTACCTGCCCTGTGTATTCCCACCATACACACACAGAGACCTGGCTGTGCTACCTGCCCTGTGTATTCCCACCACACACACAGAGACCTGGCTGTGCTACCTGCCCTGTGTATTCCCACCACACACACACAGAGACCCGGCTGTGCTACCTGCCCTGTGTATTCCCACCTCACACACACAGAGACCCGGTTGTGCTACCTCCCCTCTACCTCCTTTAAATAGTCATTGACCACAATCGATTTGCGAGTAAATCCTTTCTGCAACCATCGTCACCCGACCTTTGCGGCACATGCGCGGTGCGACACATGCTAAATCAGACGATAGTCACTCGACTGCGAAAAAATCTGGTTTGCATACAACACTCTCACTGACACCTGTCACACCAACACCTGTCCCTCTAACTGACACCTGTCACACCAACACCTGTCCCTCTCACTGACACCTGTCACTCTCACTGACACCTGTCACACCAACACCTGTCCCTCTCACTGACACCTGTCACACCAACACCTGTCCCTCTCACTGACACCTGTCACACCAACACCTGTCACACCAACACCTGTCACTCTCACTGACACCTGTCACACCAACACCTGTCACTCTCACTGACACCTGTCACACCAACACCTGTCACTCTCACTGACACCTGTCACACCAACACCTGTCCCTCTCACTGACACCTGTCACACCAACACCTGTCCCTCTCACTGACACCTGTCACACCAACACCTGTCCCTCTCACTGACACCTGTCACTCACACCGATACCTGTCACTCTCACCGACACCTGTTACTCTCACTGACACCTGTCACACCAACACCTGTCCCTCTCACTGACACTTGTCACACCAACACCTGTCCCTCTCACTGACACCTGTCCCTCTCACTGACACCTGTCACACCAACACCTGTCCCTCTCACTGACACCTGTCCCACCAACACCTGTCCCTCTCACTGACACCTGTCCCACCAACACCTGTCCCTCTCACTGACACCTGTCACACCAACACCTGTCCCTCTCACTGACACCTGTCACACCAACACCTGTCCCTCTCACTGACACCTGTCACACCAACACCTGTCCCTCTAACTGACACCTGTCACACCAACACCTGTCCCTCTAACTGACACCTGTCACACCAACACCTGTCACTCTCACTGACACCTGTCACACCAACACCTGTCCATCTAACTGACACTTGTCACACCAACACCTGTCCCTCTAACTGACACCTGTCACACCAACACCTGTCCCTCTCACTGACACCTGTCACACCAACACCTGTCCCTCTCACTGACACCTGTCACACCAACACCTGTCCCTCTCACTGACACCTGTCACACCAACACCTGTCCCTCTAACTGACACCTGTCACACCAACACCTGTCACTCTCACTGACACCTGTCACACCAACACCTGTCCCTCTCACTGACACCTGTCACACCAACACCTGTCCCTCTAACTGACACCTGTCACACCAACACCTGTCCCTCTCACTGACACCTGTCACACCAACACCTGTCCCTCTAACTGACACCTGTCACACCAACACCTGTCCCTCTCACTGACACCTGTCACACCAACACCTGTCCCTCTCACTGACACCTGTCACACCAACACCTGTCCCTCTCACTGACACCTGTCACACCAACACCTGTCCCTCTCACTGACACCTGTCACACCAACACCTGTCCCTCTAACTGACACCTGTCACACCAACACCTGTCCCTCTAACTGACACCTGTCACACCAACACCTGTCACTCTCACTGACACCTGTCACACCAACACCTGTCCCTCTCACTGACACCTGTCACACCAACACCTGTCCCTCTCACTGACACCTGTCACACCAACACCTGTCCCTCTCACTGACACCTGTCACACCAACACCTGTCACTCTCACTGACACCTGTCACACCAACACCTGTCCCTCTCACTGACACCTGTCACACCAACACCTGTCCCTCTCAATGACAGCTGTCACTCTCACTGACACCTGTCACACCAACACCTGTCACTCTCACTGACACCTGTCACACCAACACCTGTCCCTCTCACTGACACCTGTCACACCAACACCTGTCCCTCTCACTGACACCTGTCACACCAACACCTGTCCCTGTCACTGACACCTGTCACACCAACACCTGTCCCTCTCACTGACACCTGTCACACCAACACCTGTCCCTCTCACTGACACCTGTCACACCAACACCTGTCCCTCTCACTGACACCTGTCACACCAACACCTGTCCCTCTCAATGACATCTGTCACTCACACCGATACCTGTCACTCTCACTGACATCTGTCACACCAACACCGGTCACTCTCACTGACACCTGTCACTCTCACTGACACCTGTCACTCACACGATACCTGTCACTCTCACTGACATCTGTCACACCAACACCTGTCACTCTCACTGACACCTGTCACTCACACCAACACCTTTCACTCTCACTGACACCTGTCACTCACACCAACACCTGTCACTCTCACTGACATCTGTCATTCACACCGATACCTGTCACTCTCACTGACACCTGTCACTCTCACTGACACCTGTCACTCTCACTGACACCTGTCACACCAACACCTTTCACTCTCACTGACACTTGTCACTCTCACTGACACCTGTCACTCACACCAACACCAGTCACTCTCACTGACACTTGTCACTCTCACTGACACCTGTCACTCACACCAACACCTGTCACTCTCACTGACACTTGTCACTCTCACTGACACCTGACACTCACACCAACACCTGTCACTCACACCAACACCTGTCACTCTCACTGACACTTGTCACTCTCACTGACACTTGTCATTCACACAGACACATGTCACTCTCACTGACACCTGTCCCTCTCACTGACACCTGTCCCTCTCACTGACACCTGTCACACCAACACCTGTCCCTCTCACTGACACCTGTCCCACCAACACCTGTCCCTCTCACTGACACCTGTCCCACCAACACCTGTCCCTCTCACTGACACCTGTCACACCAACACCTGTCCCTCTCACTGACACCTGTCACACCAACACCTGTCCCTCTCACTGACACCTGTCACACCAACACCTGTCCCTCTAACTGACACCTGTCACACCAACACCTGTCCCTCTAACTGACACCTGTCACACCAACACCTGTCACTCTCACTGACACCTGTCACACCAACACCTGTCCATCTAACTGACACTTGTCACACCAACACCTGTCCCTCTAACTGACACCTGTCACACCAACACCTGTCCCTCTCACTGACACCTGTCACACCAACACCTGTCCCTCTCACTGACACCTGTCACACCAACACCTGTCCCTCTCACTGACACCTGTCACACCAACACCTGTCCCTCTAACTGACACCTGTCACACCAACACCTGTCACTCTCACTGACACCTGTCACACCAACACCTGTCCCTCTCACTGACACCTGTCACACCAACACCTGTCCCTCTCACTGACACCTGTCACACCAACACCTGTCCCTCTCACTGACACCTGTCACACCAACACCTGTCCCTCTAACTGACACCTGTCACACCAACACCTGTCCCTCTCACTGACACCTGTCACACCAACACCTGTCCCTCTCACTGACACCTGTCACACCAACACCTGTCCCTCTCACTGACACCTGTCACACCAACACCTGTCCCTCTCACTGACACCTGTCACACCAACACCTGTCCCTCTAACTGACACCTGTCACACCAACACCTGTCCCTCTAACTGACACCTGTCACACCAACACCTGTCACTCTCACTGACACCTGTCACACCAACACCTGTCCCTCTCACTGACACCTGTCACACCAACACCTGTCACACCAACACCTGTCCCTCTCACTGACACCTGTCACACCAACACCTGTCACTCTCACTGACACCTGTCACACCAACACCTGTCCCTCTCACTGACACCTGTCACACCAACACCTGTCCCTCTCAATGACAGCTGTCACTCTCACTGACACCTGTCACACCAACACCTGTCACTCTCACTGACACCTGTCACACCAACACCTGTCCCTCTCACTGACACCTGTCACACCAACACCTGTCCCTCTCACTGACACCTGTCACACCAACACCTGTCCCTGTCACTGACACCTGTCACACCAACACCTGTCCCTCTCACTGACACCTGTCACACCAACACCTGTCCCTCTCACTGACACCTGTCACACCAACACCTGTCCCTCTCACTGACACATGTCACACCAACACCTGTCCCTCTCAATGACATCTGTCACTCACACCGATACCTGTCACTCTCACTGACATCTGTCACACCAACACCGGTCACTCTCACTGACACCTGTCACTCTCACTGACACCTGTCACTCACACGATACCTGTCACTCTCACTGACATCTGTCACACCAACACCTGTCACTCTCACTGACACCTGTCACTCACACCAACACCTTTCACTCTCACTGACACCTGTCACTCACACCAACACCTGTCACTCTCACTGACATCTGTCATTCACACCGATACCTGTCACTCTCACTGACACCTGTCACTCTCACTGACACCTGTCACTCTCACTGACACCTGTCACACCAACACCTTTCACTCTCACTGACACTTGTCACTCTCACTGACACCTGTCACTCACACCAACACCTGTCACTCTCACTGACACTTGTCACTCTCACTGACACCTGTCACTCACACCAACACCTGTCACTCTCACTGACACTTGTCACTCTCACTGACACCTGACACTCACACCAACACCTGTCACTCACACCAACACCTGTCACTCTCACTGACACTTGTCACTCTCACTGACACTTGTCATTCACACAGACACATGTCACTCTCACTGACACCTGTCACTCATACAGACACCTGTTACTTACACCGACACCTTCTCTTCGGTGTGCAGTCTCTAAGCAAACTATCATCACACAATGGAAATATAAATAGGTGTTTGTGCTGCATATAGAGATGTAGCCTCATGCGCCATTGCTGCAGTCGCACCAAACATCTCTTCTCAGCACACCAGGTTCCCTGCAACTCGGTTTGCACCGATCGTCTCTCTTGCGCCTTTTTCACACGGATGTGCGTCTTAGGTGCCAT
This sequence comes from Pseudophryne corroboree, assembly GCF_028390025.1. Lineage (NCBI taxonomy): Eukaryota > Metazoa > Chordata > Amphibia > Anura > Myobatrachidae > Pseudophryne > Pseudophryne corroboree. The sequence goes on from NC_086445.1 coordinate 51,947,897, forward strand.
ACGCTGAGACAAAACTACTCCGCGAGACTGCACTGATACATTCAATATGAATCTGTATAAGAAGTCCTACGATGCAGCGATCGCAGATTTTTTCTCACGCCAAGTTCCGTTCTGCTTCCTGTACAGACCCAGTCACACACAGATACACTAGTGGCGCATATCACAGTAATCAGTGCAGTGTCGTGAAGCGGTTTTGTCATATCGTATTAAGACGCACGGTCTAGCCAAAAAGACATGAAAAAGATGATACACTGCTCAGCGAGGCTCTCTAGCGCCAGGCATCTTGCGCCACACGGTGTATTGCGGCTAGGTGTATGTGGACACATGCGTACCACAGATCGCAATGGCCAACTACAAAAGAATGATGATTATAATGATGATAACATGACTATAATACAGCTCAAATGACCTTCTGTATTTTGGAAAGGGAAACTTCTGTCAGGATGCTGAACTTCTTCACGGCCGCCAGGCCCTTTAATAAAGCAATGATCCACTTATCAATATTCTTGCCCAGAGGCCATGACACCCAGTCCATCATCCTGCAAAGAGAGACCATAGACATCAGACAGGGGGTGCCCGGCCCAGTACTCTGCGGAAACAGCCTCTATAATGTACCCATCATCCACACAGGTGATGTTGCCAATAGCAACCAATCAGACTTCTCTATTGCATCCTAGAAAATGACAAACAGAATTTGATTGGATGCTATGGGCAACGTCACCTCTTTTCATGTTTTAGTAAATTTACCCGAGTGTCTTAATGCCTCAACAATCTCCTAAGTCATATCTCACAATTTTTTAAGTCCTCCAAAATAGGCGTAGAGTGCACCACCACGATCCAGACAGCTACACCACCTCAGGGTGGCGTAGTAAGCAGTGGTGTATTGAGTGCAGGGTGTGCCGTGCACTAGGTCCAGGGGGGTCCACACCGCACACCCTGTAGCCATTTCTTTTATACGTACCTGTCCGGAGTGCCACATCGGTGACAGCAGTGCTGCATGAATCACTGGGAAAATGTTGCTGCGGCCATCTTCCCGGCATCTTGTGCATGCGCAGTAGGAAAAGCGTCATTTTCCTGGAGAACTGCACATGCCAGTAGACTCTAGCATAGCGCTAAAGTGTACCAGTGCCCCTAGTGATCCACTGCACTGCTGACTAGAGAGGAGGGGGCCCGGACAGACACTGTAGACGGGCCCCCTCCTCTCTTACTATGCCCCTGCTAGCAAGGCTTGTCTGCGGAGAGATCCATACTCCCCGTCTTTCTGCCCCTCCCCCCCTTTATCTTCTCCTCTCCCCCCCCCCCCCCCCTCTTACTCCAGGTCCCTCTTCTATTTTGCTTGTCATCACTTGACTTTATTATATAGCTTATCTTTAGCATTACATTTTTTTGTTTCTTTTCCGCTTTACTATTGTACTTTGTGGGACTTCATGCTTTGCCTCCTCTACAGAGGGTTTCTTCTCTCTGTATGTGGCCGGCCAGTGCATCGCTGTGTGCCTTTTTCCTTACTTCCATATCAGAGGCTCTCAAAGACACCCCAACAGTTCTGATTTTCACCATATCCATGCTTAGGCACAGGTGACTTAATAACTCAGTCAGTTTGAGTATACCATCTGTGTACAAGCAGTGATATTCCTAAAACCTGGACTGTCGGGGTTTCTTGAGGACCATGTTTGGGAACCACTGTTCTATGGCCCTCATTCCGAGTTGATCGCACGCTGCAACTTTTTGCAACCCATGCGATAAACTACACGCCGCATATGGGGAGTGTATTTGTAAGAGGCACGGGGGTGGGGCCCTGGGGAACAGAATTCAACGCGCTCACTAGAGATGTGCGCCGGAAATTTTTCGGGTTTTGTGTTTTGGTTTTGTGTTCGGTTCCGTGGCCGTGTTTTGGGTTTGAACGCGTTTTGGCAAAACCTCACCGAATTTTTTTTGTCGGATTCGGGTGTGTTTTGGATTCGGGTGTTTTTTTCAAAAAACCCTAAAAAACAGCTTAAATCATAGAATTTGGGGGTCATTTTGATCCCAAAGTATTATTAACCTCAATAACCATAATTTCCACTCATTTTCAGTCTATTCTGAACACCTCACACCTCACAATATTATTTTTAGTCCTAAAATTTGCACCGAGGTCGCTGGATGACTAAGCTCAGCGACCCAAGTGGCCGACACAAACACCTGGCCCATCTAGGAGTGGCACTGCAGTGTCACGCAGGATGGCCCTTCCAAAAAACACTCCCCAAACAGCACATGACGCAAAGAAAAAAAGAGGCGCAATGAGGTAGCTGTGTGACTAAGCTCAGCGACCCAAGTGGCCGACACAAACACCTGGCCCATCTAGGAGTGTCACTGCAGTGTCACGCAGGATGGCCCTTCCAAAAAACACTCCCCAAACAGCACATGACGCAAAGAAAAAAAGAGGCGCAATGAGGTAGCTGTGTGAGTAAGCTAAGCGACCCTAGTGGCCGACACAAACACCTGGCCCATCTAGGAGTGGCACTGCAGTGTCAGGCCGGATGGCCCTTCCAAAAAATACTCCCCAAACAGCACATGACGCAAAGAAGAAAAAAAAGAGGCGCAATGAGGTAGCTGTGTGACTAAGATAAGTGACCCTAGTGGCCGACACAAACACCTGGCCCATCTAGGAGTGGCACTGCAGTGTCACGCAGGATGGCCCTTCCAAAAAACACTCCCCAAACAGCACATGACGCAAAGAAAAAAAGAGGCGCAATGAGGTAGCTGTGTGAGTAAGCTAAGCGACCCTAGTGGCCGACACAAACACCTGGCCCATCTAGGAGTGGCACTGCAGTGTCAGGCCGGATGGCCCTTCCAAAAAATACTCCCCAAACAGCACATGACGCAAAGAAGAAAAAAAAGAGGCGCAATGAGGTAGCTGTGTGACTAAGATAAGCGACCCTAGTGGCCGACACAAACATCTGGCCCATCTAGGAGTGGCACTGCAGTGTCACGCAGGATGGCCCTTCCAAAAAACACTCCCCAAACAGCACATGACGCAAAGAAAAATGAAAGAAAAAAGAGGTGCAAGATGGAATTGTCCTTGGGCCCTCCCACCCACCCTTATGTTGTATAAACAGGACATGCACACTTTAACCAACCCATCATTTCAGTGACAGGGTCTGCCACACGACTGTGACTGAAATGACGGGTTGGTTTGGACCCCCACCAAAAAAGAAGCAATTAATCTCTCCTTGCACAAACTGGCTCTACAGAGGCAAGATGTCCACCTCATCATCATCCTCCGGTTCATCACCGTGTACATCCCCCTCCTCACAGATTATCAATTCGTCCCCACTGGAATCCACCATCACAGCTCCCTGTGTACTTTGTGGAGGCAATTGCTGCTGGTGAATGTCTCCATGGAGGAATTGATTATAATTCATTTTAATGAACATCATCTTCTCCACATTTTCTGGAAGTAACCTCGTACGCCGATTGCTGACAAGGTGAGCGGCGGCACTAAACACTCTTTCGGAGTACACACTTGTGGGAGGGCAACTTAGGTAGAATAAAGCCAGTTTGTGCAAGGGCCTCCAAATTGCCTCTTTTTCCTGCCAGTATACGTACGGACTGTCTGACGTGCCTACTTGGATGCGGTCACTCATATAATCCTCCACCATTCTTTCAATGGTGAGAGAATCATATGCAGTGACAGTAGACGACATGTCCGTAATCGTTGTCAGGTCCTTCAGTCCGGACCAGATGTCAGCATCAGCAGTCGCTCCAGACTGCCCTGCATCACCGCCAGCGGGTGGGCCGGAATTCTGAGCCTTTTCCTCGCACCCCCAGTTGCGGGAGAATGTGAAGGAGGAGATGTTGACAGGTCGCGTTCCGCTTGACTTGACAATTTTCTCACCAGCAGTTCTTTGAACCCCTGCAGACTTGTGTCTGCCGGAAAGAGAGATACAACGTAGGTTTTAAATCTAGGATCGAGCACGGTGGCCAAAATGTAGTGCTCTGATTTCAACAGATTGACCACCCGTGAATCCTTGTTAAGCGAATTAAGGGCTCCATCCACAAGTCCCACATGCCTAGCGGAATCGCTCAGTGTTAGCTCCTCCTTCAATGTCTCCAGCTTCTTCTGCAAAAGCCTGATGAGGGGAATGACCTGACTCAGGCTGGCAGTGTCTGAACTGACTTCACGTGTGGCAAGTTCAAAAGGTTGCAGAACCTTGCACAACGTTGAAATCATTCTCCACTGCGCTTGAGACAGGTGCATTCCACCTCCTATATCGTGGTCAGTTGTATAGGCTTGAATGGCCTTTTGCTGCTCCTCCAACCTCTGAAGCATATAGAGGGTTGAATTCCACCTCGTTACCACTTCTTGCTTCAGATGATGGCAGGGCAGGTTCAGGCATTTTTGGTGTTGCTCCAGTCTTCTGTACGTGGTGCCTGTACGCCGAAAGTGTCCCACAATTCTTCTGGCCACCGACAGCATCTCTTGCACGCCCCTCTCGTTTTTTAAATAATTCTGCACCACCAAATTCAAGGTATGTGCAAAACATGGGACGTGCTGGAATTTGCCCATATTTAATGCACACACAATATTGCTGGCGTTGTCCGATGCCACAAATCCACAGGAGAGTCCAATTGGGGTAAGCCATTCTGCGATGATCTTCCTCAGTTGCCGTAAGAGGTTTTCAGCTGTGTGCGTATTCTGGAAAGCGGTGATACAAAGCGTAGCCTGCCTAGGAAAGAGTTGGCGTTTGCGAGATGCTGCTACTGGTGCCGCCGCTGCTGTTCTTGCGGCGGGAGTCAATACATCTACCCAGTGGGCTGTCACAGTCATATAGTCCTGAGTCTGCCCTGCTCCACTTGTCCACATGTCCGTGGTTAAGTGGACATTGGGTACAACTGCATTTTTTAGGACACTGGTGAGTCTTTTTCTGAGGTCTGTGTACATTTTCGGTATCGCCTGCCTAGAGAAATGGAACCTAGATGGTATTTGGTACCGGGGACACAGTACCTCAATCAAGTCTATAGTTGGCTCTGCAGTAATGATGGATACCGGAACCACGTTTCTCACCGCCCAGGATGCCAAGGCCTCAGTTATCCGCTTTGCAGCAGGATGACTGCTGTGATATTTCATCTTCCTCGCAAAGGACTGTTGGACAGTCAATTGCTTGGTGGAAGTAGTAAAAGTCGTCTTACGACTTCCCCTCTGGGATGACCATCGACTCCCAGCAGCAACAACAGCAGCGCCAGCAGCAGTAGGCGTTACACGCAAGGATGCACCGGAGGAATCCCAGGCAGGAGAGGACTCGTCAGAATTGCCAGTGACATGGCCTGCAGGACTATTGGCATTCCTGGGGAAGGAGGAAATTGACACTGAGGGAGTTGGTGGGGTGGTTTGCGTGAGCTTGGTTACAAGAGGAAGGGATTTACTGGTCAGTGGACTGCTTCCGCTGTCGCCCAAAGTTTTTGAACTTGTCACTGACTTATGATGAATGCGCTGCAGGTGACGTATAAGGGAGGATGTTCCGAGGTGGTTAACGTCCTTACCCCTACTTATTACAGCTTGACAAAGGCAACACATGGCTTGACACCTGTTGTCCGCATTTTTGTTGAAATACTTCCACACCGAAGAGCTTATTTTTTTGGTATTTTCACCAGGCATGTCAATGGCCATATTCCTCCCACGGACAACAGGTGTCTCCCCGGGTGCCTGACTTAAACAAACCACCTCACCATCAGAATCCTCCTTGTCAATTTCCTCCCCAGCGCCAGCAACACCCATATCCTCCTCATCCTGGTGTACTTCAACACTGACATCTTCAATCTGACTATCAGGAACTGGACTGCGGGTGCTCCTTCCAGCACTTGCAGGGGGCGTGCAAATGGTGGAAGGCGCATGCTCTTCACGTCCAGTGTTGGGAAGGTCAGGCATCGCAACCGACACAATTGGACTCTCCTTGTGGATTTGTGATTTCGAAGAACGCACAGTTCTTTGCTGTGCTTTTGCCAGCTTAAGTCTTTTCATTTTTCTAGCGAGAGGCTGAGTGCTTCCATCCTCATGTGAAGCTGAACCATTAGCCATGAACATAGGCCAGGGCCTCAGCCGTTCCTTGCCACTCCGTGTGGTAAATGGCATATTGGCAAGTTTACGCTTCTCCTCCGACGATTTTATTTTAGATTTTTGAGTCCTTTTTTTACTGATATTTTGTGTTTTGGATTTTACATGCTCTGTACTATGACATTGGGCATCGGCCTTGGCAGACGACGTTGATGGAATTTCATCGTCTCGGCCATGACTAGTGGCAGCAGCTTCAGCACGAGGTGGAAGTGGATCTTGATCTTTCCCTATTTTTGGAACCTCAACATTTTTGTTCTCCATATTTTAATAGGCACAACTAAAAGGCACCTCAGGTAAACAATGGAGATGGATGGATACTAGTATACTTATGGATGACGAGTGACTGACGACACAGAGGTAGCTACAGCCGTGGACTACCGTACTGCGTCTGCTAGTATAGAGATGATAATGATATAAAAAATATATATATATCACTACTGCAGGTATATATAATATAATGACGGACCTGCTGGACACTGTCAGCAGACTCCTAAACTACTAGTATGAAGAAGATAGAAAAAAAAAAACCACCACAGGTAGGTATACAATTATGGACGAGCACTGACGACACAGAGGTAGCCACAGCCGTGGACTACCATACTGCGTCTGCTAGTATAGAGATGATAATGATATAAAAAATATATATATATATCACTACTGCAGGTATATATAATATAATGACAGACCTGCTGGACACTGTCAGCAGACTCCTAAACTACTAGTATGAAGAAGATAGAAAAAAAAAAACCACCACAGGTAGGTATACAATTATGGACGAGCACTGACGACACAGAGGTAGCCACAACCGTGGACTACCGTACTGCGTCTGCTAATATAGAGATGATAAAGATGATAGAGATGAACAAAAAAAATATAACACTACTGCAGGTAAATATTTATATAATATAATGAATGACGGACCTGCTGGACACTGTCAGCAGAATGCGTTTGTAGAATAAAAAAAAAAAACACCACAGGAGTGTTTGTTTAACTTTTTCAGGCAGACAATATACTGGTGGTCACTGGTCAGTCACACTGGCAGCAAAAGTGTGCACTGTACTCCTGCTATTAACTGCACCCCAGTCTCCCCCACAATTCAGCTGTGTGAGCAGTGAGCACTCAGCACAGTCAGATATACATAGATGATATTATCATGCAGCACACTGAGGCTGAGCACAGATATGGTATGTGACTGTGTATCGTTTTTTTTCAGGCAGAGAACGGATTATAAATAAAACTGGTGGTCACTGGTCACTATCAGCAAAACTCTGCACTGTACTGAGTACTCCTAATGCTCCCCAAGTAGTAAATCAAGTGTCTCTTTAATCTATTCTACACGGAGAGGACGCCAGTCACGTCCTCTCCCTATCAATCTCAATGCACGTGTGAAAATGGCGGCGACGCGCGGCTCCTTATATAGAATCCGAGTCTCGCGATAGAATCCGAGCCTCGCGAGAATCCGACAGCGGGATGATGACGTTCGGGCGCGCTCGGGTTAACCGAGCAAGGCGGGAAGATCCGAGTCTGCCTCGGACCCGTGTAAAAAGGCTGAAGTTCGGGGGGGTTCGGATTCCGAGGAACCGAACCCGCTCATCTCTAGCGCTCACTTACCAGACCTAGGTACCTCACGCCTCCCGTCCTCCACCTTCAGTCCGTCGAGGCAACTCCGACGATACTGGCACACGTCCAGACACGGAGAAGAACTTCCTGGGTCAGCTGAAAAGAATGGGGGACACACTACGCAGGGTGGCCTACACTGGGCTTAGTGAAGGGTCATCATTGGCACTTGTGGCCTCAGACTGGGTGCCCCCGTAGTGGTGCGAAGCACCAGGGGCGACCCTGAACGAAAACGCCCAAAGGGGAAGTGGGGGAGGGGCAACATACACCACGAACACACGAAACACTTTTATGCTCACCAGCTATATACTCGGCTTCCGCCAGACGACTGACCCTTCTTCTTTGCTCCTGTAAGAGAACACCCAACACAGCCCACGGGACGTGGCGCTGCTTATGCTTTATGACGGAGAGACACTTATACAGAGGTTATAGCACAACACCATAATACTGTTTCAACCTTGTGGTACTCACCAACGCGTACTTCCGACAGCCTACCTTTCATGGGGGCCTGGCTGTGGGGAAAACTGAACTCATCACACATGCGGCGTAGCGCCAACTTATGCGAACCGCGGCCTAGCGCCGACTTCAGCAACCTGCGGCGTAACGCCGACTTCAGCAACCTGCGGCGTAACGCCGACTTCAGCAACCTGCGGCCTATCGCCGACTTCAGCAACCTGCGGCCTATCGCCGACTTACTGTACACACCATAGCGTTGGGCTCCTAGCCCTGGATGCCCCTTGCCTATGTCTGCCTAACTGTGGGGGGATAATGGGGGCCTAACGCCGTTTGGTACTCATGCCGTGGGCCTGCCTAACTGTGGGGGGGAAATGGGGGCTTAACGCCCTACGCTGCTCAGGCCTAGTGCCTGTTTTTGCCCCACGGGCCTAGTGCCCGAATCCCTGGTGGTCTAGGGGGAAAGAGGGGCTACTACCTAGAACTACCCCCCCACGGGCCTAGTGCCCGCCTAATGCCCCTCAGGCCTGGTGGGCCTAATGCCCCCTTTGGTCCCCCGGGCCTAGCGCCCGCCTAATGCACCCCAGGCCTAGTGCCTGCCATGCCCCACGGGCCTAGTGCCCGAAACCCTGGTGGTCTAGGGGGAAGGGGGGGGGGTGGCACCACCTGCACTTACCCGTCTTCGCCGGAGGCGGGATGGCTCCCACCAGCTCCGGGCTTCCTGGAGACTTCACCTGGGCAGCGGTGGCCTGTGCAAGCTCTTTTGCGTTGCACACCGCTGGCCCAGGGCTTCCGACGTCTTCACCCGGCGGGCGGCGGCGTGGAGCAGCTCTTTCGCACGTGCCGCCGCCCTCCAGGACTTCCGGCGCCGTCTTTTTGGTTCCGTCTTCGGGAGCTCTTCTCTGCTCCCTCCCGGCCGACGAATCACTCTCCTCGCGCCCGGCGCTGGCTAATACAAGCCAGTGCCAGGGGGCGGGGCTATGACGTGGCGAGCCGGGATTGGCTCGCCGCCGCCACTCCTGATTGGCCACCAGTTCGCGAGCCGTGATTGGCTCGCGGCTGGCGCCAAATTCAAAATACCGGGCGGCGATTGGCGGGGTCTGCGTCCCGGAGGATGCAGGCCCGCCGCCATCACCCGCGTGGAGCGGCGGTGGATATGCACCGCCGCCCCCCACGCCCGCTGCCGAACTCTGCATTCAGCTGGGCAGGTGGAGACCGGACCAGGTCCGGTCCCCAGCGCCGCCCGAAGCCCGCGCTACCTCAGGCCCCATGGGACGGCGCCGGCCCGTCCCAGACGAGGAGGGACGCGCATGTTAGTAGCAGGGCCAGCGACCGCACGAGTACACTGGCCCTTGCTAAATATTTTTGCATAACAAGGCTGCGATGTGCAACTGAGCTATGCAAAAACATTTTGTGCAGTTTCTAAGTAGGTCTGGATTTACTTAACCACTGCGATGACTTCAGCCTGTCAGGTCCCAGAATTGACATCAAACACCCGCCCTGCAAACGCCTGGACACGCCTGCGTTTTCCTCACCACTCCCAGAAAACGGTCAGTTGCCACCCAGGAACGCCTTCCTCCTGTCACTCACGTTGCGATCGTTTTCTTCTTTAATTTAGTTGCTGCGCATGCGCATTCCGGACCCGTTCGCACGGCTGCGAAAAAAAGCGAACGGGTCGGAATGACCCCCTATATTATTACACAGTTTTTGCTGTGTATAATGCTGTGATGTTGTTATTGGGTGATTATCAGGAGTGTCTGTGTGGTAGGGACAGCCATCGATCATCGATGGTCTACCAATGATTTGGAATAGTTTTACCATTGGTGGCGGAGAATAAAATGGTTTCTCAACATCGAGGGTAGCTAGGATACCAACTAAAACTCCTCCCCCTGCCCCCGCCCCCCAAAAACAGGATTTTAATACCTACCAGTAAATCCTTTTCTCCTAGTCCGTAGAGGATGCTGGGGTCCACTTCAGTACCATGGGGTATAGACGGTTCCGCAGGAGCCATGGGCACTTTAAGACTTTTTCAGAGTGTGAACTGGCTCCTCCCTCTATGCCCCTCCTCCAGACCTCAGTATAGGAACTATGCCAAACCTCCCAACTGTCCCGATTTTCGCGGGACAGTCCCGTTTTTTGGGGACTGTCCTGCTGTCCCACCCGCGGGCCGCAGTGTCCCGCGGTGGGGGGGAAAGTTGGGAGGCTCTGTCTGTCGCTGCCCTGCTTAGCAGAGCAGCGGTGAATAGACACTGTGTGCATGCGCACAGCGTCTATTCAGTGCAGACAGGGGGAGAGGGGGCTCACAGAGCGCTGGGCATGACCCCTCAGTGACGAAAACGGGGGCGAGGCTCGCGATCGCGGGTCCTCACGCGAAGCCACGCCCCCTTTCCATAGGCCTTTTCGGGAGCGCGCGCTCTTTGGAAGGGGGCAAAGTTGGGAGGTATGCTATGCCCAGGGAGACGCACATTTCGAGGAAAGGATTTACTTTTAAGTTAATGGTGAGATTCATACCAGCTCACACTTCAACCATGCCGCACACATGGCATTCAACAAAACACATGCCAACGGGCATGAACATTACAGCAACCGTGCTGAAAACATTTTTTACAAAATAACAACTGCAGGTAAAGTACGCACTGGGCTGGGTGCCCAGCATCCTCTACGGACTAGGAGAAAAGGATTTACCGGTAGGTAGTAAAATCCTGTTTTCTCATACGTCCTAGAGGATGCTGGGGTCCACTTCAGTACCATGGGGTTATACCAAAGCTCCAGTATGGGCAGGAGAGTGCAGATGACCCTGCAGCACCAATTTACCAAATTGTAGGTCCTCATTGGCCAAGGTGTCAAACTTGTAAAACTTAGCAAACGTGTTTGCCCCTGACCAAGTAGCTGCTCGGCAAAGCTGTAATGCCGAGACCCCCCGGGCAGCCGCACAGGATGAGCCCACCTTCCTAGTAGAATGGGCAGTCACCGAATTTGGCAGTCACCGAATTTGGTACCGGCAATCCTGCCGTAGAATGAGCGTGCTGAATCGTACCTCAGATGATCAGAGTCTGATCCAGCGCGCAATAGTCTGCTTAGAAGCAGGACACCCAATCTTGTTGGGAGCATACAGGACAAACAGAGCCTCTGTTTTCCTTATCCGAGCTGTTCTTGCGACATAGATTCTCAAAGCCCTGACCACATCCAGAGACTTTGAAGCAGTGACGGTGTCAGTAGCCACTGGCACCACAATAGGTTGGTTTATATGGAAAGAAGAAACCACCTTTGGAAGAAATTGCTGACGAGTTCTTAACTCAGCCCTATCTTCATGGAAAACCAAGTAAGGGCTCTTGTGCGACAAGGCCCCCAACTCAGACACCCGCCTTGCGGATGCCAAGGCCAACAGCATGACCACTTTCCAAGTGAGAAACTTCAACTCTATTTCCTGTAGAGGTTCAAACCAATCTGATTGAAAGAACTGCAACACCAAGTTATGATCCCATGGTGCCACAGGAGGCACAAATGGAGGTTGGATGTGCAGAACCCCTTTCACGAATGTCTGAACTTCTGGAAGGGAGGCCAATTGTTTCTGAAAGAAAATGGACAAGGCCGAAATCTGGACCTTGATTGTACCCAATCGTAGGCCCGCATCCACACCCGCCTGGAGAAAATGGAGAAAACGTCCTAACTGAAATTCTTCCGTTGGAGCCTTCTTGGTTTCACACCAAGACACATATTTTCTCCAAATACGGTGGTAATGTTTAGACGTTACTCCCTTCCTGGCCTGAATAAGAGTGGGATTGACTTCTTTGGGAATACCCTTTTGGGCTAGGATCCAGCGCTTAACAGCCATGCCGTCAAACGCAGCCACGGTAAGTCTTGATACACACACGGCCCCAGCTGCAGCAGGTCCTCGCAAAGAGGAAGAGGCCAAGGATCTTCTATGAGTAACTCCTGAAGATCTGGATACCAAGCCCTCCTTGGCCAGTCTGGGACAATGAGGATCGCTTGAATGCCTGTTCTTCTTATGAGCTTGAGAACTTTCGGAATGAGTGGAAGTGGAGGGAATGCATATACCGACCGAAACACCCACTGGGTCACTAGTGCATCCACTGCTATTGCTTGAGGGTCTCTCGACCTGGAACAATATCTCTGAAGCTTCTTGTTGAGACAAGATGCCATCATGTCTACTTGAGGGACTCCCCAAAGACCTGTCACCTCTGCAAAGACTTCTTGGTGGAGGCCTCATTCTCCTGGATGGAGATCGTGTCTGCTGAGGAAGTCTGCTTCCCAGTTGTCCACTCCCGGAATGAAAATTGCCGACAGAGCTCTCGCATGTCTCTCTGCCCAGAGGAGGATCTTTGACACCTCTGCCATTGCCGCTCTGTTTTTCGTTCCGGCCTGACGGTTTATGTACACAACTGCTGTTACATTGTCCGACTGGATCTGTACGGGTTGATCTTGAAGAAGATGGGCCGCTTGTAGAAGGCCATTGTAAATGGCTCTCAATTCCAGCACGTTTATGTGAAGACAAGTTTCTTGACTTGACCACCTTCCTTGGAAGCTTTCCCTCTGTGTAACTGCTGTCAAAGTCGAAAAATATCGTGATTCACAATGCCTTGTACTAACCCCAATGCACATGCCCGCTGCTCGTGCACCCACTCCCCCGTGCGTACGCATCCCCTCAGGTTGCGTAGGGGACGCTCCGACGTCTCCTGCGCATGGAGATGTGTATTTACGGCGGAGTTTGTGAGCGTCTAGCGAGCGACTCGATCGCAACATATTTAACCTAAATAATGTGTTTTATAGATAGTATTTCCCTTAACAATGTCAGCAAGTATGTTTAGTGTAAATGGTTCGTGGACATGGGGATCCCTCTTTGCATGATATGAAGGGTCAGACAAAGGTTGAACGGTGGTGTTTAGTATCCAGCTGTAGAGTATTTTAATAGTAACATTTCGGTGTTGGTTGGGAAGAGATTGCTCGCTCTTGCGCATAGTTATGTACAAAAGAAGTTTATGGACATTTACTATATTTGCGGTTCATTATCCATGCGGCGGGAATCCTGAGGATACCTCCCACCTGAGCAGTTGGAAATAGACACAGCCCACCTGTTCGAATCCACCTATGACCTTTTGTAATAATGCAGAGACACATTCCTGTGTCCAATGAACAATGAGATTGTAGGGACCATTGTATCGTACTGTATGCTGTGTATATAAAGGCCACCATTGCTGGACCAGCACTCACTCTCTCTACAAAGGTTTTCACACTGAAGGCTGAGGGCTGGTCCAGGACGCGCTTGCGAATCATTCCCACGTGTGTAAGTTTCTCTGTAGCCATTTTGTTATTCTTTATGTACGCCATTCGTTCTCATTTTGTTATCCTTTAAGTGTTTGCCATTTTATTCTCTTTGTGTTTGTTCTGTTTGCGATCGTTCGCTATTGTTCACATTTATTTCTTGTTATTCTGTTTAGATATTGATGTTAGGTCTGTAGTGTATAAGCTGTAACTGTTTTTTCCCCTTTTTATACTAAAGAATCTTCTACGAAGGTGTTGGTACCTTACCAGGTCTTGTGTGTTTCACCAGTTATTGTAAAGGGTTTCTGAGCGTCTCAATCGCTCAAACAGCTTTCATATTATCAAGGTCAATAAGCGTTACATTGTGGTAATATTACAGTACTAAGGTTTACAGTATAAGCATACCCTTACAGTGCGTTGTTAACAAGGTTTACTGTGTGTCATTCAGTGAGCGTCAGCGCCGCTCGTGTCTCACTCTCACGGCACAGCGTCCGCTACGCCAACAGCGTAGCAGTACGGTACTCGGGCCGCCTATAGCGTGCTTGATACTAAGCGTAAGCCCGTGGGCGTACGTGCCGCTCGTGCGTCGCGCCCACGGCCTAGCGTCTGCTACGCTAAGTGCGTACCCTTACGGTACTCCGTGCGGCAATTGCGTACTTAGTCCATAATACGTATATAGCTTATGTTCAAAGGTAATAATTGACTTTATCACTGCTCTCCAGCCTCGGAGACTTGCATCCGTGGTCACCAGGATCCAGTCTTGAATCCCGAACCTGCGTTCCTCTAGGAGGTGAGAACTGTGTAGCCACCACAGGAGCTAAATTCTGGCTTTGGATGAGAGGATTATTCTCTGATGCATGTGTAGATGGGATCCGGACCATTTGTCCAATAGGTCCCACTGGAATACTCTGGCATGGAATCGGCCAAACTGTATGGCCTCGTAGGCCGCAACCATCTTTCCCAACAACCGAATGCATTGATGAATCAACACTCTTGTTGGTTTCAGAATTTGCTTGACCATTCTCTGGATTTCCACAGCCTTTTCTATTGGAAGAAATACCCTCTGTACTTCTGTGTCCAGTATCATCCCCAGAAAGCACAATCTTGTTGTCGGTTCCAATTGTGACTTTGGAAAATTTATGATCCAACCGTGATGTTGAAGTACTGTCAGGGAGAGTGCAATGTTCTGCACCAACCTTTCCCTGGACCTTAACTTTATCTGGAGATCGTCCAGGTAAGGAATTATGTTGACTCCTTACTGTCGGAGGACCATCATCTCCACCATCACCTTGGTGAACACCCTCAGTGCCGTGGAGAGTCCGAACGGCAACGTCTGAAATTGGTAATGACAATCCTGTACTGCGAATCTCAGATAAGCTTGATGCGGAGGATAAATGGGAACATGTAAGTAGGCATCTTTTATGTCCACTGACACCATGAATTCCCCCTCCTCCAGACTGGAAATCACTGCCCTCAGAGATTCCATCTTGAACTTGAACCTTTGTAGGTAGAGATTCAGATTTTTCAGGTTTAGAATCGGTCTGACCGAGCCGTCTGGCTTCGGAACTACAAATAGGCTTGAATAAAACCCTTCTCCTTGTTGTAACAAGGGAACCAGGACAATGACTTGATTCTGACACAATTTTCGTATTGCTTGCTGCTGCTACCACTTCCCTGTCCGGGATAGAAGCTGGTAAGGCCGATTTGAAAAATCGGCATGGGGGAATGTCTTTAAACTCCAGTTTGTACCCTTGGTACACTATTTGCACGAACCACGGGTCCAGGCCAGATTGAACCCAGAAGTCACTGAAGAGTTTCAGATGTGCCCCCACCTGAGCGGACTCCCGCAAGGGAGCCCCAGCGTCATGCTGAAGGTTTTGCAGAAGCAGAGGTTGAGTTCTGCTCCTGTGATCCTGGAGACACTATGGACTTTTTTCCTTTTCCCTTTCCTCTACCCGCAAAGAAAGGGGAACCTTTACACTTTTTGTATTTATTGGTCCGAAAGGACTGCATCTGAGAGTGATGTGTCTTTTTCGCCAGTGCAGGAGCATAAGGCAAGAATGTCGACTTACATGCGGTAGCCGCAGAAACTAAAGCATCCAGCCCATCTCCAAACAAGGCCTCACTTTTGTACGGGAGAGCCTCCATATTCCTTTTGGAATCTGCATCAGCATTCCATTGGCGAATCCACAACGCCCTCCGTGCTGAGATTGCCATGGTAGTGGCTCTTGATCCCAAGAGAACAATATCTTTCATGGCTTCTAGCATATACGCAGCCGCGTCTTTGATATGACCTAATGTTAGGAGTACCTCGTCTCTATCTATTGTGTCAATTTCTGATGACAAGTTTTCTGACCACTTTTCAATAGCACTACACACCCACGCACAGGCAATGGTAGGCCTGAGTAGTGTCCCATTTGCCACATAAATAGATTTCAGCGTAGTCTCTAACTTGCGGTCTGCCGGCTCAGTGAAGCCGTCCCAGGCGCAGGGAGAATCACCTTTTTTGTTAACCGTGACAGGGCACTGTCTAAAACGGGGGGTGACTCCCACCTTTTCCTGTCCTCTGCAAGGAAAGGGTAAGCTACCTGAATTCTTTTAGGAATCTGAAATTTTTTTTCAGGGTTTGCCCAGACTCCCTCAAAGAGACTGTTCAGCTCATGAGATGGAGGAAAAGTTACATTAATTTTCTTTTCTTTATAAAAGTAAGCCTTTTCCTGTGGTAAAGGAGGGGGCTCCGTAACTTCTAACACCTCCTTTATAGCCACAGTAATATATTGAATGTTTTTCGCTAATTTAGGATCTATTCCCCAGGAATCACTAGTGTCGACATAGGAATCAGAGTCCGTGTCGGTATCACTTTGTACTATTTGTGCAAATGACCTTTTATGTGACCCAGAGGGGTCACCTGTGGATGAAAAAGCAGAACTATTAAAAATCACATCTTCCACGGATTTTCTCCAGGTTTCTGCATGAGACTCAGACTTATCTAATCTCTTACTGATATGATTCACACTATCACGTAATTCTTTTACCCATTCAGGCTCATGGTGTGCCGGCAGCGCCACCACATTACAACTCTGTGTCCCTAAAATGGCTCCCTCAGGGGAAGAGCTCCCTGCCTCAGACGTCACACACATGCACAACCACACCACAGACACTCCGGGACTTATAGGGGACAGACCCACAGTAAAATCTGTAAGAAGGACACAGAAGGGACTTGCCAGTTCACAACTCAGCGCCAATGTTAAAAATCCTGTGACATGTAAAACATCCACAGCAGTGGCGGAAGTCTGGGAGGCAATGGAGTCGGATGCCGCCGGGCTCCAGCAGTGAACGGGGCACCTTCTCCATTGCCTCTGGTGACAGTACGGCTGCCTGGCTCCGGCTCCCACCTCCCGCATGACACCCAGGCTGCCAGGCTCCCGTCCCCTGACAAATGCGGCTGCCTGGCTCCTGCTCTCACCTCCCGCATGACACCTCGGCTGCCAGGCTCCCGTCCCCTGACAAATGCGGCTGGCCGGCTCCGGTTCCCGCATGATGAAAACACACCTTGCTGGCTCCTGCCCCCCTGACAGCGCGCTGATGGCCGGCTCCGGTTTCCGCCTGCTGGCTGGCTCCCACCCCTCCGAAGGTGCAGCTGCCCAGCTTCGGCTCCTGTATGCAGACACCCTGGCCATCCCGCAACTTGCAAGAAGAGGGAATTTATGGAGGAAAGGTGTGTGTGTGTGTGTGTGTGTGTGTGTGTGTGTGTGTGTGTGTGTGTGTGTGTGTGTATAAAAATGTGGCTGTGTATTTGTATATACTGTGTGTGTGTGTATATATATGTGGCTGTGAGTATGTAGATATGTGGCTATGTGTCTATTTGTATGTGGATATGTGTTTATAAGTGGTATAATGTGTGAGTGTGCATATGGCTGTGTGTATATGTGGTTGTGTGTGTATTTGAATATATGTGTGAGTGCGTGTATGCGTGTATATGTGCTGTGTGTGTGTATACCTGAACTGGGCCGAGGGGGTGGGGTGGGGGCAATATAGTCTTTTTCGCCTCCGGGTATCGGGTATTAACTTACGCCCCTGATCCACGACGACCCTTAGTGCTCTTACACTTTCCGAATAGTATAAATGAGCACCAACAAAACAATCTGCCCCCCCCTAATTTGCACCCTGATACTTGTTTCAGAAGTGGACGAGGACCAGCGTTTTTTCTCTGCAGTCTGCTTGGAGAAAATGGCGCTGAGCAGTGTGCTGGCTGACTGAGGAGGAAGCCCCGCCCCCTGTAATGGCGTGTTTCTCCTCAGATTTCATCACTATTATTTATACTGGCGGGGCTGTAGGACTGTGCCCACGGCATCACATGCTACTTTGTGCCAGTCTAAGAGTAGGTTTCATGCTGCCCAGGGCGCGGCACCCTGCTGTGCGCTGTGTTATAGGAAGTATGGTACCTTGAGCCGTCACGATGACCGGAGGTCCCTCTTGCAGATCTCCGGAACACTACTCACCAGTCTTCTGACTTCTGGCTCTGTGAGGGGGGGTGACGGCGTGCTGTGGGAGTGAGCGCATAGCAGCAGCTAGTGTTCAGTACCCTTCAGGAGCTAATGGTGTCCTGTCAGCAAGAAGCAGAGCCATGAAACTATTCAGGAAGTTGGTTCCTACTTCTTCCCCCTAAGTCCCACGAAGTAGGAAGACTGTTGCCAGCAGTCTCCCTGAAAATAAAAAACCTAACATAAAGTCTTTTTAGTGAAACTCAGTAGAGCTTCACTAGAGTGCAACCAGTTTACCTGGGCACATTTTCTAAACTGAGGTCTGGAGGAGGGTTATAGAGGGAGGAGCCAGTTCACACTCTGAAAAAGTCTTAAAGTGCCCATGGCTCCTGCGGAACCGTCTATACCCCATGGTACTGAAGTGGACCCCAGCATCCTCTAGGACGTATGAGAAATGAAAATTAATATATTGAGTATAAGCAGTGGTGCAAGTAGAAATTTTTTCTTAGCGGTACTGAGTGCCGAAAAATGGGCGTAACATGTGTTGTTAGGGGGTGTGGCCACATGGCACTAGTGGGAGTGGCTACATGACACTAGCGGCATGGCCACACGACTCAGACCCTTTTCTTTGCACTCTGGAGCCAAGGCTAGAAATATATAGTGATACCTCCAGTATAACAGAAATATATACTGTAGTAATACCCCCAGTATAATAGAATATATAGTAATGCCCCCAATTTAATAACAATATATATAACAATGCCCCCAATTTATTAACAATATATAGTAATGCCTCCATTATAACAGGAATATATATATAGTATTGCCCTTATAATAATATAAATATATAGTAGTGTCTACATTACAATAGAAATATATAGTAATACCCCCATAATAATAGAAATATATAGTAGTATCCACATTATATTAGAAATGAATGACCCCACACAATGAAGCCAGGAACATGCCCGGCAGCCCAGCCTGTGAAGAACAAAAGCCGCTCAGTACTGATGCGTCACATGAGCCTAGTGAATGGAAACAGCTGCACTGCTGCGCCTAGCAAGTGGCCGTGCAGGAAAGTGCAATCAGGCTCCTCTCTTCATGCCAGCCACAGCCACCAGAGGAGGAAGCGCGATGTGATGTCATGACATCACCGCGCGCTTCCAGTAACCCTGACAAAGTGGGAGACACCGTCACGCTGCCAAGCACCATGGTCTTGTTGCTTGGTGGCACTTTATAATTGTGATAATGGTTGTCACAGGTGCAAAGTGTGTGGCAGGTGGTACTGCGTACCCGCTGCCAAAATCTTAAGGGTACTCCATACCTGAGCGTACCCACATACTTGCACAACTGAGTATAAGCGAGGAATGTTCCTTCCCTGGTTCCTAGGGGGTCATTCCGAGTTGATCGCTAGCTGCATTTGTTCGCAGCGCAGCGATCAGGCTAAAAAACAGCAGTTCTGCGCATGCGTATGCGGCACAATGCGCACGCGCGACGTACGGGCACAACGAACGATGTCGTTTTACACAGGGTCTAGCGATGCATTTCAGTCGCACTGCTTGCCGCAGAGTGATTGACATGAAGTGGGTGTTTCTGGGTGACCGTTTCAGGGAGTGTGCAGAAAAACGCAGACGTGCCAGGGAAAATGCAGGCGTGGCTGGGCGAACGCAGGGCGGGTTTGTGACGTCAAATCCGGAACTGAATAGTCTGAAGTGATCGCAAGCGCTGAGTAGGTTTTGAGCTACTCTGAAACTGCACAAAAAAACTTTGCCGCCGCTCTGCGATCCTTTCGTTTGCACTTCTGCTAAGCTAAAATACACTCCCAGTGGGCGGCGGCATAGCATTTGCACGGCTGCCAAAAACTGCTAGCAAGCGATCAACTCGGAATGACCCCCCTAGGCAGATCTGGACATTTGCAAGTTGCTCTTGTGTAATGTGAACTAGACTTGATATTATTCTCTTGCTCTTTTGTACAGTACGTAAAACATATCCTGACGTAACTGCTCCTATATGTGAACTTGTTGGTAGTTTAAAATATATATAGTATAATAGTGACTGCAAAGGACATTTTGTACTGTCATACAATTACCAGTCTCTGCCTTGTATCCACTATCATAAAGCGCACAGGAAATTCTACTTCAAGGTCAGTGATTATCTCTCTCCAGGGCCTTCCCGCCAGAATCAATATTGTTTATGTCAAAAATACTTTTACATCCGACTAATCCAAGTTATGGGTTTGTTAACTGGTCACTATGGTCTGGAAATGAGCTATCAGCCTGTCCAACCGTTGCTGCCCATTGTACCTGGTAATGGCGGTCATCATCTGCGCATCGGTGACACTGTCTGCGTTCGCCAAATTTCTAACGACACCTTCCATGAGTTCTAGGGGGATGTACTGCACAACACTTGCCAAACAATTCGAGGGCGTCTCAGACTCTTCTGCGAAGTAGATTAGTAATTTAGTAAATTAGCTCCTGAATACACACAGTCATCAGTTACATACACTAAGAAAGATTATATTTCTTACAGGTAAGGTGCAAGTAATATATCACACTATTGGGTCTATTCAATTGATGTCGGATCCTTTCCGACTGAAAAGATTTGACAGTTCCGTATTCAATTTGAGGCCAAATCCAACAGGTTTTGGCCATTTCCGACAATGGGGGTCATTCTGAGTTGATCGCACGTAGCAACTTTTTGCTGCTCGTGCGATCAACCTGACGCCGCCTATGGGGGAGTGTATTTTAGCATAGCAGGGCTGCGAACGCTTGTGCAGCCCTGATATGCTAAAAAAGTTTCACGTAAAACAAGACCAGCCCTGCACCTACTTACCATTTGCGACGGATCCAGCGATGCAGGTTCTGGATTTGACGTCAGACATCCGCCCTCAAAACGCCTGGACACGCCTGCATTCGTTGGACCACTCCCGGAAAACGGTCAGTTGACGCCCCGACACTCCTTCCTCCTGTCACTCTTCTTGTGGTCGCCGCTGTGACCGCTTTCCTCGCTCCCGGCGTCGTTGCCCGGTGACTGCCGTCGGGTTGACATTGTCGAAAACGGACCAAAAGCCTGTCGGATTTGGCCGCAAATCCGACAAAACATGTGGATCCGCGATTAATCCGCCGATCCACGTGTTTTCCGACAAGTCGGAAAAAACGGCAGCCCACTGAATAGGTCGAATCATGATTCGACCTAAAAAAGTCAGAAACTGCCGTCTTTCCGACTAGACGACAGTTCCAATTAGAATTAAGGATTTAATCTGTAAGGTCCGTTAGTGCAAAAATCTATGCATGATATTGCAAAATGGAATTTGTATCGCACTTCTCCACTTTATAACTACTATTTCTCAAGGACTTTTACCCCACGCGTTTCATACTAGTCCTGACTGAGAATTAGAAGAGACTTTTCCAGGTAGCCAGCCTTTATTATTCAGCCACAATTACTACATTATAATGCCCTGGGGGCACTGCTTAGTGATGCAATGAGGCCGGTACGTTTAATTGCTCTGTTTTAGCCATATAACAGTATAAACATAAATAACAATAATTTTGTAAATCATTAGTATATGGTTATAATTCCAGTTGCCCCCCACTTTCACTGCTGCTTGCATGTTGGGTAATGTACAGAATGGCCTATCCTATAAAACCCTTAGCTACTTTAGTGCAGGGCTGGCCAACCAGTGACTCTCCAGCTTCTGTGAAACTACACATCCCAGCATGCCCTCCCACAGTTTTAGCATTCCCCAATAGCAAAACTGTGGCAGGGCATGCTGGGACTTGCAGTTTCACAACAGCTGGAGAGACACAGGTTGGCCAAGCCGACCTTTAGCAGGCTACACACTAGGTGATATATCGGGTAGTTTGAGTTAATGGACGATATATCACTAGCACGTTGGCGGGTGTGTACCCCCAATATGTCTGTGAACTATGTAATTCGCAGACTTATCGTATTGGCTATGCAGCACAGCCGGTGGCCAATTATATCTTCAGCTACAATGGCGCATATGGCTGTGTGTATGGGCGGTCCAGCTAGTTGCGGGGAGCTGGTGTCACAGCGGGGCGGGGAAATTCAAAAGACCGCCCAGCTGGGTGTTCAGACCGAGACATCAAGCAGCTGATAGGTAAGTATGTATACGCACCTGGATTGGCTGCTCGGTTGGCACGATGGCGGGTACATGCTAGTCAGGTGTGTATCCAACCTTAGTGTCTTTTCCGCCAAGCACTGCTTTAGACTTTCATTCTCTTCTCACCTCCTCTTATTTTTTTCTCTATTACGGTCTCCTAAAACTCATTATTAACCCGGACCCCTCCAAAACTGTACCCCCACCCCCCCTTTGTTCCATTTACTGTCTTGAAAACTTTCCCTCCTTTCATTTTCATTCTTCCCAGTTTGCCCATAAGGTGCTACTATGCCACCACTTATGTAGCCCAATGTAATCAATCCTCTCTACTCCCACCCAATGAATAACCAGGCAGTTTCATGAATATATCAGAATATAGCCTAAAAGAGTTTACCTGTTGATGAGATAATAGCAAATAATTCCTTTAAGGATGGGAGGACCAGGGAGGCCTGAAGCCTCCAGATGTTTTGCAGCAGTCCACCGACTCGGTTCACCTGGTCGAGGAACTGTATGATCCCCTCTTCTGCTTCCGACTGGCAGTGGAACTGACCAATGCACCGAATTAGCTGCTGGCTGAACAAGACCTGGTGTTTTCCCTCTGGAATGCACTGCGGACATGACGTCAGGAGCTTGCTGATCCTCACGCAGACCTTAAGGCTTGGCCTTTCGCAGACAATACGCAGAACCTCTATTCTCAGCAGCCTGAAGATCTCCTTGGCGGAAGGCTTGTCCAACACAAACTGAAGCCCAAGATGCACGTAGTCTAAAATGTGCACATGTCTCTTTCCGAGGGTACCATATCCCTCCTGGAGGAGGCTCAATATAAATCTGACGTTGAAAAATTCCTCAAACTCCTCTGGGTGGTATCTGCCGTAGACCCCTAGAACTTCCCTGGCTGTTTCCCTGGCAAATCGGGATTCACCGAAAAAGAAGAGCTTGGTGGAAACTTCTAGCATAGACCAACATTGCTCGCTGTCGATTGGCTGCTTGGAGGCCTCAATCACCCGTTGCGCCAAGCTCTGCTTGACATACATGGGATAAGAAGATTGCATGACAGCTTCTAGTATCTTATCCATGGCTTCGTTCTGGACCACGACTGGCCAGTGCACTGTTATGCAGAAGACATCAGCAGCGGGGGCTGGAACGAAACCCGAAGCAATGTTACTTAGGTTCCTGTACTGACAACAGAGAACAAACATTCAGAGTCGTTTATGAAACAAGCAGCAAAAATATAAGTGCACACAATACTTATGCGTAGGTATAAATGTACCTGACACTTTGTACCGTACACGACCACTTTACGGCCTCCTCAATTTTGGGCTGACAGACAAACTGTAACACTGGTTGAAGTGCGCCTAGACATTCGCTCTTCCACAGGGGCTCTACTGCAATGCATAACTTTAACCTAATCCTATTGGCAGCCTAAACCTAACCCTAACAACATTCTGACCATAACCAGAGCCTAAACTTAACTCTAATTGCAGCCTAACCCTTAGCCTATCTCTAATGGCAGGCTAACCCTAACTGCAGCCTATCCAATGCGTGATTACCAAATAGGCAGAGTATGCACTGGCCTATGGGCCAGCGCCTTTTAGAGGCCCTGCAACAACGGATCAAAATAATATTACTTTTAATTTCCTAAATTGTTTCCAAAAGAAAATGAATCAACTCAAAGAAACGAAAAAGATGATTAAATACTCTATAGAGAAAATACTGTATTAATGTAATGTACCCATTAACAACTTAAAGTACATAAACCATAGATATCAGATTCACATTACAGTTTCCAGATCGTACACCATTGGTTGGTAAAATTAAAAACGTATTATGAGATAATTTGTGAGGGGGCCCCCGAGATTTTAACTGCCTAGGCGCCGACGCACGGTTTAATCCGGCAGTGAGCCTAACCCTAACCCTAACCCTAAAACTAACCCTAATGGCAGCCTAAACCTAACCACAGCTTAACCCTAAAACCCTAATGGCAGCCTAAACCTAACCACAGACTAACCCTAAACCTATCCCTAACCACAGCTTAACCCTAAACCTAACCTAACCACTGCCTAAACCTAACTATAGCCTAACCCTAACCACAGTCTAACTATAAACCTAACCCTAATGGCAGCCTAAACCTAACCCTAACTCCAGCCTTAGGGGTCTATTCATGAAGCAATGAAAAATGTGGAGAAGTGAGCCAGTGGAGAAAAACCAATCAGCATTGAAGTAACATTTATAATTTGCATAGTATTACATTCTACAAAGCAGCTGATTGGTTGCCATGGGCAACTTCTCCACTGGCTCACTTCTCCACTCTTTTCACTGCTTCATGAATAAACCCCTAAGCCTAAACCTAACTCTAATGGCGGTCTAACCCTAAACCTATCCCCAAAGGCATCCTAAACCTAACCCTAACCACTGCCTAAGCCTAAATCTAATCTTAACCGCATCTTAACCCTAAACCTAACCATGGCCTAGCCCTAAACCTATAATGTTGACACTGTGATTGTCATACCCCTAAACGACCCTTAATGTTATGTAATTACCTCAGCATGAGTATGAAAATAAAGTAGACATAAATAAAGTACCGACCGACCAACTAGTGTCATTTTCCAAACACAGCCTGTAACATTGCAGTTAGGAGCTGATTGGCTGGTACTCAATCTCCGTCCACTTTATCTCCATCCAAGACTTAGTACATAGACCCCTTAATGTGCTAACCATCTCTTTCTTCAATTGAGCATGTGTGCAAGCAATATAGTGTTATGGTAGACTTACCAAGTTACCATGGTTAACACTCTTTCTGCGAGGTACATTGGGTTCCACAGGGAAACATCAGGATGTAGAGTGGATCTTGACCCAGAGGCACCAACATGCTAAAGCTTTAGGCTGTCCCAGGATGCATTGGGGCCTCCTCTATAACCCCGCTTTCAGACACTGAGAGCTCAGTTTCGTTAACCAGTCCAATGCAGGAGCAGGTAAAAAAGAGAAGGCAGATGTTAGTCACATAGAACCACATTCTCACGACAGGAGAAGGGACCAGCGGCTAATGCCATACAAACCCATAGAAGCTAAGTGTGTCAGGGTGGGGCCCTGTGGAACCCAATGTACGTCGCAGAAAGAGATTTAACCATGGTAAGTCTGCAGCAGGTTACATTGGTTTCCACAGGGAAACATAGGGGATGTCCTAAAGCAGTTCCTCAAGGGAGGGGACGCGTCTTAGCGGGTATGAGAACCCGGCGTCCATAGGAGCATCCTGGGAGGCAGAAGTATCAAAGGCGTAGAACCTAATAAAATTGTTCACTGAGGACTACGTAGCCGCCTTGCACAATTGTTCTGCGGATGCGCCACGGCGGGCCGCCCGCGACAGTCCAACATACCGAGTAGAATGGGCTTTAATAGCAGCAGGAGATGGGAGTCCAGCCTGCAAATAAGCTTGTGCAATCACCATTCTAATCCATCTGGCCAAGGTTTGCTTATTCGCAGGCCAGCCACGTTTGTGGAAACCAAACAGGACAAAAATGGCATCTGACCTCCTGATAAAGGCAGTCCTCTCCACATATATACGGAGAGTCCTTACCACATCCAAAGACCTCTCTGTGGAAGACAAGTCTAAAGAGATAAAGGCCAGAGCCAAAATCTCTTGATTAAGGTGAAAAGATGACACCACCTAAGGCAAATAATCTGGGCGAGTTCACAGGACTGCCCGGTCACGGTGAAATATCAGGAAGGGTGGACGACAGGACAAAGCGCCTAAGTCCGACAGCCATCTTACAGAGGCAATAGCCAGCAAGAACAAGACCTTGGCTGTAAGCCATTTAAGGTATACCAATTCAAGAGGTTCAAAAGGAGACTCGTGCAGGGCGTTCAGCACAACAGACAGATCCAATGGAGCCACGAGAGGGACATAGGGAGGCTGAATCCTAAGAACACCCTGAGTGAAGGTATAAACATCAGGTATAGATGCAAATTTTCTCTGAAACCAAACCAAACTTGCGGGAGGCCAGATGAAGGCCTAAGTCCAGGCCTCTTTGCAGAAAAGCCAGAATTCTGGAAGTTCTGAATCTGTAGGCATCATAATTCTTATCAGCATACCAAGTGAAATAAGAATTCCAGACCCTGTAATATATCCGGGCAGAGTCCGGTTTACGGGCCTTCAACATAGTTTGAATAACTGCCTTGGAAAGTCCTTTGGCCCTCAGGAGTGATGCTTCAAGAGCCACGCCATCAAAGCCAGTCTGGACAGGTCTGGGTAGAGACAAGGGCCCTGTACGAGGAGGTCTGGTCGTTGAGGAAGACCTGCAGGTCTGAGAACCCATGCCATCTGGTCCACGCTGGAGCGACTAGAATCAGCATTCCTCCTTCTTGTTTGAACTTCCGTAGGACCCTGGACAGGAGTGACACTGGAGGGAACACGTAGGGCAGCCGAAAGTTCCATGGAATTGCCAGAGTGTCCACGAACGCCGCCTGAGGATTCCTGGTCCGTGATCCGAAGATTGGAACCTTCTAATTGTGTCGAGACGCCATCAGTTCTACATCTGATAGACCACACCTGTCCACTAGAATTTGGAAGACTTCTGGGTGAAGACTCCACTCTCCGGCGTGCACGTTCTGACCACTGAGGAAGTCTGATTGCCAGTTCAGGACGTCCTGAATGTACACTGCCGATATTGCTGGCAGATGGCTTTCTGCCCAGCAAAGGATTTTTGACACTTCCATTATTGCCATGTGGCTTCGAGTGCTCACATTCTGGTGGCTGCACAAGAGGGAGAGCTAGTGATGTCAGTGTGCTCTGGCTGGGGGGCCCCTTGACAAAGGGGGGCCCGGGGTACAGTATGCCCTGCATCCCCCCTTAATCTGGCTATGCCTTGGTGAAGATCCGAGGAGCTGTGGCCAGTCCAAATGGCAGAGCCTATAATTGATAGTGGAGGCTGCCAATAGCAAACCGCAGAAACTGCTGATGCGATATGGCAATAGGTATATGCAGGTATGCATCCTGTATATCAAGAGATACCATATAGTCTCCGGTTCCATAGCCAGCACAATGGAGCGCAACGTTTCCATGCGAAACTTGGACACTCTGACAAACTTTTCCTGAGATTTGAGGTTGAGTATAGGCCAGTAGGACCCATTGGGTTTCGGGACTAGAATCAGGGTCGAGTAATAGCCTCTGCCTCTCTGGGACTGAGGCACCGGCACAACGAATCCTGTACTCAGGAGGGAACTGACAACAGCTTGCAGAGCTTGCACCTTCAATGGATCCGAAGGGATAACCGTGGTGCAAAACTGGCGAGGGGGACGTCTCTTGAAAGAGACTGCATGCCCGTGACAGACAACTTCCAGCACCCATGCATCTGAAGTGGTCTTTAACCAGACCTGGGCGAACTGTAGAAGTCGGCCTCCCACCTTGCGGTCCCCCAAGGGGAGGCCTGGCCCGTCATGCAGCAGGCATGTCTTGTATAGATGCAGGCTGACGGGCCGCCCAGGGCTGTTTTGCCTTGGGTTTGGTGGTTTTGGGAGCACGAGATTGTCTTGGGTATGCTATGCTTGACCTTTTGTTTTCCCTTGAGGCTGAAAGTAACGAAAAGTGGTACCCTTTGCTTTCTGTGCAGAAGGATTAGTATTTGGGAGAAAGGCAGTCTTAGCAGCCGCTAATTCAGACACTATTTTATTTAGGTCTTCCCCAAACAAAATGTCCTACTTAAAGCAAAGCACCTCCAAGGTATTTTTGGAGTCTAGGTCCACCTTCCATCACCTCAACCACAGAATACGGCGAGCCAGGACAAATGTAGTCGATGCCTTGGCTGCCAACACACCTGCCTCAGAGGACGCCTCCTGAATTTAATAGGCGGTGGTGGTGATGTGAGACAGGTATTGTCTGGCACTGTCAGATATATCCTCGGGCAGCTCTCCCTCTAATGCCTGAACCCATACTTCAAAACCTTTAGCAGCCCAAGAGGCAGCAATAGTGGGTCTATGTACAGCACCTGTAAGGGAGTAAACAGATTTCAGGCATCCCTCCACACACTTATCTATCGGTTCTTTCAGTGAAGTGACAGTGGTGACAGGCAGAGTGAATGACACCACTAGGCGGGTCACATGAGAATCCCCTGGTGGTGAATTTTCCCACTTGTTACACAACTCTGCAGAGACAGGATAGTGAGCCAAGGCACGTTTAGAGAGAGGGAATTTCTTCCCTGGAGTAGACCAGGGTTCCTGTCTAATGTCCACCAAATGGTCAGAATGGGGCAATAGATAGATAACCACCTACTACCATTTAAGCATATCAGTTTTCTTAGCCACAGTAGTGGAATCCACCTCATCAGAGATTTGTAGGATATGCTTAATAGCAATCACTAGGGCAGGGACATCAATCTGCAATGGAGAATCCTCATCAGAAACACTAGATTTAGTGTCTGACTGGACCGTATGCGCCCCCTCCTCTTCAGATGAAACATCTGAGAGATTATTGGATTGTGAGGAGGAAGCAGACCGCTTAGATGACCCCGAGACATGGGAGTGACCTGGAGTAGACTTATGTCTAACCAAAGACTCTTTTAAATTGCTGCAGCTGGTTAGATAAATTATCCGCCCACGGCGGGTTACCCATAGGGACAATTTGTGGCTGTAATGGCACAGGCGTTCCACCAGGGTACCCAGTAGGTTTGTGAACGCAGCCCAGGGTGGCTTCTGGTTGGCTACAGGAGCAGCGGACTGACTAGGAGGTGTATGACACATAGTACATAGACCATCATACACAGCTTCCCCCTCTGGTAAGTCCTTGGAGCATGCTCTGCATGTTGCAGGAGCTTCCACTGACTTACTGCCCTTCTTGTTAGACATTGTATAGAAATGCAACAACAGAGTGTCTGAGTACGATAAAGCTGTCAGCATCCGGAGTCTTACCTCCGGTTCTGGTCCCTGCGGCCTTCCTGTTAGGCGGCTGGTGTGGCTGCGGCGGATAGGAGCTGCGGCAGCGAGGCCCTCCAGTGCGGCTGCCGGGCGTCTGGAGGCTGGGGTCCGGGTCCTGGGGAGCGGAGTATGACAGCCGGAGGTGTCTGTTTCCAAGTGTCCTGTTGCTGGAGTGCGGCATCTGGGAGGTTGAGGCCTGAGGTAGTGTTTGTGTGCTGGTTCCACATGTGTCCTCTGTGCAGGGAGCCGCTATGTTGGAGACCAAGCCAAGCCAATAGGTAGCCCAGTTCGCATCCAGCCAATCCGGTGCAGTCTTCCCTTACAAAAAGGGGTTGGTGCTTAGTCATGGTGTCAGTGCTTCAAGTTACTTGCTGCTGTAAGATGCTCAGGCTCTGTGCTCCCAGATTAACCCCTGGTATCCTAGTTCTGTTATTGCAGTCCTTTGCTACCAGTCCACTCGCTCTTGCAGTTTAACCGCTGGATCCTCTATCTGGTAAAGGGTCTCTGTTTGCTGACGGTGCTCACGGCAATCCTCTCTTCAGCATCGTTTACAAATCACAGTCATCTCTTCATTCGGTGTTCTTCAGCATCGTTTACAAATCACAAGTCTTCTGTCATTCAGTGTTCTTCAGCATTGTATACAAATCACAAGTCATCTCTTCATTTCCTGTTCTTTCAGCACTGTTTACAAATCACAGTCATCTCTTCATTCTGTGTTCTTCAGCATCATTTACAAATCACAAGTCTTCCGTCATTCAGTGTTCCTCAGCTTTATTTAAAACATAACAAGTCTTCTCGTCATTCAGTGTTCTTCAGCATTGTTTGCAAATCATAAGCCTTCTTCATTCAGGACTCTTCAGCATCGTTTACAAGTCACAAACATTTTTTCTTTCAGAATTCACTCAGACTAATCTCCTAGTCTTTGTATATGACTGAAGTATCAGTAAAGCTGAATTAACCTTTCTCAGTGTTTCATTCTCGTTCATTGTCCTCATTGCCTACCTGCATCTTTGTGCCTAAATCCGTGAGTGGGAACTACATTCAGCCATCCCGTTTCCTTCCTTTGCCGACAGCTGCTCCCTGAGAGGCAGATGGATTAAGCCTGGAGAAGTGATAAAGCAGTGATATATGGAAGGTGATAACGCTTCAGCCAATCAGCTCCTAACTGTCCGTTTACATAGTGGAGCTGATTGGCTGGTGTGTTATCACCTTGCATTTATCACTGCTTTTTCACTTCTCCAGGCTTAATGCATCTGCCCCTCGGTCCATTATCAGTCGTCAAATCCCCAACTTAAGCCAAGCGTGACATAAGCCGGACAGAGTACAATACCTGCAAATAAATCCTTTAGTATGTGACTGAATACACAGTACACAACACCTGCGAGCGAATCCGGTATAATGTGACTGAGTACACAGTAAAATATTGGTATCCTCCTCTGGACACGCCCCCGATGCATGCCATGCAAAGCAGCAGATAGGAACATTGCAGTCTATGGGGGTCATTCCGAGTTG